>NC_137661.1:5982530-6582530 GCF_963422515.1 Blennius ocellaris | reverse complement strand
CCCAAAGCTGAAGCACCATATTGTTACTTTCATAAAATTGAAACGATTTTCGGAGGGCATTGTGTTGAGTGACAGCTGGTTATAGATAGGCCATTAATTTTCCTTTGCCTTGGGGAAGAGGATATTTTTCTAGACATCTGCAACATCCTGGTATCTCCATGCATGGCTGCCGATCAGTGCCTGTTATGATAAGACATGTCCGGCGTTTCTCAGTCTGCAATACAATTTACAAAAGAAGAACAAAGCAGCGAGACAAAGACTGTGAGGCATTCACAGTCCAATTTAAAGAAGGTTCTGAATTGTAAGACAGAAGCTTGGATGATGAATTTGCAGTTTGATCCTCTGACTCTGGCCTAATCTTGTCAATAGATATTTATAGTGAAGTCCAATGCAACCACTGATCTTCTATACAGCTTCGTTCCAGCAGGGGTTCATCACCGGACAAACACAGAGACAGACTTGCATGTTTTCAGACAATAGAGGCGAGAAAGCACCTTTGAACTGGTTAAAACTCTTAAATTCATCCCAGTTCCAGAGTTGAGGTTGAATTACCTCAAGGCCAAGCATGCTGAGCAAGTTTTCATATGGGCCACTTTGCCCTGCAGTGGATGGGACTTCAGACCCAAGACAAGGGTTGCACTTTTTTTAAACTCTGGAACCAGTCGTGCATGGCCGGGATTTGTTTTTTTGTTTTTTAAAACCCCTCCGATCTTGTTTTGTGTTAGATACTAGAAGGCTCCCTGTTGCACATACTGCTTAGTGAAGGGGAATCCCATCCCTGCCACGGTCTATAACAGTCCAGACAGCTCTTTCTCTGCTGCATCAAGGAAACATTGTTTCTTTCCTGAACTATGGTCAATACCAGTGTCTTTGCAGCGTGACCCAGGGACGAGTGCAAGTCTTCGAGAAAACCTGCAGACTTTAATTTCTTTCATTTTTGAAAGAAGAAAATTAACGCATAGAGAACATGTGAATTTTCAGAAAGGCCTCCGAGCCTGCACCTGAAATGGAGATATTAATATGATAGTATGATATAAGATGAGAGAATCAACCACTAATCAACTGGCCTACAGCAAAGTCTTTATGGACACAAGGGTCTATTATCAGTTTGCAAAAGAGGCATTTATTTACTTCACCAAAAGTGAGCAATTTGATTCAACTCATTAGATCTGAAATCTCTGCAAAGATTTAATTTAATCATTGGAGCTAAAAGAATAATAATAATAAAATCAAATAATCAGCTCTTCTATTGCTGCATTCATGCATCTTAAAAAAATTACCCAGATAGATGGATCCACTCTCATTTTGCAGTGAGTTTGCTGGACAATAACAAACAACATGCGGCTCAATGCAGCTGTCAGAATAAGAAAAAGGGACAAACAAGCTCATTTATCTCACACGCAACAAACAAGAAGCAGGCAAAACGCAGGTCAGGTCTAATTTACTGGGTGACACGTAATCTGTGTGTTACGAGACAAAATTAATTGTTTGTTGAGTTAAAACCGACTTGTATCTAAGAGCTTTTCATAACCTCACATTTTCCCAGTGAGATGCTCTCTATTTGACAGCATTCACATGCATTTCCCCCCAAGTGAGAAACAGGAACTTTCCCACCTCCCCGTTACTGAAAGACACACAACAACATAATAGATTTACCCTCTGCCTAACTTGTTTCTGTCAGTGCTTCAAAGATTCACAGAAAATATATACGCAGTGCAATAATTTGCGCAATAGACACAGCAAATATGTCCACATGACAGTTGAACAATGCCTGTAAAGTCTCGGAAAAAGAAACTTAGAGTAGGAAACTTCATAATTGCACAGATGGTAAGAGGACAACTGGATACAGAGGAGCAAATGAAGTCTAAGGAGTGCTGCCATGTGCAGCCGTATTGAGCAAACCATATGCTGTTTGCATAAGACAACAACTAGGTTTTCCTGTTTTCATCAGCTCATTGGTTTTTATTGAGCCTGTTGTGCTGTAGGGAAGTAGAGAGCAAATGGGACTCCACTGAGCCATTTAAATGAAAATAGGATGGACAAAGTCATCTTTTGAAGAGTTGAACTGCAGCACAAAGGCAAATCTTCTGCCACGTAAACATCTTTAATATGTTGATCTCTGGCTTAATGTGTTTCCTGGCTGCACAATGGTTTGACCTGAGTGATTGTGAGGAGGAGCAACGATCTCTCATTAACATAAAGTGTGCTTTTCAATTTGATTATATAACCTATGCGGCTCATTTTCAGGCCTGTGTGGGCAGCCGCTGCTGATGTCTGCTTTTCACCTCTTTTGGTGAAGTTTTGGCATCTGTGCTCTTTAGTTTCCAGCAACATCCTTCTTCACATTGACACAGTTATGTTCGCCAGCTCAGGGCCGAGACAGTCTCCTGGAAGCCTTGAACCACTCAGCAGGAGATTGTCCCGTTTACACGACAACATTTCATGTGACAATACCTAATCCGTTAAAAGAAAAAAATGCACGCCGGATTTACACTGCAGCAGCAGCACACATTGACAACGATGTAGTTAGTATGCCGGGCCACAGGAGGGAGCTGTTGCTTGTCTTTGTAACGAAACCACACAGACTTGTGCGCAGAGAAAAATACACGATAAACGTGAACAAAATCGAGAAAACCCGACATCCGTATGGACTGATGAGGAACTGGACTGTACTCCTGTTATGGACGATAAAACTAGAATACAGACCGCAAGTCATACCACTACGGTCCGCCATGTTTGTTTACAGGCACACGAGCAGAAGGAACTATTTACAACGAGAGGGAGGGGGGGATAGATGCACATGCGCAGTACCAGCGCTTCATCGCCTCCAGCAGCCTCTGCAGGAGGGAATCCTGACCGAGAAAGACTCTTTCCACCTTGGGAGCCGCGATAAAAACTTTGTAGATACAGAGGATGTGCACATGTCTCGTGTAAACAGACTCCCAAAAAGCGAAGAAAGTTTAACGCATACATTTGTTGTTGTGTAAACGGGGCCCTCTCTATCGTGCCCTTCAAACAGAGTTCAAACTTGCAACCAGCTTTTGGTCTGGTATCTTTCTTAACATGAGGATCTCCACCACTCCGCGCCACAGCATAATATCTTCCCAGAAATAAAATGAAAATCCCTGATGCTGCACTTTGGTGGGAATGGCCCAAGCTGAGAGATGGCGCCGGTTTTGCGTCTGTAACCACTGTTGAAATATTATTTCAGAGGCAAGCCGTCCCCGCATCTTGGAGCACGGTGAGCAGAGCACTTGAAAAACGCATTAGGGCCAGGGGGCAAGTCGGAGGCTATACATTTGCTACCAATTTAGTTCCTTCATCTTAGATTTCGTTCCTCTCTTCCTCTCCTGGCCCCAAACCCAAGCCCAATGTAGCAAATGACCTGTAGGATAAATAGACAGCAGGCCACATGACCCCAGCCATCAAAAACGGAGGCTGTAATAAATACTACATCGCTTTACAGGAAGCGTGTTCGACATTCTCCCAAAACCTGCAGGGAAAGAAAACGAGGGGGCGAACGGGGTAAATCTCTGCTCACCACTCTCTCTGTCTTTGGTAGAAAACTTTTTTTTTTTTTTTTTTACTTTTCCCCCCGAGGTCTGTTATTACCGGCCTAGTTCCTGGGTTCTCGTTCAGAATGGAGCTTGTTCATATAAACCTTGAGGTTTTGAGGCATCATTGGACTGACTGGGTGGCTTTCACCAGGGAATTAACACTGGGTCACATCGGATCGCGATCTGCGGACCATCTATGGCTAACCTGTGTCGGCCTGGGCTGCTTGTGGAGGTGGTGATGGTGGCGGCGGTGAGAACAAGTTTCCTGGCTCCGAAATATGGGTCATTCAGAACGCAGGATGCGTAGGCCCTGATACTGTAAACCATGGATCCTTCTGATGCTTTTCTACTTATATTACTTCCAAATCAATTTCATTTTAACCATTTTCCAGATTTTTCCTAATGACTTTGGGAATGTGTTCTTCTGTAAGACCCAGATGAATGTTTTTGTAGCTTTGTAACAGCTGCTTACAGTACAGCATGATAACTAGGAAGACCCACCAGCCTCAAAAAATCAACTTTCAGAAGAGGCTTTGGCTTCAAGGATGATCACTTGAAGTGTTACTTTTTCTCTCTTTAGTTTATATGCTGTAAACAGCTCGGTAAAAACATTTGGCAATTTACTCTCATTGCCAAAAATACTTCTGCTTATCATATTGATTTCACGTTTATTGATAAAACACCTAATTACCAAATAACCATCTGATGGCTTTTTACATTCAAGTCCTCATGTGTGAGCACTGATGATTGTGGAAGGGGAGAAATAAAATCTTCTTTTACCAGGAAGACACCTTAACAGAGTCAAACTGAGAAGTGACATCTTTTTGTTTGCACTGGTTTTTGAGAGAGGACTGATTGGTGTATGAAGCACAGGCAACGCATTTCCTTTACTGATGCTGCAATATTTTAAATACGCTAAAGACTTAGACGGGAATCCTAATAATGGTAAATTATGATAATCCAATGTAGAGGAAGCCAATGTGACAATTCATTTTTCAACATCCCTTGTCTAAACGGGTTTTTTAAACCCGCCTGACACCTGAGCTCATTTCCAATTATGAAAACAAATAAGGGGTTAAATGAATTCCATTCTATATTATGCATCAAATCATTGTACATGTTTATAAGGTTGTTTTTTTTAAGGTGAACTAATGCACTTTAATATTTATTATTAGTTATTTAGTTCAATATGTTTTACAAAATCTGCATTTTATCTTTTAAACTTGTCTATAGTTAGCTGCATTTGACCATTTTAACTATTGTATACTGTTAAATGTGTCAAGCGTGTTTTAGATGCTTTAATTCAGAGGACATGGCGTGTACTGCAGACCTCTGGGCCCGGTCACTCTTGTAAAAAAAAGATCTCCATCTCAATAGGTTCTTTTTTCTGGTTAAATAAAAAAAAAAATGAATCAAAGTGTTTCTGTTTTTGGTGGAACTACACAGGTGAAAGAGTCCTGCAGACTTAATAGTCCTGGTCATAGATATCTTCCACATTTCTACAGGAAGTCAAAGTAGTACCACCCAGCATGACTACATGTTATTGTCTGTCAAGAGTGCAGAAACTTAAACAATGAAATAACAATGCTTCTGAAATAACACACTGGGTGCGTAAATTAAATAGACTATGTAACATTCTAGATAATGGCGCAGTCTGTCCCAGTGCCTTACAAATACCTCAAACGTACCTACGATGCAGCTGATCCCCTCTGACTTATGGGCAATTAAAAATCACCAATTAACCTCTAACACATGTTTTGTTTTTCAACCTCGGGTGGAAATTGATGTCCCCAGAGAAATCCCGTTCACGCTCAGAGAAATCATGAAATATTTTGTTCCCGAGGCAATAGTCCTAACAATTATACCGCCTGAAGGATTTATAATCCATTGCCTTCCTGCTCGTGCACAACTTAACACTGCTACTACCCAAACAAAAGTGATCTCAAGTAACATTGTATGTGTTTCCTTCTCCTCCCCCGGTGCTTTCGATCTGTCCCAGAGAAGGTCCAGAAGATGGCAGAAGTGGCACTGCTGACTGTTTCCCAGCAGCAAAAAGAAAACTGCAGCAACCTGAAACAGCTTCAGCACCACAGCTCCTTTCCTCTCTCCTCCTCGAACGACGGTAGACATTTTACATGTCCCCAACATCAGACGCATGTGGCTTTTTCAAAGACCAATGACATGGTGTCATCTCTGTGTCGGGCACATCTGCTCACTCTTACTCTGGTTTTAGTGTTCTTTCCACTCCGCATTTATATGGAAAGTGTTGTGCGTCCTTGTTCTGTGCTGTGGGGGGTTTATGTCCCTTTTGTTTGAAAGAGACATTAAACACGGCCAGTTGGATCTGATGTCTTGAACATCACGGAGATGGATTTTATTTTTTTTTTGGGGGGGGGGGTGAAAAATAAATAAATGATGATATAAAAGTAGCAGAACATATGCTACTTTTGGTTTCCAACTGTGTCATAGTCTGTACACTCAAAATGAGTTCAAGTCAGATTTGAGGAATTTTTGCTCAATTTCATGTGTTATTTAATCGGAAAACTAAAACAAACTTGACTTTTTAAAGCAAATTCCAGCTTGTCTGAAAGGTCCACCAGCGAGAGCAGCTGGATGATTCAATGAAATGGGTAGTGGCACCTTAATTGAGGTTTTATAACCAAGCAGAGCATCTTAGTCATTTTCCCCCTTGACAGCTTCACTGCTGTTGTAAGGATATAAACCAGAAACCAACTTTGTCACATTCTTTTTTTCCCCTCTGAAGCAGTGGTACAGAAGAGTTGGACATTAGGGAGCAGGATCAGAGTCATCTCAGCAACACATAGTTTACAGCTTTGGAAATACCTTCTGTTCTGGTTGTGTAGGAATACACCTATACTGTCTGAGGATGTCGTGAGTGCCTGTTGGTTTCCGCGATGCATGTTGACGCTTGCTTGGAAACTGAGCAGACTTATATCATTCAGTTAGCAAAATATACGTTATAGTTTTATTTTATTATCGTCATTTCGTTTAACAGTTTCAGCATAACACCACCTGGTTGTGTGTCACATACATGCATGTCGTTGCTCCCTGAGGAACATGTAGTATATAATCCAAGCCAAAAAGCACAGGACACCAAGACAAACATTCAAGACAACCAACTATTATGCATTTTGTGCGTACTGATACATATACGTTTAATCATCTGAATTTTGTTTGTCTTTATTATTGTAATTGTCATTTTATGTCAATCATTTGCCTTTTTCTAACGCCACTATTGGTTGAGAACTGTGTTCATGAATATGAGAAATGGTCTTGTGATATCTACTCCTGTGTTTCATATTCAGTTTTCTCTGTGACAGTACCGAATTGTTTCCTCTTAAGAGCAGTATCTGGCCCATAAACTTCCAAACGTTCCCAGGGCAAAATGAGGGACTGTCTGTAATTGTCTAAGTGGTCGGGTGTGTGTACGTGTTTGTAAGATTGGAAAAAAAGAAATAGAGGAGATGGCAGAGGAAGAAGGGCTGAAGCTTATTAGGCTGTGGGAGAAAAGTAAATCCTGAGTGGGTGTAGTTTAGTGTGAGGTTGCTCGCTAATGTCTTATTCAATGAATTGTTTATTCATCGAGGCCTGTGTGCTTAGCTTTCAATTCTGAACATCAATGGGCTTTCATATCCTGGCAATTAATAGGCAATTTCTTGGGTAATTACAATTTGTCTTTCTTTACAGAATCACAGGGAGCAGCTCTTTTGGAATATTCTCGTTTTTCAAGCACACAGCAGGTTTAATCTTCAGGTTCGGCTGGTTTCCTCAGTCAACAGTGGCTTGGAAAAATAATCATATTCAAAGTGAAGTCAACCTCATTATTACCTGAGCCCGGAGGTCTCTTGCTGTCTACTTGTGGACAGTATATATGAAAGAACAGAGTTAATAATGTAAAGCAGAGTCAGGCCACCGCGTTCCAACTGTAGGCGTGTAAGTGATCACTGCGTACAGCAGCCATTCTCAAGCTTTTCATCATATCATATAAATCCTCATCAGTACGCCATCCTCGCATTCGACATCAGAAGGTCCTTTCCCCTCAGCATCTAATTGACTTTTCATGCATCTCTAAATGATTTAAGGTTCTTCACTGATGAAGAAAGAAAAATGTAAGTCCACATTCTAAAAATGATCTGTAGTCAATTATTTGCAAAGATGTGCACTTTAAGCTTATAGATGATAAAAATAACACATGTTATAGAGGCTGAGTAACTGACGTCACTCAGTAAGAAAAGTCAAAGTCAATTTTTTTACCTTTCGATGTGGAATTTTCATGTTCCCTCTCTGCTTGCATGGGCCTTTTTTGGATATTTTTGCTTCCTGCCTCAATGTGAAGACAGAATTGTTTGGTTCAACGTTTTCAATTTGAGTTTGCCTTGTGGTGGACTGGCGACCTCCAGAGAGCAGCCTTTTATTTGCCTTATGTGAGCTTGTATTGACGATAGCAACCCATGACCAAAACATTGCTAACGTGGGATTAATGATTTTTAAAATATATATTTTTTTAATCTCTACTGTTGTATAGAATTCTATCAAAAAGTCGTACTGTCCCTTACATTGAATTAGTGTTTTAAACCATACACTTGCCACAGGATTGTTACGTACTGGACAACGTTGATTGAGGTTTTATGAGATATCATTATACTGGAACTATTCAGGTGAGTAAAAAAACCTAAACAAATAAACGCTTTGGTGAATATTCTTGTGTAACTTTGATTGAAGCTTTTGATCACAGGAATAAGAAGCAGGGAGGGTGAACGCATGTCAGTGCTGTGCTACTTTACTTTTGGGAGTTTTCTAAATTGCCAGTGAATAGCTCTCACCCAACGGAGAGTATTGTCATTTTTCATTCATGACTTCAAACGGGCCGGTTGTAAAAATTGGTAAGGATCATAGCCAAAGAGACGTTGGTAACCAGAGATGTTTTCCCAGTTATTCCCTCTTGGATTTGGGTATAACCACGCCTGCAGTGTATGGGAAAGTCCGTTCACAGCAGCAGTGAAAAGGAGGAAAGGAAAGTGAGAAAGATTGAGATAATAAAGAAAGCTGGGGCAAGAGAGTAGGGGAAAAATAAAACTAGAAAGAGTGTGAGTTTGAGGTATTATGTGACTTGAGACGGCGTGTTAAAAGGGGCATTGTTGTGGGACTGAGTTGAAAACAATGGAGAGACTGATTTGTGATGGTAAAACTGCATTAAGGAAGAGCACATGAACAATGAAAACATACTGCAAAACTACAACAACAAACAAACAGCTCAGTAATAAACAAACCAGTGAATGATGTAAATGGCGTGGAATGGACTTTAAGGTAATTAGCTGTCAATGTGACATATAAATCCGTGGCCAACGGTGCAGCTTGCTCAATAAATATGGTCACGGTACAGGAAGTCAGTTTAAATTCTAAAGCTTAGAATCACATGTTATGAATTTGTCTCCAGTACCTCTGTCTTGTTAGGTCAGTTTCATATTAGGGTCATAATAAAGACTTTGGCTGGAGGCGAGCACTTATATTGTGTTGTTTATTTAAAGACATTTTGATTAGAGTCACAGCTGGAAAAAAATACTTTAATGGGTAATTATTAACCAATTTTTAAGTGCTTTTTTTAACTTGACCTTCAACTAAAAACACTTTCCCACATGTTAGACTGTGTATATGTGGATCGTATGGCAAGGTCATTGTTTATTTATTTTGGTACATTTGCTCAATTTGACTTATAATCCGTGCCTCCCCTAGAGGGTGCTATTACAAACAAAGTGATATCTTCAAAGTGAAGGATCTTTTTAATCACTGTCTGTAGTTTAATGAGGGGTGATGATGAAGTTTAAGGTAGTTTATCAATATCTATGACATTGCATGGTCATGGAAAACGTCTTTAAATAGCATTTGAAGAAAAAAAAAATTTTAATCAAGATGTTGGTGCATCTACTCTGTTCTCTTTGCTGGAAATGCTGGAGTTGGATTCATTTAAAATTGAACTAAAGGATATAATAATTCATGTGGGCATTCTTTGTTTGGAATGTTTTGCTTTGAAAAGGTGAAATACAAACCTGTGAGTTCAACATGTCTTGCTTCACCCTTTCGGGTCTCGACACCTGGTTATTTTTTATTCCTCCGTCTTAAACGTTTCTGCTTTGCATGTAAATTAACAAAGCAAATAAAACCATTAAAATAGTCTCAAATGAAATAAACGTCAACACCATCCACCTGACACCAGCTCATATCGTCGGATGAGTATCATAGAAGAGAAGATAGCAGACACCACGGCATTGTAATATAAAGCAGTCGTTCAAAGTGCCGACTCTTCAATCGGCCGCATTTACATTTTCAATAGTTTGACTTTTATGGACCGCAGCTGTTGTTTTTGTGACGTCTGATTAACAGTTTCTCTATTCTGACTCCAGGAACTACAGTATTGTGCAATAAAATATGTGAATTGGGGTAAAAGAAAAAGAAAAAAAAAAAGACAGGCTGAAAGGTTTAAAAAAAAAAAAAAAAGGAAAAAAAAGAAGAAGACCCCTGATGCCTCTTTGTGTCTGAAGACACTGCAGCAGCAGGTTGGCTTTCACTGTCATAGATTGACTTTGTGCCAGAGTCTTACATCTGAAGGTCACTGGCAGAATGGACCTGTCAACAGACACTGACAATTCAGTCCAACACGTGTATCTTTTGTGACGTGCACAAGCGTTTTGTACCTGTTCTTGTTTGTACCTCTGACTCAGCTTTCACGTTTAGCTTCACTCACGTGGGTTTTGTCCTCCTTAATTTGTCAATATTCCCAATAGATATGGCAGCATTGTGAGTTCAAAAAGTCTTAACTGGAGACCATTCACCCAAATTGAGAAATCACAAACTCAGAGGGCATCTTGACTGATTTGAAAATGCAGAGGAAAAGCAGAAATGTCTTGTGAACTTCATTTTGAGAAAAGAAAAAAAAATTATTTCCCTTTCATGCCCAGTGATTTTAGCCTTGTTACTTGCCAAAGGCTCACCCAGTTGTTTTCCCAGGATTTTGTTGCACCTGTTCCAAACTTTTTTCGAGATGACTGATCTGAAACTGAATTCAGAATTAATTGCAACTGAAAAATGCACTGACATCAAGGATAACACATGGAACCTAATGCAAGTAGCACAGACGACGCTACACATGTTTCCAGGGGACACGAAGACGTGACGCGCATGAGGATGTCTCCAAAGTCTGTGACTCATGAATCTGTTGAGGTTCCATCTGACAACAAAGAGAATCGACATATTCTGTGTTTTGACGGAGTCTCTACTTTCTCTATTTTTCTATTTTCTATTCTATGGATAGATAGATAGATAGATAGATAGATAGATAGATAGATAGATAGATAGATAGATAGATAGATAGATAGATAGATAGATAGATAGATAGATAGATAGATAGATAGATAGATAGATAGATAGATAGAACAGTTTGTAATGTTTATTGTGGTCTGTAACAGATGAACTAAGTAAATTGCAGTTTTTCTGTATCTTTTTTTCAACTTTGAGTTTGATGAATAATTTTTTTGAGCTACTAATTTATTTACTTAAGTTTCTCCTTCTTTCTGTCTCTGTCTGTCTGTCTGTCTGTCTCTCTCTCTCTCTGTGTCTCTCTCTCTCTGTGTGTCTCTGCTCTCTCTACAGCAAAACAACAACACACTAAGCCAATTATATTTTTGGTAGAAGTTAATCCAAAAGCTGAAAGTAATGTTGATTCATCTTCTAAGATGTCAGCGTTTGAAAAAGGTTGCCGTAATTGAAAACCAAAGCAGTCAACCTTGAGTTTTTTTCTGTTTTTTTTCTCTCCAAAAATCAATTCAAACTGTTTTAAATTGATGATGTCACTATTGTGACTACAGCCACCATTTGATTTTCAGGGGTCATGCCGCCAACTCATACTTTAAAGAGACTTTCCTACAGTGAGAGTCTCTTAAATGAAAAGATTAAGCATTTGTCTTTCTAAGTTGGATCCCAAGTTTGATATATTGAAGTAGATTTCAAAGCATTTGGGCGCCGGAGTCGTTTTCCCTCGGTCAGACTGAGAACTTTCATTGCTTAGTCTGACAGAATCTCTGATCTCAGCTCGGGTGGTGGCTCCGACAAACAGAGCCGTTCAGAGGACACGGAGAACCAAGCTGTAATTACATAAGGAACGCTTATTGTGACAGAGAGTCATCATCTCTTAAATTTACACAAAGGGTGGCCGATGGGAAATCTAATGGTTCCACGTGAGTGTGCATAAGTTATTATGGTAACAATTGAGGATTCATAATAAAAGGGGGGGGGGGGGGGGGTATTCATATTTGTTGGACAAACAAAGGTTGACAGACTTTTTCAATGAAAAGAATTTATAAAACAAATTAAACCATGTTTTAATATTTCATTGTTTGTTTTTCCAATTCATTTTCATCTTTTTACAACACAATGGGCCAAAACACGACCGAACAGGGAAATCCCGGGGCTGTATTTATATTAAGTATGATAATAAATGAATCATATTGGACAAAACTTTAGACCTCACATTTAGTTCTGACATTATTACTGAGCTGGTTTTCTAGATACACAAAGATGCTGATTGAGGAGGATAAATGTTATTTATTCTTTCAACCAGATTCTGCCATTAAAACAAATTATTCACTATACTTCTACACCTCTGTTTCCCTTTTTCTGTGAACAATAGAGGAAGGAAGATCGTCCTAACATTTTGCCTCCTGCCTTCTGCAGGATGTGTGCTGGGTGGAGGCCTGGGGTCAAGGTCCAAGCAAAGGTTATTTTCTGATTGCAAAGCCTTTGATTTGCCCTTTTTGAATAAAAACTGCTGACTCGTATTTGAGAGTTGTGACTGATATAAATAAAGACGGAGACCAGGGGAGGTTTAAAGTCACACATTCACTTCATGAACGGGTGGTGAGATATAACTCCTTGTACAGATTATTTTTTTAATGAAAAAACTTTTATTATTCTTGAATAAAGCAAAATGCAATGTTTTTTTGAGAAGTAAAACAAAACAGACTATTCAGTAATTAGTGGCATGAAGTGTTTATTTGGCACATGACCCGCTTTCTCTAGCACTCCAGTAAGGTTTAATCTTCACAAAACTATGGTTTATAATCCTCCAGTTTATCTACATGCCTTATCTTTGACACCACAGGAAGGTTTCGGAAGGATTGTTTTGCATGTTGCACTGGTGCTGAAGAACAGCTCCACACTGTCCAAAAGCCTGTAACGTGACACACCGAGTTATTCACACCCTTCAAACATGCTGTAGAAACTGATTAGACGTCACAAAGTTATAGCCAAAAACAATAGTGGCTTGAAATATAAATTAATGGATAAAGTGAATATTCAATTAGATCATGAAAGCTGGAGGTCTAAATAGGGTGAAATCAGTGATTTTCTAACCTTTAACAGGTTTGTTTTTTTCTGTACATGCTTTTGTTTTATATGATTTTAAAATGAAATTCTGCTTTCAGTGCGCGAGCTCAACTCCAGTTGTGCAAAAGCGTCTGGGCTGAGATCCAGTAATAAAGGAGCTCTAATTTACTTTGGCTGTTATAACAAAGAATATTTCTGTTATATTGTGGTGCGTGCATTTGTACACATAGGTATAATCTTTAGCGTTACATCAAGAACTTAAGCTATGATCAATTCTCTGTAAGCCACCACTTCAATTCTCTCAGTATCAGCCCCTCTTTAACCCGCCCATACAAACATGAAATTCCCAGCCCCTCTTCTCATTAACCTGGGCCCTCCATGCTTATGAAGTCAGCATTTGTCCAGCTTTCCACCTCCAGTGCCAAACAACAAAGGCTTTTCCATTACTGCTCTGGGAAAATGAACAATTATGAGCATCGACTGTACACATAGTTGTGAGATATCTTTGAGACGTTTAGAGCTGTGAGAACCTCTCTGTATTTGCCATATGCATCTTGCATATAATTTTAAGATTCCATGTTAACGTCACACTGGTAGAATGTGGGAAATACTTTTATTTCTTGAGCCAGGCAGCGTGATATGAGCCCAACAAGCTAAAGTTACCCAGGGATTTCCATTTCGCCACGGGGATGACACCAATGCCCTTGTGAAATCCACTTGAGTAATAAGTGACACCACTGATTATGTTATAATGGCTGCTAAGGCTGACAAATCTAGTCATATAGGATCACACCAATCAAGGTTCCTTTTTTAATGATAGCAGTGTATTACCATGACTGTCATCCTGTAAAGATGGGTGATCCCCAAATGCTATCCCACATTAGGGGCATCAAATTAGCCTGTTAGCTCTTAGCCAAACATAAATCCCCTCGTGAATGCCACGAGTTGAGAATGAGAAGGCAAGCCATTATTCAGTGTGTCCAGGCAGCACCCTGGTATCCATGCCTGCAGATTTATCTAAAGTCCCATTGCTTTTCAACCTCTCCCGGACCCTAGTAAATCCCTGCATGGCAGTTTGGCTCAACAACTTCTAATCCCACAGAAAAAGAGAATAAGTTTGTGAGCTGAGCTTGATCCAAAGGTTGTTTTTTATTTTTTACTGGGGTGCTTGTGCGACTCTCTGCAGCTCAGTGGGGGCAGAGGGAAACATTAGCCAACAGACAGATGGGCATGCCTACCGAGCGTCTGCTTCTGTACTTCCTGAATTATGGGAAACCCCTTCACACAGTGAAGCATCCTGAGGATTCCCTGCTAGCATTTACCTGCGCAGCATGTTGCTGCTTCAGGGAACTGGTTTTATTGTGAGAAACTACTATGTTGAATCCTTCTTTTTCTGCACACTGGGCCCTATAATGCAATGTTGCAACCAAAATAACTCAATAAACTTTTAGTGGGAAAGTTTAATACCTATGCGGCTCTTGTGTGGTCCCCTTTTCATGAAAAAGGCCTCATTTTCCACTCAAGCTCTGGAAACTTCAATCCTACAGTAATTTCAGTGGAGTTGCTTGGTCCTACAAGGAGGCATAGAGCCATGTCTCTGAAGAAAGCTGCCTCTGGACAATGGGATCGGTATTACAATAATGTTGTATTATGAATTGGAGGATGATATGAATTCATAATAGATGGTAGGATTGTTTTTTTTTTCTCCAAAGGTGCATTTCCTTTTTGAAATTACATTTATTATATAAAGACCCAATCATATTGCCACTTGTCTATTTAGTCCTTCAGTTTTCAGAATGTTTAGTGTTTGAAATGGTTCTAATGTTACACAGTGTGTCACAATCCCGTAGTCATCTATAAATAAGTGAAAAAGAATGTTTGATCAAAGACAAAACCATTAAGTAAATAATATATTTGGGGATTTGGCAACATCAAAGGATGAACTGCGTGACATACAATGAACTCAGTAGGGCGGTTCTCAATTTGATGACAAAGACAATGATTTATAGAGAAAAGACCGGCCGCCAACATGGAGCAACAGCGCAACGCAACACTGTTTACTTTTGCGTATTAACATGAAATCTGTCAGACGTGTCGTTACACGTTTAGTGTAATAGCCAAAGAGAGGAGCAGGTCGGAAAATGCAAGACAGGTCATGCCGTGAAATGAATAGAGCCCTTATCATCAACTACATCTTGGCGCCACCCACACAGAAGACAGACTCCAGACAGGTATAATTATACCACAGTGCATTTAGCCATCACAAAATAAACAGGAAATATACTTTATCGATTTCAAGTAGAATACCAGTTTTCTGTCCTCTGTGTATGAATTGGCCAAGATTATTATGTCCAATATCATGTACAGTGAAGAACAATATTTCTTTTTCGCAACATCCATCAGTGGGTGGGATTTACCTGGCAGCAAGTTGATATCCTGTCATCAAAGTGTGTGTTAAAAACAGAAAAATTGATGAAATTGGGAACAGTTAACCTTTAATTTATCTCCATGTGTCACGTCTGTGCAGACGATGACAGATCAGGTAAAAAGCTTTAAAGTAGGGCCACCTCTACAATTGACACCCTGTTTGTGGAGTGGATGTGTCGTTAACAACACCACAATCACAGACACAGTGACCTTTGATAGCAAGTTTTGTCTGCACTGGTATCTTAGAAACTAAACGATTGACCAAGGTGCACATATGAGATCATGAGGAACCATGATGATGCTCACCAAAACAAAAGTTCAGCCAAAAAACAAACAAAACAGTTTTACTGTATGTGATGTATGCTACCTTCTGACCAATAGCAGCTCGGATAAGCTTCATCCTAAAAATAGCAGGAAAAGAGGATGGATTCATGTATTCACCTGTTCAGTTTTTGAAAGAAGCTGAAAGTAGATAATTTAGTCAAAGGTACAATTAGATCAGAGTAGAATATGTTTTGTGAATGATGTCACATTGGTAAACCTGAGTTAAAGTAATATAATAATCACAGTTATAGGGCACGCTGACATCCCGTTTGAATAGGGAAAGTAAAAGCAGCCAATCAAAATGTTGTTGATCCATCCATCTTCTGTGTCCGTGTCCCTTTCTGGTGCCTTCAACATCATTGCCAGGAGGATGATTTACAGTATCCACAAATATGTAGGACATTCACTCATAATGTTGACTTCTATCGTTGTCTCTTATTTGGCAGGAATCTCAGTAGCCAATTTAACTACAGTCACATGGAATTAGAAGACAACAGTGTGGACTTTCTGACAACCTTCAGGGGACTCTAATGGCAGCGTTGCTGCATTGTAATGGTTCATTTTTTATTTATTTTTTTACAATACCACTGAGCAGTCTGTCACAACATGCATTAGAGGTATGATTTCTATTGTCACAACGTTAGCAAAATTATAATCCTATGAATTATATGGCACTAAAACGTATTTGTGACTTTATCTTTTTAGGTATCCATCACATTTTGATAAACATTGTGTTGAATAATATTCATCCACAACAAACTGGATTTAATAATATATGAGGTCATTCATCCCACACTGTATCCATAACAGGAAATATCTGAGCCAGAGCAAAGTGGTCAAATACTACAACAGACGTGGACCTCATACATTCCGCCCATCAGCATGCATTTGTTTTGATTGTACTCAAAATAAAATAAAATAGAAGAAAATGCAGACCGCATTCTATTTTAATGCCCTTCCTTTTCCATTTGTGGTGCTAACTTTTGCCACAGTTTTGATCTGTAAAACAGCCCTGCAGAAATCAACCTTCAACCACAAGCAGTTATGCATGAATGTGCACTTTTTTTTTTTTCACAGCAATCAGGAGGCTGTATTGTGTCTGTTGAAGGTGCATTCGTTCAGCGTTTCATAACATCCATTCCTATTCTTCTGAAAATAAGTACTTGATCACAGTTACTAGTTACTCTTTTTGTTGTAATCAGTAGTGTGTTACTTCAATTGTCTCTAATTGTTGTCGTGTTACTGTGGGACATGAGTTGACTCAGCACTGTGCGGGTCAGAATAATCTCAGATGTCGTTACTGTTAGTTGGAAGTCAATCAGTAGTAATCAGTTTGAGAAAAAACATTAATCTGTCCCACAAGGTTGTGCATAGCACCACTTCCTGAAAGAAACAGTCACAAACAACAACAAAAAGTAGCAAAAAGGGCAACAAATAGTAGAGTTCCAGTACAGTTCCACAGTACTCCCAGTAGTGTTAGTTCCTTACTTTTTGGTGATGACATCGTGAAGACAGTGGTCCCTGCTAATCGTAAGGGTTTTTTCCCCCCCATACCTATAAGTAACTTTACAGCTCACAAATGGGTTATGACTGCTGCCTGCCACTTCTCTGCTCTGCGGCAGCCTGTGGGGGGTGATGACAAGCCACACAGAAAGGTTACCGTTTCCCCTCTTGTTACCGTCAAAGCTTTCCCACGTCAGTCATAACTTGCTGACTGTCAGGCTCCATCAAATCAGAGCTTTCATCCATGGATGTGCCTATGACCAAACATATTGAATAGCAAGAAATATTGAAAATACTCCCAGGGGAGAGCGATTCCTGACATGCCAAAGTTGTTTGCTCCAAAACGCTCAGGGGGGTAAAAATCTTGGCTTACCGAGCCTGTGCTTGGATTGCAGTAATTCCTATACATATATTCATAAAACACTTTGTGTGTTGGGAGCAGGCTACGTGCTTGGAGTCACAGACTTACTGAATGGCAGGCCGCCCCGGGGGTCACGTTGCCAAGGATATTAGAATTCTGTGTTGTAAAGCCTGTGCTATGTATTTTCACCAAAGCGCACCCGTGATATCTGAAGCTAAAGCAAAGGTGTATGTATGTGCTTGAATACATGCAACTGCACACAATTTCCACCAACATATTTAGAGAAAATAAACAACTCCACTTTGTTTTCTTCTTCATTTTATGAAAGAAGCAGTTGTGAAACATGCAGAATTTATCATTGAAACAGCCTCACACCCAGGCTGCTGTAACATTATTAATCATTCGTAGCAGAAATCTGTTCTCATTGTATCGTGCCTTTTTTATTAACACAGGAAAATGACATCCCACGTTGTTTACATTTCAAAATAATCTGGCCTATGATTCATTTCAGCTGACTTACATGAATGAACCCTGTCTGGCGTGATGCCAGGATACTGAATGGTTGCTGTTTAACTGGATGAATCACACAACATTAGAGGGAGTACATCCTCTGAGTAATAAGGGGACAGCCTTCAGCAGGAAGTGAGACCTCAAGGTAAAACAACAATATGAATGCAATAAAATTTCTAAATTTCTTAAAAAAAACCCAACTATTAGTCATGTGTGAAGCACAAGACATATGACGCATTCAGGGGCCTGGTTTACCTGTTACTAGGGGCATTTCTAGACCCCCTGGGGGCCCTAAGCAAGAAGGACTATGGGTTCTCCCGGCCCCAGAATAATGATGAATGAAGTCTACGATGACAGTAAAGAAAAACTTTGTTAAATAATTAACATTTAAGATAAATATTTCAAACTTTACACACAATATTTAAATGCCAGAAAAACAAACAACTGAAATGTGCAAAATTTTAAGTATGATAAAAATGCAACCAAGCAAAAAAAAGAAAAGAAACCCCCCAAAAAACAAGGAATTGAAGTGGAAAGTAAGAACAGTGACACCTTGGTCTCATATCTATAACCCACTTGTAGTGCAAGGTTTTTTGCAGCCACAATATCTTCCATATCTAAGGACTTCTGAACTTCTCTCTCTGGAAACCAGTGCTGGTCCTGTGAGCCTCTCCTGGTACGACAACAAGATGTATGACATACTGTGTTAGCAAAGCTGGACTACTTCTTAAAATAAAGCTGTTAAAATTGGTGCAAAGTAAGAATAAATATGTGCTCTAAGCTTGTCATACCACAGAAGTGTGTTGATACTGTCAAATTTGAGTGATTAATATATACATTTATACACACTTTATGAATGTGTTTAGAAGAAAATGGCTGGATTCACTTTACACTGACTCGGATGTGCAGTTAACTTTTCTGGTGTTTGGTGGATGACTGGGAGTTTGGGACACAGTGTCTGGGACTAACTTTTTTATAATGTAACACACATAGCTTGCACACTCTCATTTACCACAATCAATTTTTTTTTCTTTTTATCTTCTTCTTGTTTTTCTTTTCTTTCCGTTTCATGTGCCCTGAGAGATTTGGACGCTTCATTTTTTGTCGGAGATTACCGACGTGTCATTGACATGTGTCCATGGGTTTCAAGTTGTGTCGCTGATATCTGCCATCTGTCGGGGGCCCCCCTACTGGAAACCCGCCAGTGACGATTCTGATGAAAGGGCCCCGTTGGGGGGAGTTTCGATGCGCTGTCGTTGCAGCGTCTAAAGCAGTTACATTATTTTGTCACTGAAACTGACTTATGTCAGCCGTTCCTCGGGGCCCCCTTTAGCTTGGGGCCCTCGGCAATTGCCTGTGCTGCCTACCCCGTTGTGACGCCTCTGCCTGTTACCATAGCGGAGGAAAACTATAATATACGGTTACTTCCTATTTGCAGAATAGCAGTTTTTTGAAGTCTACTTTTAATATCCAAGAATAGAAAACAAATTCTAAATAGTAACACTATTACAAACTTGCAGTCATTATCAACTTAGTTTATTCTGTTATAAACTCTCTCCTCATGATGAAAAGATTCTGGAATTAGATCTTATATCTTTACAAATGCTACCATTCTGGTCATCTCCTTGATTAATGGTTAAATGAAAACATTCAAAACAACAGGATTTGAAATAGTGACACCAGTTGTTAATGTAACCTGAGCTCATTTTAGATACATGAAAATGAACATGTTTATGAGATTATTGACAGGAGAGGTTTAAGGAACACATTCTTTTTTTCCCCTTGGAGGGCATTTGATTAACATAAAGACTGTAATGCGTGAAAACAGTGTGCAATGTGTGAAAACAGACACAGATATTCATGTTGCTTATTTTTATCACTTTTATTGTATCAATACGTGCATTTAAAATAATTCAGCATAATGTTGTTTTTTGGGGGGTTTTTCCCCAAGGAGAGCTTTAACCACAATATCTCTCCTTTCAATTCCACTGGTTACCGAATTAGCCCACCCCCGCCCAAAACAATTCTCAGCTTAAGTGAGGATTGTTATACAGTGAAAGAAAAAAGAAAAAAGAAAGAAAGGAAAAAAAATCTAACTAATCAAACATGCAAATCACATGATCTACTGTGGTGATCCCAGAAGAGCGAGTCACATTGAAATACACTTATAAAACAAGAGATTTCTGACGTCGGCCAAAGGTTTTCCTGCACTTTATACATTTTATGGAATTTATGGCCGAATATCTATCTGTGGTGAAAATTTGAACAAAATCCATAATCTTGCTAACAGATGTATAGACAAACGGCAGACAAACAAACATATGCCAATGGTTTTATTACGTCCTTGGCAATCTTAATTAAATAAGTGGAAGGAAAAGCTATGATTTATTTTATCAAAACAAACATTTTCAAATCAGAATTTATTGCAAGCACACTGCAGGTGATTTAAAATGTGGTTTTAGCTCACTTTAAAAAAACAAAAAACAAACCTATGCTCTCAACAGCACAATAATTCATTGGAGTGAAACGCTGCAATGACACATACACTCTGCATAATGCACGGTACAGCGGCGCTGTCTGCACAGCACGCCTCTTTAGATCTGGATAAAACATTCAGAGGTGGTAAATTGGTATTTCCTGTGTTGAAATACTGAACATATGGGATGCTTTCCTGCCTGAGAGTTGAACAGTAACTTCACTAATAGATGTGCTTGTTTTCAACAAAGCTGTTTTTCTCATTTTCATCCACAATTCATGTACCAAGATCCAAGGAGGTTGTGACTTTCAATGTTGTTGGGATATTAACAAGACAGGCATGATAGACAAATAAAAACCATGGCAGTGAGGCATTTAACAATAATGGCTGCTTAAACAGAAATATTGACCGCATTAAATCGCGACTTAAAAAGAACAGGTTCAATATAGAGAAAAGAAGAAGTCCTGTCTTTTATTATAATTTTAAGTGATGGAAAGCAGGGATTTGTTTATCTGAATGGTCTCAAATTTTAATAGAAACCAAGCATCATGGAAACACATTGTACTTCACGTCCTTGCGGCGCTCATTTAGATGTTTGCCGTAACTGGAGGTGGAACCTTCTCCCTCCACCTTATTCACATGCCTCGACAACAGTGAATTTCTGCGCACGAAAACTAGGTTAGCCCGCTTGATTAAATTATTCTCTGCATGATTAAGTCACTATGGTAAACATCACTCAGAGCAAACACAATGAAAGATGCCAGAGCCACACAGCTGAAAGGCAGGGTTTACGTGACCTCTGATATGAGTGGTCATATATATTCCCAGCACGCACGTCTTCACAAAAGGAAAACGAGGCAAAGAATCCCAGCTTCTTTTACTTAAGGGCCACTGGGCACTTAGTGCAAAACAACGCCACCAATAAAAATGGATGCCAAAAAAAAAAAGAAGAAGGGAAAAGGGTGAAAATGTGGAAAATGGGAGAAAATAGTCAGTGACATGTCGCGCTGGACTGCGAGAAAGTAGCATTGTCTCAGTGTTTTTGTGTGCATCAGCAGGGGTACGCTTCCAGTGAGAACTGTGGCATATCATGGGCTTTGCTTCGGCCGCTGAAAGAGCAAAAAGAGGGCTGAAACTCAGCCCCAGCAACTCGGAGGGTCTTTGAAGTCAAATAAAGCCACCTCATCGATCACTGATTCAAAAGACCTTTTTTCCCCCCCACACTTCTTTTTCTCCTCTCCTTTCTTTTTTGCTCTTGGGAAACTTTTGTTGGCTATACAAATGAACCTGTTATAAGGCGACTTCACTTCCCTTAAACGACTCAAAACACAAACTCTCTTTCGGACTGCGTTACGTAAATCTGGCATTTTGAGACGAGTCGAGACGTCAACAGTCAAGAACATGATGGGAACCGAGCAGAAAAATGCCTACTTTGTTCTGCGAGACTACTTTCTTGCTACGTTAGCCCTACCTACAGATCTCTTACGCCTTCGCTTGCCATACTAATAAACCGTTAAAATATTGGAAGGAGACCCGGTTTGTACATTTTTGTTCAAGTGTACTGAAGGTGCCCTTTCCTGTGACCGTTTGTTTACTTTCGCAATACCTGAAAGCTTGTAATAAAACTGACCTACAGGTTTTGAGGCTGCTTTCCAAGCTGCAAAGGTTAGAGTGTATTTTTTAAGATGTGTTACTCAAATTATAAAAATGTCAGCCATATCATTTAGGCCGAAGTATTTAACGCCCCTTAATTTTATGATGACAACTTGCTAGACATGTGAGTCACGCCTTCTCTTATATTTATAGCAACAGGGAAACAATTAAGCGTTCTGACGACATTAAAAATAGGCCCAACATGGAAAGATAAGAGAGGGTTTGAGAATTAGGGTTTTACTTCAGTGCTTTAATGGTGTGTTAAAACAATTTAAACAATCCCAAGATAATGGAGCCCAGATGCACTACTGCAGGAGCATGACAACATGTTTGTGCGTAGTCAAAGAACAAGTGTTGTAAATACAACTGAGGTTCTGTTCATTTACACTTGGCATGGATGTTCCATTGCATACGCCTTCAGGTTTAGTATTCATGCTTCGAGCAAATAATAATGCCAGCTGCAGAATGAAAACTACCTTTGAAGTCTTCTTGAGAAAACTGTGATGGGCTAACTGCAGCAACATTTCGTGAACCGCAACTAGATTCTGTACGCACACACACACTATTTTCCTTGCCCTTTGTGCACATTGCATGGACAAACATTTGTTTCCTGCAGACTTAATCAACTGGAACTATTACTTTCTTTAAACTTTAAACCTAATCATAATCTGCTGTTGACTTTCTTGAGGTATTGTGAATTATTATACTTTTGTACACTTTATGGAATCTGCAGGGGCAGAAAGACAAAGTTCTTCTAAGTTTCTGTGTTCTTTACCCTAAGATGAAAGAGATTAAAAAGGGTAAAAAAAAAAACAAAAAAAAAAACCCACATAATGATCCACGAGAAGAAGCAATGCACATATTCCATTACGGATAGATCAAATAATGCAAACGTATATTACTTTTATGGTTGCAAGTGCTTTCTGTTGTGATTGAGGATGCCGTATGGTGGATACTGATGGATGCAGATATGTGGACTTATCAAGTAAATAAAGTGATGTTTTGAATAAAAAACAGCCTCATGAATAATGCTATAGAATACATCTCATGAATAAAAGAAAGGGGGGTGCTTCAAGAAAATTCCTCCCTGTGATAACTTTAACATAATTGGTAAATTTGGGGTATATGGCACTGATACATCCTAGTTAATTCCAACTATTAGTGTGTGAACCATCACACACTTTGTGATTCTGCCTCAAGATCTTCCTTGACAAATATATAACTATGAAATATCAAGCACAATTACATTCTTATCTATACTCACATCCTCATTCTCTATTTTTATCACAGTGTTTTATCTGTATTGTGGGCTGCTGTATCTCAGTTGATGGTTTGATTTCCCAATATCGTCGTGTCAATATGTCAAAGTGTCCTGGGGCACGATATTGTTCCCGATGGAGGTCGAGAAAATTGCGAGGCAGCTCTCACCATTGTGGCGTGTGTCTTTGCGGATGAGTGAATGTGACCAACACACACTATGAGGCTGCTGAGGTGGTACAACTGAAGAAGAGAAGGAGCTCCAGTAAAAGAAGCAACTGTTGAAGATGGCAGAAGGACCTAAACAGTTACAAACAGATTAATGTAAAGTAGTCACTCAGAGTTCTCAGAGTGTTACTGCAGGTCAGGAACAACAGTTCTTATGGACGGAAGGGAAATTCATTCATTTAGTCATGAACAGGAAAGACTGGGCCATGATCTAATACTTTCCATACTTTCCTTTTTTAAAGTACTCATATTGGACTGCTGCCAAAGATATGGTCTTTGTTTTGTTTTTTTGGGTTGTTTTTTTTAACGGGCAAGACTGGCACCTCAAATGTACAATAAGCTGGTCGGATGTATGGCTTAAATTCATTTGAGGTGACTTTGCCTTCAGGATCCCCCGTCTAAGCCCTTTGTTGATGCTCTTGAATGGGCTGTTCACAGTTAATTGCTTAAGTCATGTTTTGGTAAACCTGAACCCCCAATCACTCTTGCTCACTGCCTTGATCTCTCTCTCTCTCTCTCTCTCTCTCTCTCTTGCTTTCCACCCCTCCCCTCTGTTTCTGTTTCCCTCTGCCTGTGGCTTCTCGCTCAACCACCCCCCTTTTCAATGTTACTGTAGTTTTTGTGAGTGCTTCCCCACCCTCCCACATTTCCGCTGGTGCAAGTTGTGAGAGAGCTCAGCCAAGGGTCACTGGTGTACTCTTGCTGCCTCCGTCCCCGTGCACCTCTCGCACTCTCTTCATCTTTTGCCGCAATCGTCCTCAAAGATCGGAGTGATTTCATCCTCAATCACCAGCAGTTAAATGCTACCAAAGACACAAGCTGTCCACTCGCTTGTGTAACACAATATAATTAGACGGGAATGATATCGATATCCCGGCTTCTTAAGCGCTCACAAAAAAATCCCACTTCAAACATCTCAACTGACGAAAACAAATATACTATAAAGTAATAGTTGTATAATACAAAGATAACACAAAAGACTAAAGCTGAAATTACGTTTTCATGGGAAAACCCTGAGAGCCCTTGAAAAAAAAAAAACAACCTCTCATCAATAAACTTTAAACTCTGCATGTCCAAAAAGCTGAAAGCCGCTTCCTTCAAATGATATTTTGTCTATTGTACATTTTTTCAAAAAGAAAATCCTAAATATTATTTCTATTATTGCAGGTTATTTATGTTACGTATTTGTAAAAGCATTCACAATTGGCTTCATCTCTTCTCGTGGTGCTCTTGCTTGACTTTCATTCTGCTTTCTTCATGAAAAATATAAACCCTATAAAATAAACTTGGAAGGGAAATATCCTCTTAACTTTTCTCAGGAATAAGACAAAACCTTGAAATCAATTATGTATGAGGGTTTTTTATTCCAAAATAAAAAAAAATGTTTCATTAAAAACAGTTACACAACATATGACATACACGTTTACATATTGTGATTCACGACTCAAAACTTAAATGCAGGAATTGTGTTTTTATAAGAACACAAAACCTCATTCATGAAGGGAAAATGGAAAATGTTGCATTTGAATGAATTTGTTTAAAAAAAAACAACACACAATTCCCTGAGTGATACAAGCATGAAACTCAGGATAACAGCTGTTTGCTACTGCAACTTATTGTCTTGTTTACTCAACTCTCTAGCCAGTTGGCAAGGCGTCGCCATATGCTTAAATCCAAAGATAATCTGGAAAGTTTGAATGACTGAGAGATGTTTAAAGGTCAATTTCATACACTTTTCCAAAGCTAACAATTTACCTGAGGTGGTCAAAGTTGTCCTCATGCTGTAAATATCAGCCATCTGGTACTTTGAAAACAAATAAAGAAGGAAAATACAAATTCCTTTCATTCAAGAAAAAAAATAAAGTTTTATTCCCATAAATGATGCCGATCGCTTTAAAAGTCACGTCATTGGACAATTGGCATGAGCGTTTAGAGCCGATTCACACGTGAGAGGCTTGAGATAAATATTTACATCGATTTTGCAGTGGTCAGGAAAACCTTCATTACATAAAATAGGTCAGATTCTTCCAACAAAGACTGAGAATCAGCTGACATTGGAGACACAGGCGCAGTATCAACTGAGAACACTAAACGAGTCGTACTTTCATGGCAATGCGATGGCCTGCACTTTGGTAATTTCCTGACCTTGAAATGTGCTTTGTGCATCTGGGAAATATTCTGGTTTATAGTTTGGAGCGCGTGATGCACAGGTGGGAGGAGAGCTGCAGAGTTGTTGGTGTTTTGGTGGAAAATAGGTCAAGAGATTTGCATCAAGAATAAATATCCAAGAAGAACTCGGACTCTTTCTGCGTCTTTGGGGATTTCATGGCTAAGACCAAACTCTTCACAATTGACCATGACTTCAACTGCAATGATTCAAATATCCCGTTATTTTTTGTAAAAAATGTCACCATCACGCCACTACTTTTGGTACAGTACCATAATAACTCACTGTAAAAATGACTGAAGTTTCTGTGACCTTGTTTCATGTTTGTTAGAGATGAACTTCATATTAAAATCCACTTTCTGGTCAAAGTTTTGGCTGTTAGCTTTTGTGTCAGCTGAAGCTCCTAAACTAAAATAAAAGATCTTCTCCCATTGTTAGAATTAGGTGTATCGACAGTAGCTGTAATTTGCAGCCATAAATGAACTTAGGCTGACCTTAATAATGTCAGACAGCTGCCGCCCGCATGTCGGTTAACATCTTGCCACTTTTTCTCATTGTCATTACTTTATACTTCCATTTTTAAAGGACACATGTTAGTTCAAATTCTGCATTATTGCTAAAAAAAACTGAATACCAATCATAGAGGTAATTGTAGAAGTGCACCTGCAGTTAAAAATACAAGACAATAGTGGAAACTGTGCAGCTCAAGCTTAACCAGGATAATATGTGTCATTAGACTTTCCACAAACAGTTGTGAACTCATCAGAACATTGCACAATGCCGACATCTCAGCAAATGTTCAATAGCAACACGGCAATAATATTATGCACGCAAATTATTAAGATATACTAATTAAGTGAGGAAATTTAAACACACAACAACCTTTTCTAAGCCATTAGATATCTACTCCCTGGGGAAGTATTAACCTGTAGTTGTAATTAAGTCATTTATCTTAATAGTTATGGCATTTTCCAGTAACTAGAAAAGCTTTGGTGGAAAAAAGACGACAGCAACAACAACAACTTAAGTTGCTTTCAGACCTGCTCAAACATAAGGTGTGAATGGATCAATATTAACTATGATAAATTAATTTACACACCATGCATGTAATAGTCCCGTCAATATTGTGTAGTTTTATGCACAAGTAGAAGCAAGTCAGGATTTGTAGACACGGGTTGTTTTTACCTTTGTAGTGCTTTGTGCAAGAGAGAGAGAGAGAGAGAGAGAGAGAGAGGGAGAGAGAGAGCAAGGCAGTGAGAGTGTGTGTGTGGTAATCAGTGTACCAGTCAGTTGTGTGATAATGGCTTGCATCTGTTTGAAGCAGACATCCAAAAATGTCCCCCTCAAAAAAATCATCCATTAATGTGAGTAAGTGAAGATTTGCCTTCATTCACTTTTGGCTTAAAGTCAGAGGTGATTAAGTGACGTTTATATAGACGTGCTCAAGCCTGACTTTCACGTCTTTCAATATTGTAGCACATTATTTATAACTGTGTGTGTGTGTGTGTGTGTGTGTGTGTGTGTGTGTGTGTGTGTGTGTGTGTGTGTGTGTGTGTGTGTGTGTGTGTGTGTGTGTGTGTGTGTGTGTGTGTGTCCCTCAAGCACTGTTGTGATCAAGCCTATATTTTCTGTCTGAGGGTATGCACTTGATTCAGCCATGATTTCATACTAACTGGCAGGAAATCAAACCGCTTTGATAGCGTCTGTAATTGTTGCTTTAACACTGGAGAAGAGATTAGGGTACTTCAGTGTTGTTTTTGATAAGATTACAGTACGTGCGTTATCCTGCATCTGTGCCGGCTGAGCTGGCAGTTCTGAACCCTGGGCTGATGAGAGGTGCTTAAGGGTTGATTAAGAAAAAAAGAACTGGCTTTAGATCGCTAAAAAACCGCTCGAACACAGACACAGATAGAACACCACCCATGCACATGCTCACGTAGCACATGATCACGTCTGCATGTAACAAACAAAAATACCGCAAAAAAATCAGCCCTGTGAAAGACTTTTTTTTGGGGGGATGGTTTTTCAAGATTTTTTTTTGTTTTCATGTCATGCTTGTGATAGCATGTTGGCGTTGTCAGCATCTTTATTAAAAACAAATAACTCACCATAGTTTATATTCATGACGTTTATGATCAAGCCATTACACCAGTATATTTATGCTCATCTCCATTAGCGTTGAACATTATCATCATCTCCTGGAAGCAAATGGATGTTTCAGTCCATAATTCACACCACTGCACCTTCCAGAAACACAGCCGCGCCATCCAAAAGTGATTAAACGCAACTAGGAACTTGGCGGCTTCACCACAAACCGTTAAACACTTGCTTGAGGAAGACCATTTATGATCCTGGAGAATAAAATACGGTTTAGCATGACATCTGAGGACAAGCACCAGGTTTTAGTCAACATGCCATAAAACATTCATTCTAATGTGCAACTTTTTAAGTGTATGTGTGTGTGTGTGTGTGTGTGTGTGTGGGGGGGGGGGGGGTAACCTTTTGATGGAAGCTGTTCAGTGTGGGTCATTTGTGTTTCGTCATGGTTAAAAATAGACGTATGGGTGTTCTGCAGCCAGCCTGCCCACAAATAGGAACAATACTTTGAATAGGTGGATCATGCCAACACATGCAAAACCAATCAGTGGGGATAATTAGAATCATTGTTCTTTCCCTCACACAGCAGTGTGATTGGACTGCAGTCATCATTTCGGGTTGGTCTCTTCGGCAAATGCAGGAGTGGTCTGGCATTGCAGACACAAAATACATGCAGGAATGCTTAATTTTGTATTTTATTTGTAATCCCTGCATACAGCTAAAAATAGCAATAAATATAAAATGTTGTTAAATGGAAAACATTGCTTGTATTTTCAATTACGTTTATATTTTGAGTCACACAAACACGGAGCCCGAAAAGTCATCATGACTCGATTGTAAAGCTGTTCCACAAGTTTGACTATGAATTGTATATGCATTTACCAGATTTGAACTTTGACCAACTTTCAAGTTTCTCTTAGGGCGGACACAGCTTGAAATTCATTGAAACCTCTTCCAAGATGTATGACAAAGTCCAGTTTACCGGATTCAATTTGCATTGAGGTGCGTCCAAACTGGAGAAATGAGAATAAGCAAAGGCACACAAAAAAAAATCTTTTTGGCAAATCAATGTTTGGAGAGGAGTCGACAACCTCCCTTTTCAATCTGCAGGAGCCACAAAAATGGCTGTAAATTACTAAATCAATTGAACTATGGAAATTATTGTGAAACTCTCCAAAACTAATATTTTTAGAAGCAAAAAAAAATATATCCATAACATTATAATCCACTAGTGATTTATAACCTCGGTGGATTTCCCTGCAGTCCTGCTGCTTTGCAATTTCCAAATGTAAACAAAAACCACTCATCTTTTAAGGTTTTGAAAAGACTGTTCAGCACGATGCCTCACTCACCACACGGTCTTCCTACTTTAGGCATACTGGACTTCCTCATCAGCCACCTCTGGGCTGTCAGACTGGACAAGCACACATCCTTTACGCTCCGCCTGAGAACCAGAATCCCTGCAGAGCCTCGCCACCTTCTCCATGCACTCTCCACGCTCGGCCCCCAAGCCATCTACAAGTGAAGCCCTGCCGTTTGCAGATAATTTGACAGACAACAGATTTGGTAAACATCAACAGAGCAGTATAGATGGGACTCAGTACATAACAAGTTGAGGCACCAACAATAATTAGTCCTTAAACAACAAAATGATTAAGAAGCCCATTGGATTCACCGAGTTAATTAGTGGGTCTCAGGCTCCAGTGACTCACAGTGGAAGAAGACCTTTCCTTCAATGGAGGCTGCAGTGAGCACCAGTACACAAAGCGTTCAGACAAACTGCATAATAAACTGTTCAGTTGCATCAAATCTGATAAGCCACTTTTACCACTATGTTGTAAAAGAAGAGAGAAGACATTGCTACTTCTAAAAACTTTCACTGAACTGAGAATTTAAGACCAAAGACATGGTCTCAAGGTATTATCCACCCTGGAGGACATCTACTTAACTTATCAAGTCAAAACAAGCTTTAGTACAATTATTTGTTAGTGCAGTCCATTTGTGGGAGTGTGAAGGCTGATATCCGAATAATGGTACAAAATAAACAAGAATGTACTTTAAAAAAAACAGATTTACTTAAGCAAGCAAACATATTATAGTGTTGTTCAGAAAAAAGTCTGATGGAAGATTATCGATGTGCTATAAGCAGCCGAAGCACAGGTTGTGATGGACTGCAGAAGCCCGGGCCTACGCACAGGTTATTATATCTAATGTACATAACATTTTTACATTTTATAAGCTTAGTGAGTTCTTAACTGGATGAAATCCACTATAATAACCCAACATACATTGTGTTGCATTTAGCCCAGCAAATAAGATTGATGTGGGAGTAACAGTGGAGAATGTTAACGTCTAAACTTCAGTTTAGTATGTATATTCTATTCTATTCTATTCTATTCTATTCTATTCTATTCTATTCTATTCTATTCTATTCTATTCTGTTTTTAGCAAATGTTGCCTTAGACATGCAAAAGTAAACTGAAACTGTGCTTCCTTTCAAAAGCTATGTTGAACGTGAGTTTCAGACGTCTCTCATTCCGGCAGCTTACATTTTATCTTAATTTTCCATGAATGCAGTTTTCAGACTTTCCTCATCTTTTCCTGCTCATGTCTTTTTGCACGCTGATGCCATTTGTACAAATTGTCTATCCTGCCCGAGGACACCCCGTAAGTTTGTGTTACATCTTAAGTACAAATACATAATGTGAGGTTCATGCAGTTCCATTTATATAAAAAAAAGAAGAATAAAGGATCAAGTACTGCTTTCTCCTTTCGGCTTGAGCATCATCTTGACATATTCCCAGTGTTGGTGGGAGGCAGTGGCGGATGTGGTGGTGGTGGGAGGTTAATGCCACAGAACAATGATCTGACATGCACAGTGAACCTTATCATACACAAACACGCACAAGCTTTCCTCTCACACTGGCAGCCTTCTCAGACGTCACACTGACGACATCCCTCTGTCCCATGTGTCACTGCAAGGCATTGTGGGAGTGATGAATGTTCTCTTGGGGTAGCACCTTTTTCTAAATCTTCAGCCAATCACTCCTACAAAGTGGTAGTTTGACACTTTTTAATGTGCTTGATATCTGTGAGGTTGAGTGTGTATGTGTGCTGGTGAGGGTGGGGGGGGGGGGGGAGGAAATGGTTACAATTGCTCTAAATGTATAATTTACCTGCAGTGGAATGACAGACATCTCTTTTCTATAGCTGTCATCACCTCAAAGTGATATAATATCCTCAAAGTAAATATGATTAAAAAAAAACTGTCACAAGATGATGAGAAAAGGAAATCCAGATGAGGTTTTCTTTCTTTTTTTAATTGTATTTAACCAAAAACATATATTTGTACTCTCAGAAATACAGAATCCACCAATAAAGCCAAAGTTTGAGTTAGCAGACTCTGCTATTCCTGACTCACCATGCACCTGAATGTTGACCTTGCAGTCATTTACCTTAGCAGTCTCTTGGGAGGATCTCAGGATGGCAATGCTTTGGATTTATACTAGCGACCTGACTATCATTCATCCATGCTCATTGGAGATAGGCAGCCTTTTAAAGGTTAATTGCACCGGCTAATTGCTCTCCCTCCCTTCCGCTAACAAGGCTGCACTCCTCGATGATGTCATTGAATGGGAGAACCAAAATGTCTCTCTGACTACTCTGGTGATGGCGCCTCACTTTAGAAGGACACAGCAAAATCTAATCTGTTTTGCTGCTGAGAAACAGGCTTTGGCAAAGTGGAGCTAAGGTGCCACAGCCAAAAACAATTTTCCTCCACCAGTTTGCTTTAATCAATCCTCCTAAAAAGGTCCTGGTGACATTTTAAATGGCTGGTACTGTAACTCACAGTGACACAGTAAAAAAAAAAAAAGTAATGTGTATATCATCATCTGCTAATCTGATGGCACAAACAACGTTAGTGCCACTAAGCAATTTGCAGGCATAGATACATTATCAATCATACTGGAACCTATTCTCCAAAACAGCATAGATGAAGTGGGCCCTGCGCTCCTGTTCTCCAAGCCCGGCTTCTAACCAAGATCATTTGATGGGAATAGAAATTGCATAAGAAGTTATTGAAAATTATGTGAATTGTGAAAAAAATAGGTATGAAGGAAAGAAAGATGCTTTATATGTCAACCATGATATAAAGCCATTGACTATTAATTTAGTGCTCCAGCTAAAAGTTTAGAATGTCCCCATCTCCAGTGTATGCCCTGCAAGATAGAATAATTAACAAATACATAGAAATTTAAAAGGCATCTGACATAAGTCCAAATGGTGAGAATTTGCCATGAAATTTAATCCAAACGTGTACCAGCTATTGTATATTATGTTTGACAATAAAGTGGCTATTCTTTTCTATTCTGTTCTATTCTACACATGTGCAATTCGCAATTGCATAAAGTCTGTATCATTCTCTGTTGCATTTTAGGTTTTAGTGTCAGCCCTGTCGTTATATTGACAGTGACACACACAATATGTACCACTGGTTCATGGGTTTGGGAACTGAGCTTTTGAGCAATTAACAACAGTACTTGCTTATGACATTCACCAAAGTAAAGTACCTGATGGGGAAAACTCATGTGTACAAAAGCAAAAATGATTATGAGGCTACAAAAGGAAATTTTTGACTGCAAACATAATGAACGAAAATGATAAAATACAAAAAAATAATGATGAAAAAAAGCAAAAAAACCTTTTGATATTAAACGTGCAGTTCTGCTTGAACTGTTATACAGGGACCTCAGGGGGAATCCGCAGTATCCATTTATGATATTCATAAAGAGGTGTGAACCTTGATGGGCTTCTCAGCTTGAGAATGATGTTATCCTCCATTACTACCGACCACATTAGTCGCTCAGACAGCTGTGCCTTGCCTCTGTCAGGCAGCAGGGTGGCCCGGTGCCTCAGAGTTAATGTTTGCTCTCGGCTGAAGTCATCGGGTCCATTGATAGCCACGTGTCCGGTTCAAATGTCCATGCACGTCTGTAAAGCCCATGGTTTGCTCGTGACAGTCTATGCACCGTAAATACTTTCACAGTCTGTGATCTAAAAGTGGGTAAACCTTACAACTTTGAACATACTGTATTTCAAATGCATCTTAGTCTTGTGAAACTTGCCTATACTCATCAGTAAATGAGTGTAAAACCTACACTGTCGGCCAAACAAAGAGGAACATCACAGCTGCGAATGACACAAATTTGAGACGTGTATTAGATGTGACAGTGGCGATATTATTGTACAAGCAGTCTCCGTGTTTTATCAGCGGACACTCCCTGTAAAACCAACAGGATCAAACCGGAGAAAGGGGTCACACGAACATGTTCCAAAACAATGTAACACACTGGCCCGCCGCTGGTTCAAAGCTCTCAGAGATTAGATTGGGCAGGTAACTCCATGGAAACTCATGATTAGGTTTAGGGGCCATGGGGTTAGAAAAAGGTAATGTTGCAATTGAAAACCTGATGTGACCAAAAGTTAAGACCTGCGAGGTTTTTCTCAGGGACTGCACTGAGGGAACAGGATGGGAATGGCAGAGATGGGCTATTATTGCTATAAATCCCTCAAAACACAGCATAGGAAATGATTTATGTGCATAAATCTGCCTAGTGGGGAAAAGATGGCGGATCACATTACTGTTTCTGTGTTTGTGCATCTGGGGTTCATGGGTGGTGCGTAACGGATCCAAGTGTACACACCTACGGTTTTGCATGGGTTGGCAAAGACATCCCTCACATCATCAGATCATTTGTCCTGCATATACAGTGATTAGCCAAAGCGCCCTAAAGTTCAGGGAAACAGGTATATTTTCTGATGCAACATTTCGTGGTAGCTTCGATATTTCAGTATCCCATCGACAGGTGCTCCCTAAAGGAATAGACTTGAAAGATAAATATAGACAAATTGTTTGCTAATGGCTGTAGAAATGTAAAATAGACCATTTTGTTGGTGCAAGAAGAGAAGGTATGGCCCCAGTGTGGCTTTTTAGTAGTCAATGAGTAGTTTTTTCCACTACAGCTCCATTTCAACTGAATTCTTTCCCTCAATTTTACATGTATTACCAAATCTGACATATAGCTGATTTTTCCCCAAATGAAAACCTCATTAAAAACATCTGTTCATTGCGATGCTATAAAAATGCTTTAATAATGTTAACAATCATTCATAAGTGTAATTTTTAACAAATGAGCCAAAGACTTGGAAAGAAAGTTCTCTGTACCTGTACCGTCAATTTGGATGAAATGAAGAGACAAAACCTGTTAATGCAAGTAAAGCTGCACAGGAACACGGACAGTCGGTTAATTAATTTTGCAATGTTATTGATTAGTTTTCTGATTGTGATTGAGTGCTTAATGAGGAGGCCAGCATTAAGTATGTACTGTATGTGAAACGTAAAATCCATTTGCAATATTTGAATTCATCTGAGGTTTCAGATATGCTTAATTAAAACCTTTCTAAATGTTCATTGGTCAGTCCAGACATGTGATTGATGACAAGCAGATCTAATCAGGAAGTGTGGTTGAGAAGTGAAGGAGAAAGTGTGGAGCTGAAGAGAACCGCTCCAGACAATATCGGTATCCATCCTTCTGTGTACTTCTTATAAGAGTGAGCCGACCACCACACATCGAACCCTCACGTTACACAATTTATCCAGTATTATTTATGGACCTTTGCTGAAACAGGAACCCAATTTTCTTTATTTGATTCAAGCCAATTTTAATGATACATGTAAGAAGTTATGAACCCTAAAAGCAACAACCTTAAACATACAGTTATTTATTCAATTATCTTACTAAAGACAAGGAGTTTATCTTCATCTGATATGGGCCTCTGTCTACTGTAAGAGTGATTCATCTCAAGAACGACCTGCATATGATGCAGCTCCTGTGCTGGAAGAAGGCCTCTGCACAAGTCTCCATGACTGTGTGCTTCCTGTCTTTGGCCTTTCTTTCTGCACCCTGTTCCTTTGTCCACCTTCACACTGTCTATTTAGTTTGAAAATCCAAACTGTCATCAGACTGTGATTAGGAGTAAACCCTTTAGGAGGGAATACATCATTCACAGCAGGCAAATGTTATGTAAAAGCAAACAAGTGAAATATCACTTTTGCGTGTAATGGGATTCTTGTAAAGGAGAAAAGATGTTGATGCTTCCACACAAAAAGTTCCTAATGTGGTATTGTGTTGACGAATAAACATCTTAGTCACCTTAGAGATGCTTGCATGCTGTGGATGCTGCTCATCACCAGCAAATTAGGTTTTTTTTTTTCTTTTTTTCTGTAAAAGCTTAGATCATCTGTAGTATAATCCTTTCAACACATGCTGCGGTGTAATCCACTGTCTGTCGATGTGCAACAATAAGTGTGGAGGAAAAAGGTATTATTATTATTCAACCTTGTCGTGATAATTACTCACAGTTGCCATCTCTGAGATCATTGCAGCAAAAATATACGAATGATACACAAAACACTAAACAAAGCAAGTGTTTCTCAGTGTTGCTAACCTGTAACTACAAGAAAGAGGAAGAAAAGAAAAAACACAGTTTCTACAGTTTTGTTTTGGGGTTTTTTTGCAACCAGACAAACACTTAATTGGGATTCGTCTCTGTGCTTGTGCAGTGATCACTGGTGGGGAACCAGACGATGCTGTTTACAAAGGATAACATTTCTATTGTGCACACTTCGAGTGAGCTCACAGGTGAGTGATGGAAAGAGAAAAAACAAATTGACACCTGGGTAGAAAACACTGACTCACTTGGTCGCTGTACGAACATAACACACAGTGAAGATGATACATCGGCACAGACAGTGTGACTTCACCCGTGCAGAGGGGGAACCTGCTGCAGAGGATAAACACAGTGTCTGGACCGTGTTCCCACACAAAATTAAACAATATCTCTCTCTCTGCACAGTTCGTGTTGCTTCACACAATGGATGATGGAGGATGGAGGATGTTTGGGAGCTGCCAGCTTCATTAACGTAGTGAAGGAGGAAGAGTTGGTGTATTGGTGGCAGAAACGGAGAGATGGAGGAGATGGAGATTGCAAAAAAAACAAACATAGAAAAAGGTTCATGTATTGTGCTGTATGACGAAAGTTCATTCTTTATGTTGTCCTCTATAGTAATAATGCTCACCTTTTCCCGCTACTTAAATCAAAAAGAAAATTGCAATAATTTTTGTTTTTTTTGTTTGTTTGTTTTGTTTTGTTTGTTTGTTATGGCTGAAAACACTCCGGTGCTGAATGCGGTTTCACCTCAGAAATTATCACATTACCACATACAATTAATTAACCTCATAAAAGCAAATACCCTTTCTAATGCCATGACTGGTAAAAGTAAACACTTTGCCTTAAGTCTGTTCATTCAGTCAAAATACATCACTACACTAAAATCAAGGCTATTTTTCCTCTTTGCCACGGCCAACTTGTCTCGGGGACGTCAACTGTTACTGGTCAGCAGTGTACTAAAACTTTATGCCTGATTTTTGAGGTTAAATAAAGCAAAAACAAAAAAATACAGCGAGTTGAGATACTAAACTATTCAATACTTCAATACTTCCATTGGTCAATCAGAAGTTTGCAGGTAGTACTTGTTGTGGGACACATTGGCTGAGCTTGCCAGGACTGTGTGGGTCGTTTGATTGATTGATTGATTGATTGATTGATTGATTGACTCATCAAGGTGAACTGAAGCTCAACATGTATTATTGGTTCTGTTTGAGGTAATGATTCATTATAAAAAAAGGTTTGTGAGTTTAGAGTTTTCACTGCACAGTTTCACAATGTGGAAGCAAAACAGAATATCTGTAAAACAAATTTAGAACTAACGGCGACAATAACAAAACAAACAACATCTGGTAAACTGCTAATATACAGACGGCAGCTAACAAAGCATGATAACATGAGCTAACGTTCATCGCAGGTTAAAGGTGATGTGGAGGTGAGCCTGATGACGAGAGCTAACAACTGTCCTCAGAGGAAGGAAAAAGAGGGACAACAGCTCTGAAAGGGTTTAATAGGTAAATAACAATCACACAGAAATTTCACAGCATATCAGTAATCAGTTTTTAGGTCATCATTGCCAAAAATAGTGGTGTTACAGCCGTTCATTACTGTATGATACATTATTCCCAACACTGCCTACCAGCTTGCAGACTTTGAGAGATTTAGTGCTGAAAATAGGAAACTATATGGATTTTATTTTATGGCATTTATGACTTTTTTTTAAACAACTGAAATGTATGTGTTTGTCTTTATTTGGTGATGAAATTAAGGATTAAGTTTACTTATCCTTTCTTAGCAAACGTCTAGGACAAGTTTAGTTTTATTGTAGCCTCAATCGCTTTTTTTCTTTTTTTTTTAATCTTTGATTCAAAGTTCAATTAAACCCAACACATAGATTAATTAGACATTTTTCAACTGTATAAATCAGACATTATGATTTTTTGGGGGGCGTCAAAAGAAATATACCGGTCAGGATATTTTAAAAAAACAATAGAAAGGGCCTAGATATTAAACTTTACATTTGATCTCAGACACAATGAAAACCCTCCCTTTCCTGTCTGGAAAGGATGTTGTGTCAGCAAGACGAACTACGACTTCAAAGTTTCCCAAATGCGAGAGGAAGAAAAGAGGAAATGAAGAGATTTTCTTTTTGTAACGCTGTTCCCTCATCTCGTGTTACATTGCAGCGTAAGGGAGGATTATAATGTAGTTTCAGCCATGTTTAATGATAACACCCATATCTTCTTATATCCAGAGACAGCAAGCAAGCTCTCGGCCACTCATGTGTTATGTCTTACACACAAAATACAACAGAAAGTGCAACCAAAATGAAATGAGATTGTCTCTCAGAAATGTTTAATATTTGCACTAACTTTTGAACTGTGAGACTGTGGGCCTCAGTATATAGAGACACAATTCACCCCAGAGGTGTTGCGCTGCTTCCAGGCTACCTGCTGGCAGAGTGCATCTTGCACCCGACGCTGCTGCAGTCCAATGACTTCAACAACATCAAGCCAGAGCTGTGGCCTGTCGGTCTTTGATGTCTCATTAAGGCAAAGGAAAACAAGTGAGGGAAAGAATGGAGAGAAAAATAACATTTCGCCTTGCGCCAGGATAGGGGGGGGGAAAGGAAAGAAAGAAAAAAAAAAAAGGTTCAACACTGTACAGACCCTGGGACCCTGACTTTCCGCAGGACCACCTAAAACGCAGCGTTTACAAACCCAGAAATCTCTGAGAAAAATTAAGGTTTTGCTTCGATGGCCAACGCCCTTGCCATGTGCTCATCAGGTCCAGCTTCTCTCCGATGGGGAAGGTTCACGCTGTTTTGATGAGGCCAATGCCATGTGCACTCACGATTTAATCAACGGCAATCAAAGTTGTGCAAAGGATTTCCTCTACTTGTCTCGTCGTCTCTTTCTTATGCTGCGCATACGATGTGGGAACATGAGGCGTAATGCAGCCGGTCCTGCAGTTACCTTCAACAAGATAGCACTAACATTATCTCATCTCTGCACTTCTTTTCTTAGCAGAATAGGCCTCTGTTTACACTGTGCAGATGGCTAATCTAACACGGCTCTGTGCTCTCACCAGGCCCGGTCCAACACTAACATTATGAAATGAGCAGCACAAATTACTACAAAAATAAAGGGCCGCTTTAAAATAAACCCAGCTGATTTTACATTTACTGAAATATTAGTTCATCTGAGTCCCCTTCCACATATGTTCAACCACAATATCTTCTCTCTTTTTTTTCTCTTCACCTTTTCGAGAAAAAAAAAATGAAAGAAAAAATACTAATGTAAACAACTGACCAGAGTCTGTATTTTTTTTCTTTCTTTCTTGTGAATGATGTTTCCTTTTCTCTTAAGATCAAAGAGGGCCCCGAGTGCATGGCCTGCTGGATACTGTGTACAACCTTCCCATACCCTGACATACAATATATTGAAAGAAAGACAGCAGTAGTACATACTTTTATTTCTGATACAATTAATTTGACAAAGACAACTTTACTCTGCTTTTGCAGCCTGTAATCAATGCATTTGAAGAATTCTGTATTTGCGCTGCAGTTTCCCCCCCTCCTAATGTCTCACATAGTGAGAAATAATACTCTCAGGAGGGTATTCAAATCCACAGGTTTCACGCATTGTTTAATATCCGTGTGACCGTCAACATCACCCATGCCACGAGTTCAAACTAATAATGCGAGATCACAGGCGTCGGACATAAGTGTGCCTCATTTCTACAAGTTCTTCTCCCTTTGGCGTCTGAAAAACTTCTAACCTTATTAGATTCTGCTGTTTGTAGTGCTCGTGTCATTTCGTTTTTTAATTTTTACTTGTTGGTAAGCACTTAATGGAGCCATGACCAAAGACATCACCACATCTTATCTCAGCCTATACTCGCCCTGCAGGGTGATAAAACCAATGTGAACCCGAAAAAAAATTGAAGGGGTCTATTTGAACTATTTACATAAAAGCATTGATGATAATAAAATGCCATTCATGAATTTGCTTTGGCCAAAAGATATTAAACAGGGTGATAAGTAGCACATAGCTTTTCATGTATCAAATTTAATGGAAAAAGCATTAGCGGGGTTCATTTAAATGGTTATAGCTCTTAAGAAGAGAGAAAAAAAAATACAAATTGTGGCACAATACCTGGAAAGTTATTTTGAGATGCAGTAAAAGTGAAAAATAAAATAAATTGAATTCATACTTTCCATTTTTGCCCTGCTGCCATGGATAAGAAAACCAGGAACCCAGACCATGACTAAAGTGGAAGGGTATCATATAACTGATCCATCTGCTTAACAAATGAAGCTTTGTATGTTTGCATGTTGCTCAGCTACAGAACAGCAGCGCTGACGAGTCCTGTGCAGAGCAGTAGTCATATTTTTATGCAAAGTAAAGGAAACATTTTGCAGAAGTGCAGACCCCCTCCTCCCTCCCCTTTGTTGTGCAGACCCCGTTCCCGAGGTGGAAAGAAGTGTAGCAACTGCCATAACTACCTCTATTCTAAAAATACATTCATGAGAATCTCCAAAATGATTGCTGTTGGACATCTTCTGGTTTTTTGACGAATGAAAGTGGTGGCGCCGAAGGAAATGATGGAAGGAAGTGGGTTATATTTCACAGTATGTCACTACTTAGTATTACAATGAGGTTACTGACATCAATTAGTATTTGGTGTTGCTCAATCGGTAATGTCATTACATTGGATATTTTAATTGTGCAAAAGGCCATGCTTGCATGAGAAATAATTAAATTATATTAAAAAAAATTTTTTTATTCTATCAGTGCTTCATGATTATTGTTGGTAATTGATGTAAATGAATTAGAGATGTTGATGTACCTCACAGAAAATGTCATGTTAACGGTCCATTTTTTGGCATTGCCTGAATCATGAACACTTCCTCCAGCCCGGTTACGATATAGTGTCACTTCAGGCAAACGTTTTGCATTCACTTCAGCAAAGATAGATGATGTGACACTTTACACGATGTATTTATTGCTCATTATTACGAGCCTGCAACAGTATCCAGCTACTGGATGTGAGCACAGCTGCACTTGATCTGCCTGTCTGAGTGAAGCTTTGGCTGTGGATATGCATACACCCACAATAACTACCACAGACAGGCCCCGGCGGTGGTCGGCGGGCGAGCTGGGTCACATAGCTCCCCTCACTATCACTCTCACTTCAGTGGTGTGGAGAACTGCCTGAACAGCGACTGCTCAGCGTGAAAGGTGCTGTTAATGTAAATCGAACTTATTGTTAAATTGATAAAACTTTAGCAGGACAGAGAAAAGTTTATTATGAGATTATGTGGGAGTATATAAATAACGTTTGAAACGCTGGTACATTTCGCCATAATTATCAGTATATCCATGAGTTAAAGGGTTTATTTATTCAGAATGAGCTAGTAGTTTTAACCGTGTCCATCTCTGCCAATATCACCGGTCCTCTGTCTTTTGTTGAGTCTTCAACTATCTCACTATCATTTCTCTCCTCTGTTGGTCTCTTTCTTTTGTTTTGTACTGTGTTTCCATCTTCAAAGTAATTGCCAGCCGTATCGGTCCAGACATTGCTATGGTAACAGCCGGAATAAAGCCCAGTGGTAAAATCATTACACACCACGCTGATGAGAATCTGTGTTACATCCGCACAGGAGGACTTCCAGGTGTACCACCACTCCCTTGGAAATGTTTAATTATGGCTGGATCTCAATGGATAATTGCATTTGTTTCGATGTCATATTTCCCAGAAGCTTCCTGATTCACCATTGATGACTGGGCACTTTGCGGACGTGGTGAGTGGGACTGTTGTTCTCACATGTCAGAATTCGCTTATAATTGCAGGAACTTTACAAGGCTGACTCGCGTGTACTTGTGGATTGAAAGACATTTTAAACTGTCTGTGGCTGGCTGTGCCGGTATGACAAAGACAGACTTGAGTTTGACTATGACAAAGTACCAAATAAGAGGGTCACTGGGCAATATCTGTCAGTGCTCTCATTATTCCTGGGATTCACAAATATTTGACCATTTTTGTCCTACTTTCATTTTGTTTAGTATATTCTATTTCCATTTAGTTTCCCTGTCCTCAACATAGACTTATAAGGACTTATGAAGGCTTATAAGAACGGGGCGAGAGAAAATTTTGCTGGATGTACAGTTACAATTACTTGTTTTACTAGAATAAAAGAGTAAAAAGTCTTAATAAAAGGTAGGGTTGGAGTGACAGTGACATCAGAAAGTAACCATCTCAATATTTATACTGATGATTAAAAAAAGAACATTCATGAAGATGATAAAGCTGAAACAAGAAGTGACACAAGCAAGAGAGGGATGGTGACGATGGTGTGTGTGTGTGTGTGTGTGTGTGTGTGTGTGTGTGTGTGTGTGTGTGTGTGTGTGTGTGTGTGTGTGTGTGTGTGTGTGTGAGAAAGAAAGAGACAGCCAGACAGAGGAACATTGATACATCAATAAAAGTGAATAATCAATAACCACAGTTCCATCCCCCTTTCAAAAATATATTCGAATTTATTGTATTTTAAATGCATGCACACACTCCGTCCCGGCCAAGATAAGATTTTGAAAGAAGATATAGACACAAAGAGGATCCCCTTGCCCAGTGGTGCTCGCAGCACCATGAAGCATCGCACAGAAGAATATTTAATTGAATTATCATTGTACTAATCATATTGGGATCAACAGCAACCAGAATAAAGGTTAAACTGAGTTGAACTCACCGAGATGAGATACCAGTACTTGGGAGAATATATTTTTGAATTAAAGCAACAAAAAAAAAAAAAAAAAACAGCTGGGATGAACCACAAACATGCAAACAGCAGCAGATAGCGCTTAATAAGATAAGCTAATATTTATTCAGGACCACAAATGGTTGTTAAGGAAAAGCACTTTGACAAATGCTCACCAGTCTCATTGACCTGGATAGAGAGACTGAAGCTCTGAAGCTGAAGATATGAGAAAACTGTTGCTTTCCTTCAATCTGGAGCTTTTAAATTGTTTTTCAAGGTAAAACCTAAATATAAGAGCTCTGTTGTTGATTATTTTCAGGACATATCTCAGTTAAACTACGCATGCTGTTTTGTTTTCTCTGTCTTTTTTTAATTTATGGGGACATTAGGAAAAAAGAAAAACTTCCTCATCTGTGCAAGGAGCACAGTATGCTTCAGTGGTGACAGATTATGTTCCTAATGGTGGGTTTTCAATGTGATAAGACTAAGATTACATCCCCAAACATTACAGATCATTGTTGAAGTCCTTTTCCCCGTGTAGCATCAGGTTATCAGAAGTGGAGTTCTGACTGACTACATAAATCCACTAAAAAAACGCTGACAAGTATCACAGCAAAATGCCCTGATGTTGTCCCCCACTGACAATGAATTCACAAAAAGACTCTGTGATTAATTACCAAGTAAAATATGAAACAAGCAGGAGAAATGTGTTAACTGAATAAGCATATATGTAAAAGACAACACGATCAGTCATGACGACACAGAAAGGAGGGATGAACTTTTGTTCAATACTGAATTTCCAGTAAAAGTGGAAGAGTAGATTGTTTTACTGTAATACAATTTACTTAACTCTGATATGACTAATATCAATTTTATCAAAAGATTAATTCTGTCCTTATGTTCTTCAACCTGTCTTTTCCAACTAAGAATTGTAATTGTAGAAGCTTTTTACTTCTGAGGCTGCTTGAGTCTCACAGTTCTAAACTAAAAGATTTTTTATTTTTTTATTTTTGTGTGCTTGCTGCTGACAAGTATCCCTTCCATCTTGTGATTTTCACTAAAATCCCATCTTTGTTTTAGTTTTTGGGCTTTTTTTTGTTGTTGTTGTACATTTTTGCAGAAAGATATTGCCGAATTATTAACAAAAGTCATAGCACACTAATCTTACCACAATCCCATCTGATTAAAATGGCAAATTATTTTTGTTTTTTGGGGATTTTTTTTCAGGTAATGTTTGCGGAATTGTTAAGAAAAATCATAGCATACACATTTTGATGTGCTTTTGTGTAAGCGCTTTTGTGTAAGCGCATGGGACTAATTACGTGCTGAAAATCCGGCATAAAAGATGATGGAAAAAAAAAACTAAACACCGAAGATAACAATCTTTCCATCTTGCCTCTTGAAGAGTCAGGCACAGAGAATGAAAATTTTTATTTAAAAAGTTCAAATTAAGGTTTAGTGAATTCCCTACAGGTAAATATGAGTAATATGTTTGTGCTTTGATGGACTGGTGACCTGTCATGGCTGCATCCTGCTTCTGCACTCCCACACTGAATAGGACAGAAAGCTATTGAAAACAGAGGAATAAAAACTGCTTGGAGCATGAATCACATGAAATAGAAGTAGTATTTGTATTTCGTTACTGCACTGGAATTGTACTCAGATAGGGATAACTTTACTTCAGTATTTTTTTTTTTAATTAAAACTTTGTACTTTTATTCTCTATCTTTTTGATTTATTTCTACTTAAGTGACGACTGTGTGACCGTCGGTCGGTGTTTGACCTGGGATGGATTGACGACTTGTCCAGGGTGTAACCTACATTCACCAAAAGTTATTTAAAGCAGTCTAAAAGATGGGCGGATGATATTTAAGTGAAGATATCTATGTGTCACCGTCCTGATATCTGAACTCCAGTATCAGAGGTGAACAGTTCACAGTTAACATGATTCATAGGTCAACAGTATACACATCAGTGGGAAATAGAGTCAACCAGAAAAATAAATACGTATTTGGAATGCTGGGTAACTTCTTGTGGCACTCGTGTGTTGAAGTAGCTCAGTTGCCCCTTCTGACCCTGAACCCTTGCGGCAGTATATAAGCATGCTACACATTGGAAGGGCATGACATCAGCCTCGCTTGAGTCGAAGTAAGGTGTGGAAGTGTACGCCGAGTCAAGCTGACATCATGCCGGGCTTTCATCTTACTGGTAGCAAGCATGGTACTGCAGCCCACCAGCCACCAACACTACTCTTGTGTTCGTCCTGCACTCCGACCTGATTGCTAGACTTCTTAGACTTGGAGCCATCTGTCAACAATCCTCTGCCCTTCAAACTCGGCACCGGACCATTGTTCACCAATTGGCCCCACCTGCTTGTAATCTTCCCTATACGGCTGTAGTGTAGTTCAAAATCAGCTTCTGATGCTAATCGGCTGTTTGTTGTGAAGGTCCCAGTTCTCATTCCATGTCAGGAGACAATCAAACAGTCCAACATGACCCACTGATCCAAAAGATAGGGTCTAAATGGCATATTTAGACTTGCTCATGATTTTTTTTTTTACATTTTCTCTTTCAAAGAGAATAAAACATAAAATCATGCTTTTTGTACTGCAACACATATCTCAACAACAAAGCAACATATATTCAAATTGTGATACATTTCAAAATAAATCACAAATTAACTATTACAAAAGTGACAGAACATGAGAAAAACATAATTTTCACAAATTGATTGTTATATAACCCTTTGTGAGTTTGTGTTGTATAGAAAAGCTGCCATTGAATTGCTTCCCTGTTGTCGAATGAATTTTAATCAGTTTTGATTACTTTAAAATCCAACTCGAACTGATTAAGAGATTACTAGACACGGATGAGCGACACCAAGAAAAGGAGTATCAATGAGCCATTTGTAATTACATGATACATTTATTGCGGATCTAATAAACTTTGGTATCGAGAATAGTTCTATAGCGATTCGTTGTTTCACTTTGACACAATTCTGAGGGGGAAAAAACACACATTTTAGCGTGTTGCTTTAAAATACTCATGTCAATTTCTGGCAGAGACCTTCACATGTCACCTGAGTCCACGTGGCCAATAAAATGAAGCCAGACAGTCACATGACAGCAGTCAAACTCTGCAGCAGCTAAAATTATCTTGACATCAACAACAGTTGATTCTCAGTTAGTTATTCAGAACAAAATAAGCCTGGATCCCAGCCTGTTTTCAGTTACTTCCAAAAAAAACGTCATATATTTAATGGGGATGCATGATATTGTTTATGTCGATATAATCCGGAGTCGACAGATGCATTGACGCATTAAAATCAAGTGTCCATAGGATCCGTCAATTTCTTGCTCCACATTCATTGTCTATGTGAAACACACCACTGCACATGACGGGTGTTTTGGTCCCTGTGACGGTGCGTCACCCGGGCACTGCACTCTTTTCCACAAAGTTGAACCCATTAAAGTGTTGATTGTCAGGTACCTGTGTTGTGTCGATATCATTGTGCTTCCTTATATATTTAATCCATTATATAATTGGGCAATGTGGAGGCTGTGGCTACAACAAATGGGAATTTTTCCCTGTATTATTTTGTCAATCAGTAGAAATATTATGGAACATGGAATGATTTCAATACACTGCATTCATTGATTTCTTTGAAACCTATTGCACTGAGAGAAAATATCAAAGACAGGCACTATATCCAGTGCATCAAAAAACTGTATTACACATAAAACATACACATTGACATTTTAAGTATCCTGATTCTGTAACACAGGACACAAATTGTTTACAATAAATAAATAAAGTTATTAAAATATTTTTTGTCGTGGATACAAATCTCGACTGAAGCAAGAGCTACATGATGCACTACATAAATTGAGCATCAAATTAATAATAATTATAAAGCGTTAAGCTTGTTGTGGGTGAGCTTAAGGAAATCCACATTTCTCACAACTTGCCTGTGAATTAATCAAGCCATACATTTTACTACACCCATGGGAAAGTGTGTAGTCTTACGTACATGTGCCAGCCTTAAAAACTGAAACTGCGTTGTGTAAATGTGTTTATAGCGAAACTGTATGATCAGAAATTTCCATAAAATAAACCCACTTCGTGGTTTTTATGTTGTATTTTCCCCTCTATTCAGGGGTAAATAGACTCATTTTACAACTGTGAATGGGAAATGCGGTTAAAACAAAGCCCTTATCTGTCAGTTTATCACATTTTAGCATCAACATTTGAAACACGTCGAGAGCGACTCCAAACAAGTAAATCCCGAAATAATGAGGGAAGTGAATTTGTAAAACTTGCAAAGCATCTGGGAGTGGTTGTGTGGGACAAGGCATCATCGAGGGGTCCTTGGCATGGCCCGCGTATATTGGAAACACGTTCTTTCCAATATCCAGAACAAAAACAAAACAAAAGCAGTGGCTCGGCGGAACCACAGGCTCACTGGGAAACACCATCATAAACAGTCGCTCATGGAATTTGAATGGAAACGCACCCCGTTACTGCTTGAAAAGATGCCCGGGACTCCCTTTTTCATGTGCCTGAGCGCAACAAGCGGCTCACTGTTAAAACCATGACCAGAAAGGTCTCAAGCTCTTTACACATGCAGTGGTTTTGATTTGGAAAAGTGGCAACTGCCACAGCAGGGAGAACAACTCGCCTTGAGAGGAAACTAACTTTGATCACATTCAAATGTTTTGGTAAATTAATTTTACGAGCTTCGTGTGTGCTTGTCTCCTGTACTGTTACAAAAACCAAGCAGGCTTAAAATATCCACAAAGAAACGGTGTCTGAGTTTGATCAGTTTAATAAAGTTCTCTTAAAATCCTTCCCACAGAGGCTGAAACCGTTTGCTTACTACTTTGCTTATTAAACTAGATGATCTAAGAGATTAAGTGGGTGGTTTTGGGATCAGGGGGATAAAAAGTCCCTCTCCTGATTTTCTGAAGCACTTTAAAGTGTCACACAGAGCGTTGCATGAATTACACAATCCACTTTCTCAAAAGCCGTTTTTTTGTTTTTGTTTTTTTAAGTGTTATCAGAGTAAGTTGAAACCTGTGGTCTATGAGGTTTTTCTTGTAGCGAATTGAAATAACACTCACATGTGGATTTCAGCTGCTATTGTCTTCAGTCACTGAGAAGCCCTACCAAAGCATTTAACAATGCCTTGCTCAAGGGCAACGTTGGCAACCACTGCCGGAGTGGAAAGCATGCTCCGCTGGTATCCCCACTCGTGATTTTCCTTTCCTTTCCTTTACTTGCTCTGATACGTGACCTTTAAAGTTACAAGCTGTCTTGTCCTTTTATCATTATGCAATTACAAAGGACCACTTTTCTTTTCCTGTTTGCCTTTTCCTATGTGTCTATAGCACAAAGTCTGTTTATGTTTATATGAAGAAGCCTAATTCCTTGGATGTAACGGTTTGTTGTATAATCCATAGTTAAATAATAGCAACTCATTTACTGAGAGTAATACATTCCATGCAGTAACTCAGCACATGCCTAATGTTAAATGTTTGTTTTTCTTGATCTAACCTTTCCCAGGACATATTGCAGGAACAAATTTCAAAGTATTTCTCAAATCCAAGAATGTCCTCAGCATTTATTCTTGTTTTTTTTCTGGAATGTAGTGGAATTACCAGAATGAGTTATAGTCCTTGTATGTTGTAATCATCATTTTGTAAGTAAAGCTACAGGAAATTTACGATTTTATTACAATTGCTTGTTACTTCATTAAAAAAAATTAAAAATTGAAAAATTGTAGATAAAAAAAAAAAAAAAAAACATTAAATCATGTGAAAACATTGTATTGTTGTAACACAAAAATGGTGCGCGGACAACTCGTCCAGAACAATTTTTGTTAGCATTATTGATTTGAGGGATTGAATTTGAAACTATATTTAACACATTTGGAAGGACAATTAACTGTATCTGACACAAAAACACAAGATATCTCAATATATTTGACACAATAATAAAAATAAAACTCCACTTCATAGATGATGGCTTAGAGCGATGCGTCCAAGAGCCCGTGATCGTGTGGAGGCTGCTTTCTGACACGTTAAACGGCTGAAGGACTCGTACAGTAGCCATGTTGCATGCTTTTTCAGCATTATTGCATCTTTTTGACGGCTTATTAAAGGTTTTTGTCATGTTTTCCTTCTCTGAACTGCTGTAAACTCTATTTTGGGCGCCGCCATCTTGGATGTTTTGCGATCTCCTATTGGATCAGCAGCTTATATGCGACTCAAACACAGTGCGCATAACAACAAAATCATTACGCTAGTAAAAATAGGGCCGATTTTAAACACTTTTGACATCTAGCTCAGGACTAATATGTCTTTGTAACAGTGTAAGGACATTGTAGTGTCCCGATGTCAGGATGGGGCAACGCTGCTTCACAGCTGACTGCTTTAAGTGATGCGTCATGTGCAGCATGTAAGAGCGGCTTCCGATAATGTGTGCAAAGAAGACTATTCTTCACAAGAATAAAAAGCCATATGATACCATACTATGTATGTATACATACATAGTACATACTAATATATATGGACATAGACTAGAAATATATGAAACATATATAACATATCAATTAGAAACAATATGTAAAAGTACATTGTGCAGGATTCAGTTTCTCCCAACACTTCTGAAATGTCCCCCGTGGACGAGTTGTCCGCGGAGGGTGGCGTCTGCAGACAAGTTGTACGGGGTTGCAGTTTTGTGGGCGACTTATCCTAGAATCCACAAAAACTGAGTCGTCATTAATGGACATAATTGGACATTAATGAGTAATGATATCTGCATAATGGTATTCAGTTACGAGAGGGTGATAGCAAAGTACTACTAAGTAATCCACCCCCACACACACACACACGCACAGACACACACACACATTCAAATTCTCAGTCGAAACCTTTTAAGGAGGATGTTGGGTTTGAAAGCTACATAACAAAAGGCCAACTGAGGCTCAAGGAAGTGGAGCAAGCAGATAACCAGCATGCAGCTCTGAAAGGCTTTGTCCTCTCCTGCAGCCTCTTCAATCCCGAAACCTCCCGACTTTGTGCTCCACATGGCTGGATAATGAGTGTGAGAGTGGATCAGCTTATTTATTGCCATTATCATGACATGCCATGCTGCAATCTGAAAGACACTCTTATCAAACACGGTGAAGCCAGGCAAAGGTAGCACAGTGACAGTCAAAAAAAAAAAAAAAAGATCATGGAAAAAATGAAAAACGAGGCATTGCAATGTGGTCGTCAAGAAAAAAACTCATTGTGGAGCAAATACCTCTTCGCTTGAGTGATGCCAACATTACAATTAAGATGAGCTTTTTATCGCTATAGTTATATTTCATGTTTTTCAATGTGATTTTGAATCAACACATAATAAACATTTATCCTGAGCAGTGTTGTTTTTTTCATTTAGCATAATTTGGCAATCCACTGTCCAATAGATATTGTTATCTATGTGTATGTTGCATGAAGTCAGGTGTTTGTTTGTGTGCCTCAACCTTGTGCTATTTATAGAAGTTTAATGTGTTTTAACAGATTCTTTGCCACACAAGCCTCCTCCCGTCTGGCAGCAGGGCCCTTTTTTTTCCTTTTTCTTTTTTTCCCCCTCCCATGTGTTTTGCTTAAATTTCCGACACACGTTATGTTTATCCTTAATGACCTGATTATTTGTCTTGCCATATCAAAAACAGATTTCAACCTCACAAATTCCTTCCCTTGCAAGCCAAATGGTGATTCCATTAAGGCTCCTTCTAAGCTCAGATGGGTTATTAAAAAGAAAGTGCTGGTATCAATTAAAAAGCACTACAGACTTCACACCAAGGGAAATGTTCTTTGATGTAGCTACTTAGGGAGAACTTCATGCCCATTTGTCTCCGAGGTTGAAATATCACAGCCTCACAGTGAACCACATTAGCCAGAAAGTGACTGCCTTTTTGGTATTTTCGACAAAATGTACAGAATTTGAAGCAACGTAGCCAGAAAAACTTGTGTGTGTGTGTGTGTGTGTGTGTGTGTGTGTGCGTGTGTGTGCATGTTTGGTTGTGTGCATGCATATCTTTGTGTGCTTACAACTGACCAATAAAGCAACCTGCATTAGTGAAGCTGTCCATAAAAGACATCAAATGATTCATTATTTCCTTCGTGCCACTGTGGCCCAATAAAGACAGGGATGCAGACAAAGACGTCTCCGCAGCTGGCCAGCGGCCAGCTGATAAAACCAACATGGCAACCCCAGAGTGTGCTGTTGAGAGTCACCACCAGTCGAACCCTACTGGAGGATCAGAGCCTGCCCATTCCGATGTTACACTATTCATATTATTCACTGCTAACACGCAAATACAGAAAAATCCTACACTGATTCCACTACGGGCATCCAGACTTATGCTCAATGTCTGCATAGAGGACAAATTGAATGGCTCCACTTAACAGCTATTTTGATGGCAGGGCGCTATGCATCTCTGTGACATATAACTGTTAAGTGAACCTGTTGACCATAATGGAAGTCTTATATAATTAAACAAATGCACCGTCTCCTGTGAAAAAAGAAAAGGGAGGGAAAAAAAAAAAAAAAAGCCCACTGAAGCTGATCCTGAGCAACTTCATTTCCATGCAGATTTTTGCTGCTTGCATGCAAATCACAGGCACCCCTTCGCCTGAAGTACAACAACTGCCAATAGTGCAAACAAAGTTAAACAGAAACCCTTTGCTGGGAAAAGTGGAATCCCCTAAACTGCTGACTCCATGATAAACAATGGCGGGCCAGAGCCAAACATTGCACAAAGGTGCAAGGAAAGAATGCTAACATTTAACAGTCTGCAGTTTGTGTGTTTTCGTTTTGTTTTTGTTTACTTTAGTTGTTTTTTTTCTTTTAAACACGAGCCTTAACGTGAGTGCCACTGGAACATTCAAACATAGAGCAGTGGAAGTCTTTCAAATGCCACCAGACTTGTAACTCCATTAGCCCACTCACAGTATTCAAGAGCTGCAAGGAGGGGTTGTTTTTCACCGCCAGAAGCGGAAAATCTAACAAGGAGGCACCCCAAGTCAAGCCCGTAATGAGCAAAGAGCCGTTGTACATTTTGAAGCAAGGTGAGGGAATTCCCTTAATGTTTTGAGAATGAAAATACTTTCATAGATGGTATTTAAGAAATGGCATGAGCACCAACAAGATACCGACTCCTGCTGTTAATAGTCACAGGTGATTTTGTTTTTTTTTTGTTTTTTTTATTGTTGAGACAATAATACAAGAAAAAAAGAAAGGCTTTCCCTGTATAATACCAATGACAGAAGAGACCAAATACGTGTATCTACTTTTATGAGTGTGAGCTAAAGAAAGTCAGCTCAGACTCACAAAAAGTGATGAATCTGTGACCACAAAAGCAATGCTTTGGGTCAAACACCACATCTCGCAACCGACTTTACACCTGGACGTCATTGAGAAATGTCATCAACTGCTCGTATCCATATCTAAAGTGTATACTTGGCAAATTTCAGTTTCCTTTGTCATAATTTTTTGCCTTGAGAGTTTGTTAATACGTTCTCATGATAAACAGCTGAATGTCAGACCGAGCAGGTAATGCAAAGAAAGTCTGGTTGTGATTACGTGCAAGTCTTAAAATAGACATGTTACTTGAGAGGGAATGAAATACATATTGAGAAAAATGTTAATTCCATATGTGAAGGAAATACTTTTTACACATGTGCCATATTAGTTTAATATATTTCACTTCAGAAAATCTACCTTGGGGTCATGTTATGACATGGGTTAGGTTCTCAGCAGCAAAGAAAACATAGAAACTTGTGACTACTGAAAGCCATAATGCAGTAACACCAGAATGATATTAGATCAAAACATTTTTCATACACAGAATAAATGCATTTTGAATATTTATTTGCAAACAGGCACACATCTATCAGACGACTTGTTGAACGTCTGTTTGCATTCCAGGTCAACAGCCATCACCGAAAGCTCTACCTGAGAAACAAACTGAAGGCAGATTGGAAGCATGACGAGAAATTTCCTTCTTTGAAGGTTGTATGGAACAAATTACTGCAGCCTGTAATGCCTGCAGATCCCGACGATATTCTAAGACTCTAAGAGTTGGCTTGATGAGGCTCTTGGATCGCACACGTGACGCAGACAAGCATGACGGACTCACCGGAGAAGCATCTTTCCTCTGTACTTCTAGTAACTAAATGTAAATATGGAACGCACACCACCCACACGCACATAAACACACATACAGATCACACAAACGGGGGCAGTCCGTTTCGAATGAGTCATCATTGCAATTGTCCATAGGGAAATCTCCGTGAATCAGCACTAATTTTCCTATCAGCACTAATTATGTTCTCAAACCCCTAACAGTCCGTTTTCACTGAAGTTCCCTCGTGGTAAGTGGCTCAACATGCCGCCAGTGTTTTGGTGTCTGAGGTCACATCCTTAAAGGAATTAAAGGCAGGCCCATACCCCTAACTCCACATTTAAATGCATTGATCTCACTTCGCCAAAGGCAAGCGTGCCATCTGAAAATGGCACACAGTTTCAATGTTTTTCTGTAAAAATGTGATCAGAAAGCGTTTTGTGCCGACGGTTTCACAGCTGCTGATTAAAAAAGATGAAAGTAAGATATCCTAGCTATAACAGAATTTAAAGTCAAGCATCTGAAAAGCGTATAATCCTTTGGTGAAAAACAATATAAGATAATGTATCATTTTCACTTTTAACATTGTTGCAATGGGGAAGGATATTCCATGACTATTTAATACAAATCTTAAAGACAGGGTAATTAGTCAACAATGGAACGCAGCATTTTCATAGTGAGAGCAGATCATTTTGTAATTAAATGCTGCAGTAACGGGCAGTGGAGCAATAATTGATGAAATCACAATGTGAAAAGTCTCTATCTCTAAGAGTGTGGACATTTCTCATTCGCTGTATCGTGACTTCAGCGAATATTGTGTGAATAAATGGTTGTGATGCGTGGCTTTGCCCCACGAAGATCAAGGATGGAAGAAGCCTTTTGATGTTCCTATCTCTCTGGTTTAAACATTTTTCTTACACGTTTATGGGGCTGGATTTTTCACGCATTATGCTCTCCTTCCCCAAATTTCCTTTTCCTCTCAGGGCTCCGTGTACATTAGGAAAGACAGTAATTTGTGTGAATTGCTCTGTAATTAGGCCTATCTCTTATGAAGCTATAGTCACCGACAGCTGTGTCTCGTTCCAAAGCTATATACTGGCTTACCCCTTGGAGACAATCGTTTTTCACATCAGGTAATTAGTGCAATTAGCCACATTGCACCTAATTACCTGCTGTCGTTTAGAGTAATGATATTACTTACAAACACTCTTTAAGGGGCGATACAGCTACTTATTGAGCTTCGAACTTCTGTGTTTAGGCCAGCAAATGAGAGCATGCCAGCTGTTTTGCAGACTTTCATTCTCAGAGTTTTCAAATGCCCATGCGTTCGTTTTTGCGGTGGAGCTGCTGGATTTCTTTTGTGCTTTCAAAATGTCACCGAATTTCTTGAAGCTCTTCTGTTTGCTATTCTAACTGATGATTAACCTCGATGGCTAAAAATAATAAAAATGGAGTCTATATTAAAATAGAATACAGAAACAAAAAAGGAAAATGAAGGGAAATCCCATCCAAAAATAGTTATAAAAACTTGCAAGTGTAATGTTTTGAAGTCTTGTAGTATGACTGAGTCTTGTTCTGTTGCCACTTTAACATATTTTTTTCATGGTGGCACCTGGTTGAAGCTCAAAGATCATTCTCTGGTTCCTCCCATAATTCAGAGCGTATTTGTCCATGGATGTGAATGTGTGCATGTGTCTGGATATAGAAGATGACTATGAAATTAATTGACGTTTCCCCATCATTGATGTTTTACAGTCTCCAACTTTTGTAAGGCTCTTATACATGGTTCCAATTACACATTCCTTACTGACAATGTTCCAGCCAAACAAATGTATACCTTGGTTTAAGTACTATCCAGGATAAATACCTATCTTTTCCACGTTTCCAACATTATAATCTATGTTTCCAACATCGCTGTTTTGTTCCTTTCAGTGCCATGGGAGAACTGTGTGGTGATTTTTCTAAAGAGACAAATGGGTAATCTGTCTATTGTTGTCAGCCCAATGGAACAGATCTAAGGTGGCATATTGTAGTGTTCAAGCTTGGAAAAAGGTGGGAGAGCCAGAGTTCTGCCCCGTTGAAATGTAGGTCGTAAACACGGCCTAATTTACCAGTCACACAACTGTGGAGCACTTGACTAAGGTTACAAGATTTATGCCAAGCTACATTGAGCCTCTCCTTAGCTGTTAACCAAAACTGAAACGCCCAACACAGTGGAACGTGCTTGGACAGCATGGATAGGATGATGGTGGTGGTTTAAAACCATTAGACCAAAAGGTCAACAAGAGAAAATAATCGCTGGGTAAATGTGTAGATATTTTACCTCTCAAAACAACAGTCGGATCTCAAACTGCTCAGATGAAAGTGAAAATTGCTCGACGTCCATAGGCCATATTGGCCAATGTTAAATATATGTCACACAGAGTTCGAGTAGCACATACATCTCTACATCAGCTGTTCAGAGGACATGTGTCATCAGGCCTTTATGTTAGGAAACCATTACCAAGGAAAGGTAACAAGCAGAAGAGCTTTGTTTGAGCCAGGAAATACAAGGAATGGACATTAGAACCAATGGAACTCTGTCCTTTGGCTTGAGGAGTATGGATTTGTGATCTTTGGTTCCACTTCCCGTGTCCTTGTGCAACGCAGAAAAGCTGAACGCTCAGTTTCGACATGCATGGTTCCCACTATGAAACACGGAGGACCCTAACAAAGGAAACACAGCTGTGTCCAAACCTTTGACTGGTAGTGTTTGTGAGTGTCTTTCTCTTTGTGTTGAGCTGTGAGACCCTGATAACTCCAGGGTGTATTCTGCCTGTCACCCACCATCACACAGGGGCCTGACTCAGACCCCTGCAACTCTCACTTGAATAAAACAGTCGTCGCAGACGGACGAGAAAAGACGTCGATACATTTGACCTGATGATTTGGTTCTGAGTCAAAATTGTTGAGTGGAGTTACCTCTATGTGGTCGTAACATGAAATGAGAGAAAATACACTCATGGTGGTCCCAAGTGAGCGGCACTACATGCAATCTATCGGTTTCTCAGTGAAAGTTCCCATTAGTCCTCTCCTCCGCTGAACACTAATTGCCTGAAAAGTGCCAACTCAAAACAAAAATAAAGTCAGTGTTTTGAACAAACACAAAGAAGTCTCTCACACTTGCAAGGACATCAAAGCACACCATGAGTGAAAACAATACTGGGATTGATGCCAGCCTGGCAAGGGTCTTTAAACTTATCATTATAAGAGTGCCGTAATGCTTGTAATCAACCTTCAATCTAAGGACCTTTCGAGTACATTCAGGAGGTCCTGTTGCTATAATCTAGTGGGAAAAGGCCCATATCAGACTTTCCTTCATTTTTATCAGGCCTGTAATTCATTCTGAACCTTTGGTACCTCAAAACACTGGTCAGTGCACTTTAAAAGACTGAAAAAGAAACCAAGAAAACTAACGATTTCTTAGATTACACTGAAACTAACCCTCCACAATTTTGTTTGTTTGTTTGCCTTAGTTCCAGACATGATCCTCATATATGTTGTTGGCAGGGAGCTCAATATATGCATAAAGATATAAAGTATTTGTTTCATTTTTCCTGAAGAGAAGCTTAATCGAATTTAAGATGGATTGTGTGTTTGCTTTAATCAGTTCTGACATTCAAACAGCATTTTATTTTGTTTTAATTTTTCCACTTTTTGACATGATTTGGTCATCTTTAAAGGCATTTTAAGTTTTCCCTTTTACTTTTTCCCAAATATCCATCCTTTGTAGAACTGGAAAGTCAGTGTTCTTTCCCTGTGGAATGACATTGTTAGATATCGTATGACTTCAGAGGCTTTAGTGTCAGGATGCAGAAAAAGGACCCATGCACAGCAGCTAAAACTTTTATTGAAGAAGATGGTATCAAACAGAAAATGTCGACTGTGAACGAAAAGGCAGGGGAGAAAAAGCAGCTATGAAACAGATATTGCAGGACTAAACAACAGGTCGTATCAATTGAACTGGCTTAAACAACAAGAGTAAAACAGGCTGGATGGACTGGTACATGAGGTGTGTGGTCTCTTTAAGACCACGCCTGGTGTAACTGCTGTGTGTCACCTCCGTGAAAATGTGAATGATACCATTCAGGGGCTTTCATTGAGTGAACACTACTCCAACATGTATCACCTGCACGCGAGAGCACACACACACACTACACACACACACACACACACACACACTAAAAACAAAACTAGGGTTGTCAAAATTAACATGAATGCAGATTGATCCATCATCGTGACTAATGTGATTAAGAAATGTAACTCAATTACCTCATCTGCAGCGCAGAATGATTCAAATTCCTTGAAACGTCTCTGGCAACACATTTCGGGCAGTTTTTCCAAGTCCAGTAACCGTCACACATGCCGTCGTGTATGCACAGATGGCCTGTTGATCCGGTAAACGGTGACAGATCTCTTAGAGTGGTGGTCACTGGTCGGATCATTCAGGAGTTCATGACAAGCTGGCACTGTCAGCTTGCAAATATCTTGCCACTCCTGCAACCACTGTTCCGTGTGAGGCTGTTCTCAGTTGCAGGCAACGGTGTAAACATGGAGGCAGTCAGCTCTTCGCTCAGACAATGTCAACAAGTTAGTTTGTCCCAGTAGCTGCTGACAAAGGAGAAACAGGGCCACATTAATGTGGATAAAGGTTTGTTTAGAAAAAGAGAAATGTTTTGATAGCATGAACTGTGAGACGTATTTATTTTTAAGACATTAAGTGTATATACATTCCCTTCTTTCTACAGTCTGTTTGCTCATTCCAAATTAAACATGATTAATATAGAATAAAAAATTCTATATATTTAATCGTGATTAGTCCACAACACCCTGATTAAAAAAATGTGTCTCGCTTGACAGCAGTAAATAAAACTCAAAAAAGAATGCATATTAAAAAGTAATTGGCAAAGAATGGTGTATGCACCTAATTTTGCAGTATTTGTCTTGTCTATTTATTTTAATCTTTTGCTGAAACTGCATCATAGCGTCATGGTTCATGTTTGTTTCTTGTGTTGTCGGTGAAATTCTGTGTCTCTCGTCTCAGGCTGCTTGGTTTCCCCTCCTTGTGTTTGCTGTTCCCCGCCCTGACGCCTTTCACCTGTGCCTGAGTGTGTGATTGTTGTCACGTGGTGCCTTCAGAATTTTGAAGTTTTTATTATGTGTTCAAGCTGTCTGTACGTCTGTTTTCCTGCGTCACTGTGTCTCTGCCCTCCTGCGCTTAGGCGCTTCAGTGTCTCAGTGTCTTTTTATAGACTTGGCTCCCCTTGAACTTGTGAACTTTTGGATTCTTGGTTTTCCCCTTTTTGTCAATAAAATGACTTTTGGTTTCCCACAATGGTGTCTGGCATCATGAATCCATCTTTCTCCACCAAAATGTGATACATAGCATTTTAAACTTTTGTTTTTCTTCCAGTTTATAGGTGCAGGTGGTCAAAGTCATTTTGCACGACTGGTCTACTGCTCCGTTCTCTTATCACAATCTACTGCAATATTTTAATTATAGTCTATATCCAAATACAATACTGAAGCTGTGCAGCTCTTACTGGCTTAGTCAGAGAAATATATAATTGAATCACCTGAGAACTGTTACAGTAGGTGCATAAGTTCATCACCAACAATAGTTGTGTCATCTACAGTGTCCTGTTCTATGTATATAGTACAAGACATCAGCATCAATGTGCTCTTCTGTCATACTTTCCTCCAACTTTTTTAGTTATGGCGTAAAAACCTCTTGACCTATGGTGCTTTCCTCGTTGGTCCACAAGGTACTTCTGTTGATGTTGTGGCAAGACGACGGATGAGTCAGAGCTGAAGGTAGGAACTCGTCTTTATTTAGCAACCGCCAAAACTCGACTAAACAGTACGGCAACAGCCCAGGCGCGGGAGCGCTAAAACCACGCCCCTTTTCCCATAATCCTGCTGGGTGAGAGGCTTGAGTCCTAACGGCCGCCACAATGTCTTCTTTATTATCATTATCTCAAAACAGCCTTGAAAAATGACCTTCCCCTCTGAGTCTGGTGATGTCGGACATTTCTTCCATTTAAAAGGGAATTTCTTCTATTCACTTATTCCTGCCCTTGTGCAATCAATAGTCTTCCATCATAAATCTTTGTTGCTGTGAGATATGTTTTAATTGGTGCTAAATTGACGCAGTTGGTTGCAAGGTGGACGACCGGGGCCTTTTTCAGTTGAGTTTACATGTTTGACAGGTTCTTGCCTGTTTATTTGATAACTCGAGCTTCCTCTCACAATTCTAAGACATATTGTGTGATAGTAGTTTTACTGTGTGTGATTATCCGTTCTTGTCTCTTTAGCTTTGTCTCTTGTTCTCTTTAATGGACTAAACATATGTCCAGAGTGCTGCTCTTGGCTTGTAACCGAATATGATAAACATGATGAATAATGGGCACCGTTTTTATGATATGATAATCAAAAGCCTCACGTGGACAGCTTTTTCAGTATATGCACTATTTTAAATATTCCAGTTCAAGAAGACCAAATAAGTGTACTTGTCACATAAAACCTTTTTTTTTTTTAAGTCATGATTCAATTCGTATGCTTGAATTTGGTAACAAACCTGTAAAGTGGCAAGATCATTGAAATATTTTTCACTCGTTTCATTTTCTCAATCATGTCGTGTTTTCAATTACAGTTGACATGTAAGAGGTGACTGTAATGCAGGTCTATGATTTATTACATACAAGCATGGACATATGTCGCTATTTATAGTTATGAGTGCAAATGCTTTCCTAAAATTATTTTCAAAGCACAGTTAAAACATAATTGTCCAATTGTCAAATGCATCAATTCTTTTTGAATGCCAAAGAAGGCATTTTGAACTCAAACTGGTGGATTTGAGAGACATCCAGGATCACTCCGTTGTCAAATGCTAAAGGTGGTCTGTCTCAGTGAAGGGCTTGGTTTCCAGTTATCATGAAAACAACTGAATAAGCTGTGATAAAGTGTTCCTCAATCACACATCGTCACTCGGGCTTCCCTTTCAAAATACTGCAGGTCACCCAAAGCTGTGTCCTCTGAGTTCACCACTGCATTTAAGCTTAAAAATAGCTCTTCAACCTTTCTTCCAGTTTTTGTGGGGAAGGAAACCGGCAGTGTTCATCTAATGGCAAGCGCAGAGACTGTCGTCATGGGAGTATGAGCAGGGAATTTGTGTCACCATCCCCTTCCTGCCGGACGGCCCAGCAGCACAACTCAAAATCCAAGATAAGAACTCTATGAAGCCCGGGCTCAACTTTATCGCTGCAGCCTAATGCGAAAACCAAAGCAATCCATAAGCTGGAACTGTGCTCACTTTGTGGTATGAAGGCATCAGGCCATTTCTCCTCCATCGCATCAACAACAAGTGACAGGGGCGGAAGCTCCGAGGGGAATTCCTGGAAAAGTTGCCACGGGAAAAGCCTTGGTCTGTTTTACATTACGGAAGTTTGCCATATTTTGGAAGCGAACAACAGCCAAGAGACGATGAGGCATGTAGCACTTTGGGATTCCAAAACAACATGGGTCTCCCCTGGACCACGTCTCTGGTGGTTCCATGGTTTGATTAGCCAATGGGTTTATGCCTTAGGAGTGTGGTGCATCTTGAAGTACACACTCATGAGTCATTAGTTACTCTGTAAATGACAGGAATGGTAACCATAAACAAAATAACAGCAGTATGGTGTTTATGTTGATTAGCAAATTGCCTGTCTTCACAGTGACAGTGGATCAGAAACTCTTGCTGTGTGTGTGTGTGTGTGTGTGTGTGTGTGTGTGTGTGTGTGTGTGTGTGTGTGTGTGTGTGTGTGTGTGTGTGTGTGCAATCAGCATATGGAGAGTACAAAGAAGCTGCTATTTCACACTGGAGTTAACTTTGCAAAGCTTTCTGAAATGTTATGGCAAAATAGAAAATTGGATTTAAATAGTCTTTTTTATCTTATGATGATCATTAATCAAAAAGCCTCGCCTTCTCTGCCTGCAGATACGCTTAGTTTGTCTCTGCAGTATTTAAAGCCTGCCACTCTGTGAGGGACCAGAAATAATGGACTGACTTCCTTCTTCAGGCCACCACTATTGGCCTTCTCCCAGTGGAGCACATTACATCAACAGGCGCAGGGCAAATTGGTGATTTTTGAGTATCCATAGTTCATGCCAATTAGTGTCTGTGATGTAAAACTGAAATCTGGATTGGAGATTACAAGGAGAGTGTCCATCGGCGACACAAGTCTCAGAGTCAAGAGGACAAACATCTGGAGCCAAAGCACTACCACTTCCAAGTTGGAAAATGTGATCAGTCCCTCAATGTTGATTGGCTGCATGATAAGCATTAAACCATGCACGGAGTTTTTATTATTTGTATTCAATTGCTGAGGTCAAGTGGAACTACTCTTTTATAGGGAGTGAAGATACTGCACATATTTTTGGCTTTTGCTACTCGTCAGAATGCGTAACTGAACAAACTGGGCAAGGCCGCATTGAGTCATGAGTGACGCTCACTGAGCAGACTTTTGTGAAGTTCACCATCCGTTTGGAACAACCGAGCATTAGAAAGGTCAAAGTCGATATCAGATTTCATGGCCCGTGCAACAAGTGCGAATGAAGCTCGGTAAGCAAAGATAGCAACATAATAATAATAATAATAATAATAATAATAATAATAATAATAATAATAATAATAATAATAATAATAATAATAATAATAATAATAAAAAAATAGATTTTTCACATAAGACACTGGTTTATTAGTAGCCTTTATCTGTTCACTTTCCACAATGAAACAATAACTAAGTGTGGGATATTTTCCCTTTGAACACAATGAAAAACCTCAAAAACCTGAGATGCTGAGTGAAGTTTTAAGTAGCTGATGACTGTTACTCAGTGTGGTCTGCCACATGTGTTTCAATACAGAGGCCTGAGGTCGGGAACAGCACACCTGGGACACACACACACACACACACACACACACACACACACACACACACACACACACACACACACACACACAGCGAGAGGAAGTGGTCCTCCCAAAGAAAGCAATAGAAAGTTCCACCTAATTCACCAAATGCCTCTCGTTGAAAATCATCTCTGCTTTGTACACGATCAAAACATCTTATGTGACATCTAACATTAACAGATATTTTATTCAGTGCACCGTTTCATTGGAGATACTGATACAAGTTGGGTTTTTTTTTTAGCTTTAAACACAGCTTGTTTGGCTCTAAGCGGTATTTAATTTTTTTACCATGCTCAGGTAGGACATTAGATGTGTGTAACTTGTTAATCATGCAAACAAAGTCTAGAAAATTACCTCATATTACCACAAAAGCACTTGAGTTTTCATTGCACCACAACCTAGTTTCTTATTTAGTTTGTTTACAAGTTAATAAGAGAAATAATTGGAAAGATATATTGGGACCTCCATGATGTCATAGGACATCACTGAACATGCGGCTCCTTGTTTGTTATGTAACATTATTATTATAATTATTTAAGGTCATCAAATAGGTTAGGTAATGCATTCATATATGTGTAATAAATGAGGTAAACGCGTTAGAATAACCCGTCCAACAGATGCTCTTTAGTCGCACTTTGTAAACCCACACTGCTTTATCCAGCAGTTGGTGTCAGTCCATAGGAGAACGGAAAGGCCAAGTGATCATGTGCAGCAGTTATAGCAAGGAAATGGAAAACATGATGTTTGTTTGGCTTATCTCAGAGTCAAAAATCACCACAGCCTGGTTAGGTAGAGCTACACCCTCCAGTTCTATTATAATATCTCCTCTCTAACAATACTATCTGTTACAGTCCTTTTTTTATTATTATTTCAGTGTTAGCACCCATACCCATGTACATCCATCTATTAGAGTAAAAACCCACAGGTTACACTCCAATTGAGTGTCCAATAAAATTACGACTCAGCTTTTTATAGACAATATCTGTGCAGGCCATTACCTTTAATAGCAAGTGCTTTACGTTTATGGTTTGCATGTATTTTGAAGCCTATTCAACTTTTTGTCAAGTCCTGTGACTCTGTTTCATACAGCAGATGTGTCCTCCCACCACCCCCAAGGTTTAGCCAGTTCAACAGCATTTATATTTATTTCTCCAGAGAACTCTGTAATGGAGAAAGTGTTGATATGGATTTACTTCTTCTCAATTGTGGTTTGTGTACATGACAGTTTGTATGACTTTTTCAGTGGTTTGACGTGTAAACATGCAGACAGGCCCAAAAATGAAACAATATGCATACTGCACATGGATGGTGGTTGGTTTGAGACAATTAAACCCTCATCTGGAATGACAGATCAGTTGTACCTTCAGTGCTGCAGGTGCTGTATAACTCAAGAGTGCTCTACAAAGTTTATTTTGATAGGATTAAATTTACTCTGATTGCAGACCCCAGCTTGACAAGGCCACCAAGGAAAATATGATGCAGAGGTTGTCGCTGTTACAAATTGTCATGGTTACTGTTAGTTACAGTGAACTGAGCTTGAATTTGTTTCATGTTGGGGGGGTGTGCAATGGAAGAAATGGGGAATTAAACCAAACTCATGTTTGCAGATGTTGCTCGACCAGCAATTTTCAGAGTGTAAACTCCCATGTGGATTTTACTAAAGTGATGTTGCTTCTACTTATTGTTTTGTTGTTGGTTTTTTTCTTTAAGAGACAAAATCTTCGAAGAAAACTTGGGTTTAAAAAGTCATCCCATTGATCTCTGGATTAGTCATGCCCCCCATCAATCCTTCTCTTGTGCCCTCCAGCAAAGGACTACGTACTCAGTTATTATTACCATGTTCACGCAATATAACACATTTAAAAGCATACTTTGTTGGTGTTTGAAGAGAGAGTGAGGCAACTGTGTAATGATGTAGTCATCATCGGAAGAGGAAGAAGTTAACAAGGTGGAACAGGATGAAAAGAAGGATTTTTCTTCTGGGTGGGGTTTATCAGAAGGACCCTCCCTTCAGCATTGTGTAAGTTCCTGATTCGTAAGCACTTGGTGGAGTTTTCCTGTCTTGTATCTTTATTTAAAGGAAACCATACTGATTTTGCTGTTACACAGACTTTACTCAGGCCGTCATCAAGCGCTTCTAACTGGGAGCCTGCAATTGACCTCAAGGATCAGTTTCCCAACATATTTACAGTTACTGAGAGCCATTGTGCAATACCATGTCATAGACAAATTAATTACATCATCATAAATTGAAGCTAACTGGAAATCATAAAGCATTTTAGTGTGTCAGCAACATATTTTTCTCAAGTGGAACTTTTCCCTCTGATATAAAACAATGAAATCCTTGAAGAGACATATTATTATGACATTATATTTAGTAGTGAGGCTGACTGTACAGGAAGCATCTCATGCTGACATTTCCAGTCACTCTGTCTTCATTCAGGATTTTGACGGGAACATGGCTCATGTCTTTATTTCGGGAATAAAATCCCTACTCCTCATTGTAGGAAAGTACCCTCTTATCATTTACCTTCCGAAGGACACATGACTTCCTTTTAATTTCATGCAGCAGGCTATACGGGAATCTTTTTTCAATTTGATGAAAAAACTAATTTCTTCAAGATATGAATATGAAAGAGCTTTCAACTAATAATAGTTAGGATATTGTTTTTGATTTATACAATTATTGTTCATAATTTGGCCAAACAAAACATGTTTTTGATAATTTTGTTGAAGAGTGACCATATCATTATTATTGGCATTTTAACATTCTATTTTGTCTAACAAATATTAATTGGTTGAGATTGATTTTCATGGCAAAATTCCAAGGTAAATAAAAATGTACCTGTTCATGCATGTTAGAAGTTGTCCATCTCTTATTGGAACTGTGATTGATTGTGATTAAATGGTGGCTCGTCCAGAATATAGAGTTAATCTCTCTGGGTTTAGACAATAGATGGAGGGATGAAGATGACAAAAACATTATTTGACAACCCAATATGAATTTTTAAAATACATTTGAAAGAAAATACCCACTGACACATATCATAGACTTTGAATGACTTTCAGAAATGAAACAAAAAAAATTGATTAGCCGTGTTAAGCTATAAGCTGCCAACAGGATTTCATATACAATGAATATTACACATTAGGCCAGTAAATGATGTCTTCAGAAGTGATTAACACTTGATAACACTATTGACCATACTTAGTATCATGTGCATAAGGCAATGTCATTAACTAGCAATTCATTAACTAGCAATGGGAAAATAAAGGAAATACTACAAAATAGAAAAGAAATCTCATGGAGACTTTTTCCAATAGTTCTCATAACCATAAAAGCCCCATAATGTTTGGAACTAAATTTTATATTCCCAGCTAGTGTGTCTCATTGATTCATATAATCATTTACAAAATGTCTTACTTTGCGTCTTTTGAAGCGTTAAAAGAGAAACTGGGAATTCTTCACATCTCTGCTACGATTCTTTGCTGTTTCCATGCGACGTCACATGCTCTGCCACACGATGGATCGATTAAAACATTTGTTGACAACACTGGTCATGATTTGACATCACCTACATTGTGTGTCAGACTGGGTGCCCTGTATGTCATTAATGAAATAGAAAATAATATTTTAACAGAATCTACAAGCACAACCTTTACAATTTACACATCGTAATCACACCGTGTACTGCTGATGCAGAGTATCAAGCGTAAGTGGTTTGAAGCAAATTTCAGGCAATACTATTGTTACAGCTGACACTTTTTATAAGTAAAATAAGAACTTGTGGATTGTGGGAAAAATTGTTTGTCCGGTTGACCTTTTCTTAACACACAGTCACACAGTCCTTATATTCCCCACTACACCACGATCCACTGCCACTGTATGTTTGTATTGGTGAATGTGTGGGCGTTGGACACTAGGATAATTGGAGCTGAGTAGAGTTCTCTGAAGCACATTAGCACAGACCTCACAGTGTACCATGTACAAAGGGGGCAACACAGCTGTGCAAAAACAGATATATGGAAAACCAAGCTGATACAAAACAGAAACGTCTGAACAGAACAACAAGGAGGGGTGATGGGTGGAGGGAAGCGGGGTGGGCTGGAGAAGGAGGGTGAGGCAGGTCTCTATTCATGAGGGGGAACCAAAGCAAAATGGACCCAAAGACTCCACCGGGAAGAAAAGTTGATCCCCAGCCAGTGTGTTACAGGATTCCTGTACGGCTCTACACTAAAAGGTTGTTCCAGCACGCTGGTAGGAAAACAAAAGATCCATCGTGACATCCAGGTTTTTAGTTTTTTTTCTCATCATTGAATGATGATGAGAAATGGCAACAAACTGACAAGACTTAGTTTTCTTTGCCTGGAGGTGAAGGAAAGTGTCGCATTGTGAATCTGTTGGATTTGACTTTTATGAGGGATTAGCTGTTAAAAGGAATCAAGGGGATGCTTTGATAGAGATAATAGCTTCCTGAAAACAAATGGGAGACACATTCGTCATTTAAACTATGGCTGAGACACTTTGTGAGCAATTAGTAATGACTCGTAAGGTTTACTAAAGAATTCTTCAGCTCCTACCTTGTGATTATGGTCCAGGTTTGGCACGGCTCCAGCACAAATAAGTTAGATGTAAAGAAGCATGGGGGTTAATGTTAATAGGCCTACTCAGTCATGGTGAACAGGATGGATGGATGGATGGATGGATGGATGGATGGATGGATGGATGGATGGATGGATGGAAAAAAGCCTAATACAAATGCATTTACTGTACATTCAGAAGTGAGACCCTCTTAAAAAAAATGACAAGACTCCTGTAATTTGTATACACAAAATGATGATTGATAACATAATTAAAGTAAATAACTCAAGTAAACCTCTTACAGTCTTCAGAGTGACATAATGATCAACAATCCCACAACGTTGCTTTGGGAGGAGCACACATACACAATGGATATATGGATTCCTGCACTGAAGAAGTATTTTGTTAAACTTATGACAGATAAGAATACGGAAAAAACTAGTGGATGTACAGCAAGCAGCCACCTTTCAACAAACGGAAGCCAAAGGAAAAGACATTTAATGCATAAGCCACACTATCTGATTGACAAGTGAACTCTGGGAAGTACTGAGTCGGAACACCACAGTGGTGAACACTTCACACCACGGATGCTGCCAAAGTGACAAAAAAAGGATCTAGAGGATTATCTCTTGAACTTTAAACCAGCTGAGCCCAGACAGCAAGCCAAAGGAAGTCCTTTTTTTATATCATGCCCGTTACCATAACCATATGCTTGTGAAAGATGAGTTCACATTTTAGGATTGCACACATGGTAGCATTTAAGCGTGTACCAGTTGGGATAGCCTCTTGTGGCAAGACCTTGTGGTAGCTACACCAACTTGACTGGAGTCATAGTGCCAAGTACAGTTCGGGTCACAGCGTATGATCTGAACCTGACACAGCCGTGTCTTTGCAGAGCGAGCGCTAAACCCGTCTGGTGAGGTGTATGGTGGTGTGCTGGAAGATGGTGAAGTCGGTTTAGTCTAATATCATTGTCTGAGTAACAGTTTCCAGAGATGTTAGGAGGAGTTCGATGAGCTTTTTCCTCCTGTCCATTTTCCGGTCTAAATGTTGTGGTTCACCAAGGAGGCCAGGACCAGAGAGTTCAATTTCTTCACGACAGGCGTAGAGTCAAGTAAAGTGATGACTGGCATATTCATCCAAGAGTGGATGAACACGTGCTGATTTGCAGACAAACCCCTCATATTTTGTCCCCTAATGGATTCTCACTTGAATAGGAAATGTATTTTTCTGTTCCAAGCAGTTTTTGGATGTGCAAGCAAATTATTGGTCATGGAGGAAAAAAATGCTGATATTGAATCATGGCGCCAGAGTGGACTATCTATGTTCACTTTGACAATTACAGCTCAATTTGAACCTCCTCTCTTTCTTTAACCAATGCAATAATGAGGCTGTAATCCAACCACCGTTGCCAGGAAAAGTTCACCCCGTGCAACTGCACCAACTTCAGGTCAGAAACAGAAGAAGTCAGTGGAAGGATCCACAAAGACAGCTCGGACAACTTTGCACTGTGCTGTTCTTGTCTGCCTGAAGGCAACAACAGCGCTCCAATATCAAAAAAAGCCAGTAGTGACGGTGTCAGTGATTACCACCCAGTTGCTCTTGCCCCCATCGTATCGAAATCACTACAAGACCTCAAACAATACCACTTTGCTTACAGGTCAACAAAGGATGCAGTCATCAACGTTCTCAGGACAGCCAGCACCTGAACCAGGAACACTTTATTCTGGATGTAGATTTCAGCTCCACTTTACTTGGACACTAGACTTCCAAAGCAAACGACCAGAAAGAGTCAGAGGTGGGACATCACACATTATTATTATTATTACTGCTCATCTTGAAAGCAGGGACACTACAGGGATGTGTAGTAAGTCCCTGCCTGTGCTCCCTCTTCAACCATGACTGTTCAACACAACACTCCAACTAACCTAGAGATATGTGCTTCGTAATGACTAGCTAAATAGAGAAAGCCCCAGAGTCCTGTGAATGGGTTAAATTACATACTTTGATAAGGGATGGGGGAGTATAAGGGCAAAAGCGAGGGCCGGATGGAGCAGAGGAAAAAGGTAACAGGGGAACCTGAGGCAGGTATATCGGTATATTGGTATTAATGCTTGTTAATTTTATGATTATATAAAGTGTCTTTGAGTTTCTTGAAAAGCGCTATACAAACAAAATGCCTTATTATTAGTTTTAGTATTAGTATTACAAGTATTAATATTCATATTAGCAATAATATTACATTCTCTGACGAGAACAGACTTCTGTGATGTTTACTCAATAATATTCTATTCATGTTGCATGGAGCTGGAAAATCACAAATTGTGCCTTCCATAGTATGAGAGAGGGTGTCACAATCTTTTAACTGCCTGCATTGTGCCCTAACAGGAAGAGGACTAAGGGTTTATTCCAGGCGGGGAGCTTTCTACTTGGATTTCAGCTCCCCCTTTCAAATTGAATATATTAGTTGATATCAACTGGTAAATCTAAGTAGATAAGTGTTAATATGTGTGGGACTGATTTTCTGTGTCTCTTTGACATTAATCTTTTATAATAGATGGCTAAATGAATGTGACTCGAGTAATGTGCTACTCTGCCCACACCACATCAAAAGATAAAATCATCATGTGGGTAATAAAGGCAAAATAAGCGAGCAACTTTATTATGTAACGTTCAGCAACACTGATCTCACACATTTTTTCTCCTGAGCAAAACAAGAACTGGAAAGAGCAGTGGAGAATTAAACTGAGTCAATAAAACAAACTTGAAAAGGTAACATGTTTCCTGCACCCAGACCTTTTAAATCTTTACCACAAGCTTCCAAACAGTCTCAGCTGTGCTTGTGTCCATATTGTCCAGTACTAATTGTTCATACTTCATTCTCCATCTTCTCAGCTTAAAAAAAAAGGCCACCAAATCCCTAGATCCCCCTCTTTATGGGCAAATTATTACATTTTTGTGGAAAGTCGTAGGAATTAACATTCGGCTTTGAAGTTCAAAATGTCAGTCTGAAAGGCAGGAGTTGATCTGTTCCATCAAGCTTGAAGTGCGTCCTGCCAAATACTTGTGTTGCCAAATCCTGAGACTGTGCTGCCATATCAGCCAAATGATGATAGACTGTTGATGTTTTGCATCACAATGTGCTTGTGTCTGACTTTACAATGTCTTCACCAGGCTTTGATAGCCTGGGTCAATCTTTTCTTCAGTAAACTCAAATTGTAAGCTGTCCATGCACTGACCAGACGAAGGTTGACCCTTTTAGAATTGGTAATGTTGCTTTTGCAGGGGCACCTTTGATGTTTTCAAAACATTTGAAAATACAGAAGAGATCAACCCATGGACCTCCACTCTTTCTATCCATCTTTCAAGGATACGTGAGTCACAATGAAACAAGTACAGCAAGAAATGACAGAAATCAACTAAATCAGAGCTGCAAGCATACAGACAGTAGCAGTGTTTCTCGGGTGGACTCACGTCACGACCAGATCAAACATTATGATTGAATAATACCTTTAGTGAACAGGAGTTCACTAAAATGGCAACAGTGTTCATGCTCGTGCTGAGGCGAATTGCACAAGAACAGCTCTGCCTCATTTTTAAACAAATAAAAAACAATCCATCTTGAATGTTGTCTTCAAGAGTATCAATTATTGTGTTTGCAGAACGATGGAGGTGACAGATAAGAGCTGAAATGATGAAATGTTGAATAAAGTATAAGTGGAGAGCATTAAAAGTCAATGAACGCTGAGATACATAGCAGTAAACCTTTTTACCTGCTATGGAGCTCACTCATATCAATCCAATATAAAACAACATCACATCCTCCCTAAACACAGAGAAGTAAAGATATTTTAAAGAGTATATCATTTATACTACTAGACTTCATTTTAATGAGGCCAACCCATTAATACTGTATCTTTTCAGCCAACGAAAGGCTCCCTTTTTGGGTTTTATTTAGTTCAAATCAACATCCCCTCCCAGAACAAATGGTCTACCTCAGATGACTCTCAAAACAGATTACACAGGAGGAGCTCAGGTCTCCAGCCGGGTTTCCTCTAACCTCTGATAGCCCTCAAAGGAACCTCTCCTTATGAAGTACATCAGCAGATCTTTGTTTTTGTGTTTTGTTTTGGGTTTTTTTTTTCTTTTTTCAGGGTCTGGTTCCTTTCCTGTCAGTTGACCACATCATTCAGCTTGAAAATCATTGCACATATTAATTGCAATAGTCACACAAATGTAGTTACAATATAGTATATTTTATTCTAAAGGTTACACAGTAAAAGGAGCAAGTTAATCTAAATTTCATAAAATAATGGTCTGTCTCTGGTCCGTGTTTCCTAATCTGGGCGTTTTTGCTGAGAGTTTCAAAATTTAAGGCTGTTTGGTTTGATAAGATTCTTTCGATTTGGAATTATTTGGATGTGTTTGCAGTTGGACATGTTGCTGTAAAAGTACAAAGTACAACTTGTATCTGAACAATTGTGATCGTGCAAAAGTGCACATCCTCAAGGGGCTGTCAGTCAGGCACAGAGTTGCGATGGGGGAATAGGGAGGAGAAGGGAATCACCCTCGGGGAGGATGTGGCACGGCAGGAGGCAACATGGCAAAGGCAGCAGGAACACTCAAAGAACATGGCCGAATGCCAAGAGTACTCTGGCGGACCCCGGCTAACACAGCACTTTACAGCAGCGGGCCACACAAGCTCTTTTCAGTTAAGGCTTAGAACGCTTCGCACTGAAACAAGTTCCTCCTGCCTCGTGCAAGTAAACAGTGCACACAGAACGAGATCGGATACAGTCACACTTGACTATGTTTTTACAGAACTAATATGTGCACCCTTGAAAGCACTATATAAAGGTTTTGAAGCACCGTGCAAAAACAAGTCACGCTGCCAGATAAACAGCACCCATGCCAGAAAAGACAGTATTAGCAAGACCACACAAAAAACACACGGTGCACACCCAAAAGCTATGATTGTGTCAGGACTTTCATGTCTTGCTTTCTTTACTGATCATCCAAACCTTTCACTTTGTGTAATAGCTGAACCCACAATCTTCACTGGAACCATAAACTGAAGCATTATACAGTGTTGACACAATCAAAAAATATTTAATTGTTCAGCTTAGTTTGGTTCCAGCCAGGTATTGGATCCATATTATCTTTAGCATAGGGAGGCTTAGGAGGCCAAGAGTTCATCATTAATAAGAATCATAACTTTCACTGATGTCCCTTTAATATTAAGTCTGGAGTAAAAGTGGAAAATAAAAAGTGCAGTGAGAAATACCACCATTGTATAATAACATCCTGATCAAATGATTATTAAAGTGATGTAGTATAATGATGGAAGTCTACTTTACGTGAGGATTTAACGTCAACAAGGATTAATAGGGACACCCATCAGTTCGAGTCCCATCATAGAAACTCCAACCATGGTTATTATTTATGATAGAAATTTGCATGCCAAATTTACACATATGTTGTACTGTATAATACAAAATTTGACATACTTCTAAAAACTTTCTCTGCATTTTCTCTGCATTGCAAGTTGTGTTAGATCATTTTCATGTGCTTTTCTTTGATTGTTTTGTTTGCATATCCTTTCAACGTGAAGGCTAACACGTTTTACTTTTCGATGCTTACTTTACATTTGGATATATGTTTCTTTCAGGATGTAATATTTTCACTTTGGCCTTATAGCTTATAGTAATCCATTAATATGAAGTTACTTCATAGCATTTAATTCAAACGCACATTTTAATACATTGCAAAAACCTAAAGGACCAAAAACCAGATAGCTCCATTTCATATCTTGTTTAACAGTTCACTCATGATGAACCCAGCACACATTACTTTGTACATTCAGATATCAACTTTAAAATCATTACAGACACTTCACTAAATCAATCTTTCAGTTTCATGGAAGCCATGGTAAACACTGAGGTTAAACTCAGTTCTTCACTGAGGAGACAATGCTAACAAAAATTTTTAAATGAGCCGTTAAAATACACATCCGATGTCTTCTTTGGCAGTCTGGCAAGAACTATTTTTGATACCGGTTTTTAAAATCATAATTGCAGCAGTTGTAGCTGCAGGGCAAGAAGTAAATGTTTTGGAATTTGTTTTGCAGCCTGGCCAAATTCTCTGATCATTGATGAGATCTTATCAGTTTTCATAAAGCGGCTGTATCACTTAAAAATGAATTTAACCTTTTACAATGAAACAAAAAATAAAGCTGCAACAGTTTCAGATTTTGTCCACAGCAAGAGGAAAGTGAAAAAATGTAGTTTTAGTGTCCTTATTCTTGCTCAGGGGTTCCAAACATTTTACTTGCAGTACCCCAAATGGCCTCTAAGGAAAACTGCGGACCCCCAACTCAATATCCGACTGATCAAGACTTTACAGTAAAGCCAAACACTGAACCTCACACCCAGTTTCTGTTTGCACAAAAATAAAAAAAAGAAGGGAATTGTTATTAAAATTTCAGTTTATTTTTATTCAGGTGTCTTATTGTTTACTTTTGCATGTGAATACTGAGGGTCTCAGATGAGCTTTGTTCTCACATGAACTCAGAAGAAAGTTGACATAGTTTTGCTCGCAAGTGAGGTAATGTACGTTACAATTAGCCCGTAAAGGAGCAATGTTGTCACCACACTGGTTAATTGCAATCCAAAGAGTCTGGCACTTCCAATGTCTGACACAATCACCCAGTACTCTACTGTTTTAGGAAAGTCCACTTCCAACCCTCAATGCCAGCTGCTAGAGCAGCGACAAATGATTAGAATAATTTTAGTAAAAGCCTCACAAATGTGAGGGCAGTTTCAGGTCATAAGTGAAAAAGTCCTGCTTTTACAACCACACACTCAACGTCAACTGAATCGTTTCCTTTCCGTTCCACAAGTATATTGCTTATTTGAAGGAGCTAATAATGATGATTCAGGGTGGCAGCATGGTCTAGTGGTTACAGTGACCCTCACATCATGTAAAGGACAAGGGTTCAATTGCAGTAACAGCCGTACGTCCTGGACAAAAGCCCTTTAGCAAGATGCTGGAATCATTCAGGCAGTCCGTTATAGTCGGTGACTGCTCAACACATGCTAACATGCTCTGATTTAAGTGGAGTGTTTTTTGAATTTTTTCATATTAAATCTGAAATGTCAGTCCCTGAAGAAAGATTGTGACTCTCGGAGCAAATAAATATGCAAGAAGAGCTTATTGCAAAGCATGTGGTCACCAAATATTAAAACCATGTCTCATTAATGTGAAACCTGCCTCTTGTGGAACTCAGATCAGATGCTGAAGACTTTCAGTGATAATAAAAACAACAGACATGCTTGTCTTAAACAGCAGGATACACAAGACAAGTCACCAGTCTATTACGGGGGGAAACACAGAGAAGTGGACGACCATAATCGCTCTCATTCGTCTGGACCCCAATTGGTCTGAGGGCCCGTTTACACCTGGCGTTAGCATGCGTTTCGGGGATCAGATCACATGTGGCGAGCCCTCAAGACAAGTGTAAACAGGCACCAAAACGCTTTCACTCAAACCACTTCCCGAGGTGGTCTGTGACGCATCTGTCCACATAGGCTTTGTAGTGTGAACAGCATGCGTCACCGATTAATTCCAGGACAGTGGCATCGCAGAAAAAAACCCAAAAACAAAACCTCATATGTATATGTCACCAGTGCACACCATGTTTTTGTTTAATAGAATGTGCCGGTCTGAGTTATGCAATCATTCTAACTTTCCCAGGACACTATGGAAAATCACATGGCCGTCTGTGTCTGGGGGTCTGCAGTGATGTGTTGCCTCATAGAGGCCTGGCGAGAGGATACCACCCAGCGCAAGGTGATGATTTAAATCAAAACCGGGCCTTTTAGCAGAAGTGACGTCGAGGTGATAATACAATCCCAACTCAAGCAGTGTCTGCATCAGGCTCGCCACATGTGATCGGATTATCCGAAACGCATGTTAATGCAAGGTGTAAACGGGTCCTGATACACATGTAATAGGTGGAAACCAGCGTAAAAAAAACACACGCACATGAACGACATGGAGACGACAGAGACTACAGACTCCCGATGCCACAATCAACCAAATTATATTCTCACTGCGAGAGACTGCTAGTCACTTGCTGTAGTGACAGACACACACACAGAGGGTTTACTTTGAAGGTGGATCAATGAGAACATTTTGTGTTAGAACAACAGTGTTAGCATAATGTAAGAAGGCATATTGACAGGCAGGAGTATATGTTAATTAAAAAAAAATCACTGATAGAAAAATTGTGTGATTATAATTTCAGCATGTTCACGCTGCAGCAATGTCTGTCGAAAGGCATGTGAGGGCAGATGCTGATTACACTACAGCAAAATCAACAAAGATGATATCGACGTTTGCTTCCAAGAGTGTTCTGCAAGTCACAGTTTGTGAAGAATTAAACCAGCTTGACAGATGTTGGGCATTGATGTCGTTATCTAAGACTTTCAGAGAAGGAATATAATAATTTTAAATAAACAATAATGATAACAAGACAGATGTGTGAAAACAAAATTGTTTGCTTCCACTTTACAAAAATTGTTTGCTTCCACTTTATATATGTAATTGTTGTTAAATAAAACAATTATTTAGTATGTCCAAAATAGGAGGTTTTAAAAGATCAAACTACTAAACATGAACCCAGATCAACAGGTGCTAATTAGTATCAGCTTGTGGGCAGCATAGTGAAGTGATGCAGATCACTGTTGTTTCTTAACAAGATGTTTACTGAGTGAATCCTGGTGGGAGAGCATACAGGTAGTCGTTTCATGCAGGAGTTTGCAAGTTCTGGCTGTGCCTGCATGGGCATGTTACATTTAAACAATCTCAACGTGCTACAGGAAAAAAAAACAAAAAAACAATTAAAAGGTAGTTCAAAGAAAGAAAAAAGTCAGAATGGTGTGATTTGTATATGATGGTAGGCTCGATATAGTATGTGGGCACCTTCTGGCAAAAGCAAAAATATGCAGGGTTCTGGGACAATCAACACACACACACACACACACACACACACACACACACACACACACACACACACACACACACACACACACACACACACACACACACACACACACACACACACACACACACACACACGTGAACAGGCGAGCACAGCATGCCCCTTGAATCACTGTGACATTACTGGATATAAACAACTACACAACAAGGGGCTCACTCCCAGAAGAGCAAGATGATGTAGAACTTATCCAGTTCCAAACACACACGTGATTTGTTGACCATCACCCTCTCCATTGATTTCTGCCATTTTTATCTGTTTGTTGTTTTAGTTACAAATCCTCCAAATTAGCTGCTAATGCAAAAAAGCTGACAATCCCAGAATCTCAGAAGTGGGACGGAAGGAAATGTGGATGGGAAATGTGAGGTGGGCCCACGCCCTTGAGTATTAAGCCTCAGACACGGACTTTATAGCCATTACCAGTCTTTAATTTGATTCCAGAACAATCAGGACCAGGCTTGTCTTTGCGACTGATAAAACTAAGCCAAAGGAAAAGTTAGCGTGCTTGGCAACAGGGAGACGACGCAAAAACAATCTCAATCAGACCCCTCACAGGCCAGCGGAAACATTTGGATGAAGTAGGCATCATGATGCAAGAACCTGGAGCCGCAAGAGTGAGAAATGGCAGAAAAATCCAGAAATAATTTTTAAGTCCCTCTAAAAATCCCACCACAATGGATTATTTTAGCTATGATCAAGCGAACAGGACAATAATGAAGCCCACTTTGTGAATCTCTTTGGTTGATGGAAACGTGTTTCTCATTCTCACTACTATGGTCTGTTTAACAGCTTTTCCATGAGAACAATTCCCAGCATGCTCCAGCTGCTGGAAGGGTGCCAAGAGATGCTGGGTTTGAATGTGGGTTGGGGTGAGTCTTCATTAAACTGGTGATCCCAGTATGGTGGTAAACCTTGACGTGCTTCACTCCTTCCTACCGTAAAAGTCTGGTTGAAGCGTCACAGGCCCTCCCACCCTTCCTGTCCAAATGTCGCATCTGCAACCTGAGCCTCGCCAAAACCAGCGCCAAAATGTATTCGATATCCAAAAAAGGATAAAAAATACCCGCTTCCTGTTCATTTGGTCTTCAGACACAGAAAACAATATTCATGGAATGCAGTTGTATTTCTGCTACGAGTGAAACGGCCACGCTTCAACTCGATAATTGATAGCTGCTTGTATGACGTGTTCATTGAGAATCAACCTATTGTACCTGAAACGTCTTGCACATTGTGAAAGTGGAAAATACCCAGCGAGAAGCCTGAGCAGCTTCTTTTCAGAGGGTGGAAGTTGTGCAGTCAGTGGAGACAAGGTGCAGTACCTCAAAAGGGGAGCAGAAAAAGACCCAGAATTAACAGTCAGACACTGTTGAGCATGTATTTTAATGATGTGAATCTCAATTTAAGCGAAGGTGAATGATCTGACATCAAAGCTTGTGCAGCTTCCAACCGTTTTCTGTTTTTAGTTACACATTTTAACAAAATATATAAAATTGTGTATTTTTCCCTCTTCCTGAATACAGATCGCCTTGTCCAGTGGCAACTTTGCATGAAGTTATGTTCCATTCTTTACGTTTAAGTTAGTAATTGAAGACAGTGTTGTGGTTCCCCCTGTCTCCTCACATCGTTAGTGTTCCCGGTTTGACTCCAGGCGTGGGGTGGGAGGCTTCCACTAAAGTGTTCTTCTGTAAAGTGATAAAGTGATGCAGAGTATTGATGGATGAATGGTTAGCTGCACCCACCAATTATTTCCAGACCACCACTACATTTACGAAACTCTTGACCCGAGGCGACCTATCTCTGTAGATAACAGGGCATGTGTGTGTGCGTGCGTGCGTGCGTGCGTGCGTGCGTGTGTGTGTGCGTGTGTGTGTGTGTGTGTGTGTGTGTGTATGTGTGTGGTTATATGTACATCTATAATTAAGTTGGATAAAGGCAATCGGTCAGTTTAGGAGGAAATAAAATCTGTAGAACAAAAAACAACACCATAAGAGTTGTTGACCTCTGTGTCATAATACCAACAACAGGTCATCCAGAGGTGGTGCAGTTCATTCACAGCCAGTTCAGCGTGTGACCCAAGTTCAAGAGAGCAGCACCTAATGTTGTTTGACGGCAGTCTGAGTTTGCCTTTAATGTGGTAAGTTCGACATTGTTTCACTGCTCTTGGGTTACTGTCTCCTATTCGCTCTCGGTTTAAGCTCAGCGAAGGAGCGCACGGTGAAAAAAGATCTTTATTGAATTAACTCCGAGCTGCAAAGTTAACTGCCGTCAAGGTGGGAGCTTTTTCTCAGGTCTTCAGCCAGCAGCTTTCCCTTTAATGCCCCAACATCCCGGACCTCTGCCGTGTCACTTCGCGGTATCTCTGTGTGCAAGTCATTCGAATGTAAATATAACATTATCGCATGTAAATCAGAAGGTTTAATCAAATAAACAAGATCAAGGAGAATCACATCTGCAAAGTCACTCATGACCGGTTCCATGGACATCAAATAAAAGGTGAGGCAAATAAAAGCCAAATCCAGACTTCCAAACACTTTAACAAATGTTGTCGTCACCAACACAAACACTTGCTATGCTAAAGAACATAGGAGTGACTGCATATGCAAATCACACACCTACTGTAAATATAAAGAGCCTGTATTTTGCTCTACATTACGTAGGTCATTATAGACCTGTGTGGCCTTTACGCAGGTCTACCTAACTTGACGTCAGAGATCAGCCACTAAATAGGAGGCACATGGAAGTTTGGAGAGAAGGTTCTTTCTCAAACCCGCATTGCCAGACTGGCTCGGTTTGCCTGATTTGGGTTGGACCTCACATGGTCACCATGTCACTTGTGAAATGATTCATCTGGTTTGAAATTGCCCTGGTGCAGTTGTAGCAGCTTCAAGCAGCAGCTAGACTTCTAAATGCAGGTTTCATTGAAAAGTAAAGCCATAATGGCACCTCATTTCCAGTCAGGCAGTTCATTCACTTTTCCAACCCTGATTTTTTTTTTCCCCCACTGGTAACCTGGCATCTGGCAATGTAGGTTAATGTGAAATAAAGAAATATATACTCAGTGCTATTATCAGTAAGAGAAAAATGTATTGTCTTTTAGCATTAGAGAATATTTTGGTCGAAAACAAAGTAAACCAAAACAAATCATATTGAAAATTTAAGTCCGGTGACTCGTTCCTTACAATGTTTACAAAGACCTGTATGTGTCAAACCTATTAGGCCTGTGCTTATTAAATAATGCTTGTGTTATGTGTCTGTTACATTATTATTACAAGCAGTCCTAAAAATGTGTAGGAAATGTGTTTCAACTTCATTTGGTCTTTTTGTTTTTTTGGCCCATTTCCTTTCAATGTAACACCCACATGCCACCTGACAACTATAAAGAGTAAATTGTTATTGATTAACGTTTGTGTCACTACCCTGTTTTGATAGTTTGTGTTTATTTGGGACAACTCTTGTTTTTATAAACACCCTTTATAGCCCCACGAGGGGAAGTAATTTTGATAATAGTGACATGATTTAACTTTTAGTTAGTCCTTCAGTAGGGGGTTGGGGTTAGACAGGAATTTAGATAGGTTAATAAACACTGGGAAAAAATGTTTTGCTGTTTTATAAAAATCACAGATTCACTTTGCGAAACTATTTGTCCACTTTTCTTTTTTGTGCTTTTTGGACAAAATGCACAATACTCTAACAACTTCTAATTCTTGTAAAACAGAGCTTTGATATATACTGAAGCTGTGATTTAACTCAAATAGGCTTTTCTACATTGAACATATGAAGTTCTACTTTGTGGTTCAACAATGATCTCGACTTTTTTTTTTTTTATCATACGATTTTATGGTGGTAGCTTTGTTTTCATCATCTGGAAAATATTATTGCGTAACTGTTGACAGGTTTTAAGGGTGTCCTAAATTGAAATTATGTAAAACTTCCAAACCGTTAAATTTCTTTGTTGGTTATCCCAACACACAATTGTGCTTGTTTTTTTATTTTATTTTTTATTACGTGTATTGGTATAGTTACACATCTGTAGTACTATATTTTTGAAGTTCAGCTGATGCTAGATTGCATCACTTCCTGCATGAAATTTGCCTTTAGACATTACGGGATGAATGATCTAGGAATCATTTGTCCCTCAGAGACCTTTGCTTTTAAGTCGTACGTCAAGTAATTGTGTTATAATTGGTCGGTTCTATTGTTGCTTTTTTAAAGGACCATTCCAGTGGTTTTGCTTCAGTCAAGTAATTGCTCTCTGTTTGAAATGTAAATTACCAACAGCTACAATTTTATAATGAATTGTTCCTTCCTTCAACAGACACGCTGCTTTTGATGGATTTCAGGGAGGCAATGGAGGGCAACCTTGTTTATGTTGCACATTTTAGCTACAAAACAATTCAAAATGTACATGCGCAAGCATCAACTGCAGCAGTTGTTCAATACATGTGAATGGAAAAAGCAAGGGAAAAAATTAAGCATAATTAAAAAACACAAATATCAAAACTTAAATTGCAACACAAACTCTGAACGACCACGACAGTTCGATATTGCTCATGTGTGCAAATTCACCACTTGAAATAATGTGGTGGCAGACTCATCTGCCACAGAAAATGTGCTTCATTCATGTCATATCTGGTAATGGAAATCGCAAATAATTATTTTGGAATTAATAGCCTTGAAGGCAAACACACTCATACATCACAATTATGGAATATAGAAACATCAGTCAGAATATATTTAATAAAGTGATTGGAATTTCAAAAAGAAAATGTGAGGCAGCTGATACGGTGATGAGGAACAGCAACTTTCTATTAACAACTGTTGCACCATTTAACATAGATATTACTTCATAGAACATATTGTGATGAGTTGAGCACAGGGAGGCAGGGGAAAGGGCGAAAGGAGGGCACGTTGTAACTTCATCAGTGATTCAACCACTATATTGGACTGTGAAACTAATGGATGGCACAGACCGCTGCTGCTGGTGCAGCTGCAACACAGGCCAAACTATGCAGTCTGGTTGTTTGATGAATCGATGAAGTTGTGCATGTCACTAAACAAAAATGTGGTTTGCTTCATGAGACCAAACTCAATCAGAACTATATATAATCTGTTGTGCTAAGCAATTCATTGCAGCAGAACCACAGAGGAGGAATTATGTATGCAGTCCATCAGCCATGGCGTATGACCTTTAGAGACATTTTTAACAAAGTAAATACCATGACGAGCTTGATGTATGAACATTGATTCACTTTGCCAACAAACGTTGGGTTGATGGTTGCATTTTTGCCCGCTCAGTGTTTCACACGGTGATGTCACTATCTGACCGGCTGGTTAGCATCAACATGAGCTGCAATAACAGCTAACCAACTTGTAATGCTATCTCGGTTCCACAAACAATTTCTTGTTATATTGCAGTAGTGTTTAACGCATTTAGCTCTCTGGTGGCCAGACCAGTAAAATTATAGCATATTAACTGATACAAGTGCAATTCCAGCATTATATAATTTATGCTTGCTGTATAAAATATAGGAAGGCATTACAAAGACCATGTTCTCCATTTGCAGCTTCTCATTTGAACATACCGTAGCATACACAAGTCCACCAAATTACTTTGTGCTTTATTTTTATTTTATTTCCAAATCTGATGTCAGGTGTGACATCCTGCCTGAAGCAGAGCTTCTCTTAAAGCCAAAGTTGTTCAAAGCTTGTCACCTTCACGATGCAAAGATATTTGTCACCTATAGCATGTGTGTTTTCCCAACTTTATCTTCGCAGGCTTTGATGCTATTGCTACTTTGCAATTGATTGGGTCGTTAGCTTTTACCCCGCTGCATCACCAACACATCCGGTCTAGGCTATTCTTATTAAAACATTGCATTATATTGTGAATGAGTAAGAAACAAGTTCAGTCTTCCATCGGAAGATTAAAGAAGATGGTTTTCTTTTTCTTTAAATCAAAGTCTTCCCGGTGCCAGATTGGACCTATTGGTAGGTAGGTTTTGACCCACGGACCATATGTCCCTGTCCTATAGAGTTAGAGAACTGTCTTGTAGTCCTTAAAAAGCTATGATCTTCATGACTCACTGCAAGTTTTTTAAGCAGTTACTCATAAATTATATATTAGAGGAAATACCGTTTCAGAACACGATTGAAAAAAAATAATAGTGAAACTGTGTGTTCTTGTGTTTTCGTGAAGCCATGTTGTTCGAGCAATAGGACACTTCATTTGCAGTCAAGTCAATTATTTGTAACTTGCATCCAAGACTATATATTTGCGCTGAAATGTCTCCATGTGGTTTTGTCACAGCTTGTGCCACCCAAACCCCAAACACGCGTTTTTCCACACGGTTGAAGAAGTGACACACCAGTGTTGGAGTGGCTTTGAGAAAACATTTCCGCCACCAAATATGTGTGGTAATGCTGCGAACACTGGAATAAATGCTCTTATAACGGCCGGTCAATTACTCTTTTTTTTTTTTTTCTTTTTATACGGCAACACTTTAATGGTAATATTGGCATTGACACAAAATGGAACTGATTTTGAGAAATAAATGTAAGGACTGTTGCCCATAGTTTTGCCCCCCTAACATGTTTCCAGACTGATATTACTGAGTTCAGTATTCTGTGCATCTGGAGTCACTGTCAGTTCAACATAAGTCTAGTAAAAATCAGGGCCAGACAGCATCTTTTGTGGTCCAGAAAACAAAATCTCTGTGTAAGAATAGCTTTTGACCCAAGAGCCTCTTTCATATGTTCTTTCCTTTTGCCTCCGGACTGGAACGTTTTCCATCTGAGGCAATATGTCATGAGAGCAAAAAATTACACATGGCAACTGTGGCGTATTTATGGACTCCAATTTAAATGTATAACCATTCGGCTAAATTGTCAACAGCGTCACGCCATTAAAAGTAGAACAGATTATTTAGCCTCATAGAGAAACACCACTGAGGCTTCATTAACTATTTTCCAGGCCTGATGTGATAATAGTATATAAGGACCACAATTGTTGGATTGTTTTTCCCCATGTTTTTGTCTGTTCAAAACTCATGGGTATATGTTTTGTTATGAAATTGCGATAAAGTAAAAGCACAAGTGCATGTTTTGGGGAAGACAATAAAATCCTACTGTTCAAATGAACATGTTGCACTTGTCGTTTCTTCCTCCTTTGTTTTCAGGTTCAGGTGACCATTGCTAAATAATAATGTGTGGATTACAGAGTTCCTATGAAAACTCATCATTGTCATGTAGTTTCACCTGCAAATGTCGCATCTTTCACTTGGAAACAATTTTATTTATGAAATATAGAAAAAAAACATTTAGTTATAACCAATAGTAAAGATCATTTCAAAATTTGTGCAAGTAAAACCATTAGTTAACATACTGCTTAATGTGTTTCCTGGTATACATTTGCTTTGACAGATAAAAAAAAAAAAAAGGAAAATATATTGTGTACAATACAAAAGTAGTACGGTAGTTGTTTTGCAAGGAATTGAATCTTATCGTACAAAAATAACAATTTCTTTCATAATTGGTATATACATAAGTTTACGCCACAATATAATGACACAAAGTTCAAAACAAAGTTTACCCCCTAAAGAGTTTGTATTTACACCAGTCCTGGGTCGGTCCCTCACCACTGAAGGCCTGCATGTTGTTGGACGCATGCGAAAGTCTTCAGAGTGCTTGTGTCAAAAGCATTAAAATTCCACACACAATGAAACAGTTATTTATATGACCATAACAGCCTTGTAGTGTTGCCTTCCACAAATCCCAGAGTTAACATTCAAAACACTTAATCATCCCGTACACACTCACTGCAGTCAGTGGCTCCTGCAACACGTCGTCCCTTCACAGGTCTGTGAAGCTTCCTGCAGCAAATAAGCTACCGCTTCATCCTTGAAGTCGCATTAAAAGCAAAAAAATAAATGACTGAAAATTAAGAGAATGAGAATTAGCAGCAATGGGCTGAGCGGTAGAGGAGAAGAACAAAGAGACATTTCAAAATAGGTGCTCGCAGTAACTTGTGTGATGTCATTGGGAAAAGCGTGTCACATTGTTAAACCATACCCAAAAAAAAAAAAGGCAAACTTGTGACACAACACTTGTGGCATTGTAGAAGAATGTGTCACTCACTTGTTAAAATTTAAAATAAGGGAATTAGCAATCACAGAAAAAATGTTTTGCCAGAAACCAGAAAAAGTCATCACGGACAAAAGGTCAGCAGAGTTCGTAACGCCATTGTGTTGTTGTGAATGTGAAGTCGACTGTGAATTTAATAAACCTGAAGTGGCCCTGGTGAGTGTTTTTCAGTCCAGGTAACTCAGCATTTGAGGGGGATTTTCCAGGTACAAGTTACTGAAAAGGGGGTAAACCTTTAGTTAGTTCATATAAAGAAGTGAATGAGACTTCCCTTTTTCCTGTGTCGGGGAAATAAAAGCATCACTGCTAGGGTTATCTGGCAGGAGCCACCTCATTACCACAGAAGCCATAAAAAGCCTTGGAGGAATTCTGGGGCTTTTGCATTCAACTCATTCAAATACATTTGATATAAAAGGGGAATTGACTCTCAGACAGAAGTCAAAATGTAAAAACCCATTAAAATGTCAGACAGGCGAGGTTCAGAACACACAAGTTCCAGTATCCTGAAGGTTCAGACTAAACAAAGATTCAAAGATTCATGTTGTCAATTGTATATGTTTACGAAGAGATTTTGAATACAGTTTTTTTTCCTCTCATGCTGAAGCAAAATATAATATCGTATACAGGTGAGAAAACTTCAAACTCCCAAAATTCCTTCAGAGTCTGCAGTCTTATACGTTTATTACCTGATACACTGTACAATCTGGGTTTCATTGACTTGAGTATGACAGTAAGTCTGACTGGAAGCTGCTCATCACTGAATGCTACAGGTAACAACTGAATACTTCAGTATGGAACAATACAAACGTCATCCTGTACGTCATATAGGTATATATAGGTGTGCCACACAGAAAGCAAACTATATCAAGAATCAAGGAATTGCTCTGGTAACATTTATAAACACTGAAAACAATCAGGAGCTGGAAAATTTGAACATCATCTTTTATCTATGGCAGCGACTGGAGGCCACATCCCATCATTGTTGGTTTCTTTTCTATCAGTTTTTAGTAACATCCAGTTGCGATGATGGCTGTCTGAGTAACTCTTCCCACTATATAACATAAGAGCATGGATTTCAACCCACAATCAAAGCTATGAACACGATTGTCCGTCATTCATCCGAGAAATCGCACAGTGTATCGATGATGTTTACCAATAATGACGAGGCTCGAATTAAGACCTTGGAGTTCCCTGCAATGTGACGTACTGTGTACTGGAGCAAAGCATGTTCTGTTCAAAGGAACCTTTAAACCGTGTTGGGAAAAGTACAGAACCAGAAAAAAATTGGATGTAGAAGCAGCAACGGCAAGTTGTTGTTTTTTTTGCTTTATCAGAGCATATGGCATATGTTGATAGTTCTCTTTATTTATCTTTGATGTTGTGAATGTGACTGGGGAGACAAGCTGCTGTTCTTCTCATTGCATTTAGTGTGATGTTATATGAGCTGACTGACATTGTTTTTAGCCCTTCATGCTATAGTGATGTTCACTTTCCACAGTAGCAACAACAAATGTATGTGGCGTTGCATCGCCATATGTATGCAGGGAAACAAGTGCAAGTGGAGTTTGCAGAGAGACGATCCTTTGGGTGACTCGTCACACAGGTAGCAGGCAGTCAGAAAACAGCCTAAGACTATGTGACAGGGACAAGGACGAGAAACAAAGACCAGAACAAAATGACATGGACAGATGGTACGAGATGAACTGGCAGCAGGTAAGACATCAGTTACATGCACAGAGAATTTGGTGACTTGAAGAGATCCAGGTGCTTATTGTCAATATGAGAAATCTGCTGCGACACGTGGAGGACGGAGCAACAGGATACCTGAAATGAGACCAGTGTTCGTAAATATAAACACACACCAGCTACAATATTGAGCATAAAACTAAATTTTAGGAGAAAAAAAATAAAAAACAGATAAGAACAAGAAGTTAGGACTGAAATACAATAACCAGGGAAAAAGCAGATACGGATTTAAACAGGAGTGATGAAACCTAAAGCTCAAGACTCACTGTGAAATATAATGTCATACGACGTTCATTTTCACATATTCTATACTTTTATTAATTAACCTCCATGAAAAACAAACTTTGAATTCAGAGATTATGTTGTATAGGAATGAGTAAAAATAAGGTGGTAAAACTCTCAATCTTGGTTAATTTAGAAAACAACCTTTGTTAAATACTTTGCACTTAATATTTAGAATATATGTGGGTATCATGTGTACATTTCATTTGTTCTTAAGAACATGAAGTAGAAACCCAATAAGAGGCAGACACATTCATAACTTATCAATATTTTTATATATAAAAACAATCGTGACAAAAAATATATCTGTTAATCATGTTATTTGCTTCTTTGTATTTCCAGCACTGGGGATCATTAGTTGAAACTACAGATTTGACTGAAAACAAATGCCTGCATTGTAAATTTTGTTCTAACCATCATTTTGTTGTTTTTGTTGTTGTTTGTTTTTTTTTTGCCTCAATGTAAACCGTGTCCACGTCACTGTTATCAATAGGTTTATTGCTGTTATCATGCTAAATGAAGGTATGTTAAGTTGGTGAAGCTTTTTCCAGCCTTACATTGTCATGATGAATACTTCAGATGGAAGCTTTGTTTTGCTTTATGTAATTTAATTGCAATTCAATTCGGCAACTTTAAATTGTCAGTATGTAGAATAATCTGCCAAACTACTTAGTAAAGCAGTTAATCATAAAGTGCCTCCCAAAGAGTTGCACTAAACTTTGTGTATACATTAGTTAACATGACATGTCTGTGCTGTATTAAAAAGAGGAAAACTCAGAGGGAAACATTAAGGACAGTTTTTGAATAACTAAATTCATCCCTTATCTTTCAGTCTAGTTTTTACTTAGTGGTCAAATATGCATATGCAGTTTAGTAAATCCAATTTTCCTGACTCAATCTGTGCTGCAATAACATTGCAATATGCCCATAGCTAAAAATACCAGCTTTGATTAACACTTTTAGTCACTTATCAAACAATAACATATTTGACAATGAATTTAAGATTTTGGATCAGTTACAATAATGTGTCACTGCTCTGCCCTTTCACACACACACACAAAAACCTCACCAATTGTATATTTCTTTGCATCAAATCAACAGAAGTGAGCAGAAGCAGAACATACTGGAACTAACTACAGAAGCTATTCAGTAAATAATTACCAAAATGGACATCACACTGCTTTATCCATGAAATATCGCCTACAAGTGCAATGCACAGACAGAAATGATTTAAAGTGCTCAGTGAGTTGATGACGCTGCTGTGGCAATATGTCAAGCAAATATGTATTTTGCAGCAAATCAGATCATAGTCAACACTCCAAATCTACATTTCAAGGTGAACACAAGCTACAGTGCAGTAAATATGATGTACGAGAAAATAATTGTTTTACACTCATTGAACCTGCTCCATCTGCTCTAAACTGCCTGATTATGTAGTTCACATATTTCTGACCTGCTGCTGCAAAAAAATGACTTGGTTTTCAAGGATTGTATTGATCCACAAACATGTGACCAGCAGGGGTGTTCACTTTTCGGCACAGCAAATACTGCCACTCTGTGTTCCAAAACAGATGGTGCTGCCTGAGATTACAACTCCACTGGAGAACTCATTTCTGTAGGATGCACAAGGCAAAGCGTGTACCAGGCTTGACAAGGCTAACTAAAAATCATGTGAGTGAATTTGATGCATATTAAAAGATAATTCAGAAGCACTCTATACCTGAGGTCATGTGTGGAATACCTAATAAACTAGGTTACCAATATAAAAATTATATAGAGGCCACAGAGAATGGCCTGAATGTCGTCATCCCAGTGTTAATGTCAAGTCCTGCTCTGAATTCAGACGGTGCGTCTGAAAGGTCCTCTTGCTCTTCTACTGTGCAAAAACCACTGACACTCCAAGTTACTTTTCTTTTCTTTTCTTTTTCACTGCACTGTTTTAATGCTACAATAATTCACGGAAAGTTTTACCGTAACGTTTTCAGCGAACAGCCGATGCTGCACTCCTGAACTGCTGTGATCTGAATAAATGATTAAGATTCTTTAAAACACTAACTGGGTGCTATGTGGTCTGGAGTGATGGATGTCCACCACCTTTAAGTATTTATCTGGTTAATTATTGGGTACAAGCCTGACTCATTTAAAGACAGTAGAAATGCAGCTCAATCCAAATGGGGCAATTCTGTTTCAAAACCAATAGTGAAACGTGCATTCTGGACAAGCACTGTTTAAATGATAATTACTTATAAAGGTTTCACGGACCTGTGTTTTGTGTGGAGCCGTGATTCTGTGAGCTAATACAGTTAAGATCCTGACCAAGAGACTCAATCAAGCTCCTTTGTGAGTGTGGGCAGGTGGCTGTGTGAGCAGAGTCTCAAACGCATCCAGTCAAAACACTCATCATGAGAGACTGTGGCTCGAAGTAACCACAGTGGTGCTGTTTTGTTCTGTGGTCCCTTCCCTTAAGTACCTAGTGATCTGACAGCTCCCACCGCAATAAAGAGCAAACTACCAGATAACTCCAAGATCCACAGAACTTGGCAAACTTCTCGTCTGAGGTCACAATATATGGCATTTTGCGCGCAGTGTCATTCACATCAGGAAAGATAATGATTTCCTATGAACCTCCTGTGTTTTTATATGAATCACTGCTGTCAAATGATCCATCAGATCCATTTCACTTGTATGCCACGAGGCTGATGTCATCCCTCTGGTTAAGGTCAAGTCGCTTCTTTACGCGCAAATGCTTATATCGGATGTGCTGCAGCGTAAAATCCATCCTTGGTCCCTCGCATTTAGCCAGAAAAAAAAAGCTAAACTACAATTACTTTGAAATAAATAAGACGTGGTAGCAGTGAGGTAATGCGTAATGTGAGATTATTTCAATTATTTGCGTTCCCCACCCAAAAAAATGAAGGTGGATAAACAGTTTTTGATGAAATGTGGATTGTCACTCGAATTGTTCAGTTCCTGAGGCAAAGAATAAAACTTCTCACCTCCACTTTGAAGAATAAAAAATGTCACTCACTGAGCACATAATCTGGCCTTTTAAACTAATTTACAAGACGTTGTGGCTGGCATCTCTGAAGTCATTTCGACGCGCGCTTCATCTCTTCGCGCGGAACCTTTGAAACCACCTTTGGTTTCAGCTGCTGCATTTCAGCCAGAGGTCTAAAAGTGAAAAAGAAAGATGGCTTAGAGCCTATATCACTTCCTCCAAAGCCCCGATGACCGGAGCTTGTATCATTTAATTAATTCTCGGCGTGACGTGCTCGGAGGCAGGTAGAGAAAACAGGGAATTGGCGGAGAAGGAGGACCATTACGCAGGTTGTCATGACATCACCATGGGCTGGATATAAAGCGCAGAGGACTAATACGCAGAGTTAGAGGAGCACTGGAGGAGTTTTGGAGTAAAGGACGAACTGAAGCCTCTTGTGTTCAACAGCTGATTGGCTGAAGCCGCCGTCCTTCTTTCTGAACTTCAGCGCAGAGGAATCTGAAAGAACCCAAGACTTGTCAAAATGAACTTGTCATATTTGGTAGCGTGTGGACTTATGGTCACCCTGCTTTCAGTAAGGATGGGCGCAAAACCTTTATCTCAGACACAGCAGAAGGTAAGAAGAAGTTATTTGTGATCTCATTGCTGACAGCTAAAACAGTTATTTGCTTCACACGACAGTATTTGGCTGCTGGAAAATGAATGCCGCTTCATGAGTGAACAGCTGTTCTGTGGTTCAGGCGCCCAAGGCTGTTGATTTAGGCTTCATATTTCATAATTTCAGTTATGTTTAGCAATTCAGCAAAGACATTTCTTTCCACACTCGGGCTATGAAACTTCCCAGCAAGTGTTTTTTCCCCCTCCTCTTTAAACTATTTATTTAAAGGAGGGCTAGTGCCAGCTTTTATTGTCACTGCACTTTGCTCAGGAGCCAATCTGAATCAAATAGCGCTCAAAGGAAATTTAAAAAAGGAAATTCATGCAAAAGAAATTGGCAAGTAAATATAGACAATTAATGATATTGAATAATCAATTATTTATGAATGTCAACCCCATTTTGCAATTATTCTTAACCCTAATCAACACAAGTAATTAAACGACAATAACCTAAACTGGATGCCACGTCAATCATTATTAAACACATGATTTGGAAGTGTTTAAACACTCGTTTTAGTTTTTATTGGTTAAAAATTCCGAAATATTGCGAGTTGACGTTAGAGCAGAGCTCCTTGCAGATCAGAGCGACAAGCAAACACCTGTCTTACACTGAGCGGCACAGAGTGAATATTAAGACGAATCACTCATTAATAAAGTCTGAATGACGCGTGTACAACAAAATCAACTAAACCTCCTTTTGGCAACCGATTGTGTTAAAATATATATATATAACAAGCACTTGGTTCACCTCAAGCACCATGCAAGTGGGATGCTTTGTTCAAACGGTTATCGAGCCTGTTATCAAAGACGTATTTCATTTCACAATGTGTTTTCCCTAAAGGACACATCGTTTATTTATTTTCTCAATTTCGCAGTCTCTCAGAAGTTTGCTGGGCGAGGAGCTGGCGGAGTTTCTGGAGTCGGAGGAGAGGGAGAGGCGGCTGGACGCTGTGCGCTCTCGGATACGGTTACTGCGTGATTTACGCATGGACACCAAGGCCAGGGGGATGTGGGCTCGTCTCCTTAACGATCAACCCACAACCAGGAGACACAAATCGGGAAACAAGAAAGGCGGCTCCACGTCGCGGAGTGGCTGCTTCGGACACAAGATGGACAGAATAGGGACCATCAGTGGCATGGGGTGCTAGGGCCGGAGCCGCGCTGCGACGGTGAGTGGCCCTCCACTTCCAAATATTCTCTGTCACCTCACGTAACCTGCTCATGTTTAACGGGAAATGCATCTTATTTGGATTGTTTGGATCACGTGAGGACTTTTAGAAGGTAGTAGATGTGATCACAATATCTTAATAGACCCAAACATGAGCCCTGATGACTGAGGTGGAGGTAAATACAGAAGCACATGAAGTGAGGCAATGACACCCTGAAAAAAAGATGCATTTAGACAATATTCCTAGTTTTAAAAGTTTATTTATTTTTTAAAAAGGACGGTAGGAATTGCTGAATCTTACACAAAAAAGTTGGATTTTGATGATAATGCATGGCTTTCAATGTCAGAATCGCCTAATATATATCAAAAGCAACACATACAAGCTGTCTGAGTGACTGGTCATATAATCCCATACTTGAGATGTTGCTAAGCTGCAGAAGTGGAAAAGTGTTACGTCACAAACCTAAGTATTTCATCAAGCATCAGCCAAGTATATGTAGGGTTCCCCCTGAGGTCAGCAGGAAAGCCAACTTAAACCAGTGTAAACTGAGGTATGGGATGCAATCCAGTGGGTATTTGGGGAATCCACTCTTGTGTATTATTATGAATGGGCCCATCTGGTTCCTGGAGAAAACAAAGACAATATGTCTTATTGAGGACAACACAGAGAGCAGACAGAGGAAGGAAGTGGGGATGTAGACACAGGCTTGAAACCACGGCACCCTGCGGTGGTCAAGAGCTTTCTGGGAACTCTGTTTTATTTTGCCACGTGTTTAACGAAAACAACAAAGAGATTGCGAAGTAATGAGGAAGCAAGGTGACACACAATTAATCCTGAGGCTTGAAGCCTTTTTGTGGTCGCCGCAAACTGTGAGCTGCTGTCAGGGGAAGTAATTTAATGACTAATATAGATAAGTGTGTTTTTCAATGAATAATGCCCAATTTGTAAGTCTGAATCTGATGTTTTATTCAGTGGTGAATTGGATAGATCAAGAGTCACGTTAGTTTTGACTCGGGGACAAAAACCTGCTGGTGAATTTGAATATATTCTGAGATATTAGAGTAATCTTATTTTTTTTAAATTTATGATTTGTGGGTGGCAGATGAATCACATAACAAAGAAGTTATTGTTTGGTGAAATGTCAATGAAACCTCAAACTAACTTTTCTCCCCTTTGTTTTGCTCTTTCTCCAGATGTCTGGACGATGGGTTTGGACAACTGAAGCTGAGTTTGTTCTCACCAGAGGAAAAAAAAAAAAAAAAAAAACCTCATCGAGTAATAGATTTTCGGTACGAAAGTCACCACGACCAGCATAAACCAAGACTGGGATGGCAATGCTACAAAATCCTCATATAAATATATATTATAAATATGCAAATATACATATACATATATGCATATATGTATACCAGAGTAATTGGTCAACAGATACAAATCCAGATGCATACACAACACGGCGGACGATGGTGTAAAAACTACAAACCGCAAAGCTGTATATTGTTGCTGCTGCTGCTGCTGCTGCTGTACATTCATGTACTTCATCTCCCCCAGCATAAATGTATTTATGTTTAAAAACTATTTATATGTTTATAAAAAAGAGATATTTATAAATATGAGTTCTATTTATGTAACATTTTGAAAATGGATGCAAACTGCAGGTCAATTGTGTTTGTTACCTTTTTCTTTTGTCTCAAATAGTTGTAAATGTTTTCAACGATGATAAAAAGAACATTCCATGTGCACTTACATGTTTTCTCCCTGCGTGTTTCATTGGAGCCAAATGAACATATCCTGCTTTACACTTCTATGAAAAAGTTGTATTGTGGATGGGACTTGAGAGGGCGTGTGCTGCCCTGCGCTCAGCTTCCTCACTTGGTTCAAACAGGACGACAAGGACAGCTGCTTTTCTATTACACATTCAAATGTTCATTATCTGGATCACAACTACTTCAGCAGTTTATTTGATTTTGTTGTTAGCATTTAGGCTCCATGGCCGGTCTATAACAAGTCATATTCCTGTTCATCTTAGAACCCTTAACTTTGAGTGAAGTACAAACAAATGTGATTTTTCAGATTTTGCATGTTGCAAGGGTGGGAATGGGCTGATCGGTTTGTGATAATGTGGATTTATGTTGTTGATATGGAAAAAATAAAGTCATACGTGAGACAATGTTACCCCAGAGTTTCACCCCAGAATATACTGTAGTCACTTAGTAATAATGATAATTATTGAAAATTAAAGAGTAATAAACATAATCACTATTACTTAACCTTTTTCTGATATGACTTTCTGCTTCTGAGAGTTAAAAACAAATAATTAGACAAATTGTATTCCAGTTAAGTCTAAAATAAAGGGTGGAAAATTCATAGAAACCAGAGAATTTATAAGTCCATTTTATTTCTGGGACCTGATTGGGGGGATTGGCTTTGTGACGCATACAAGAAATACTCGCTGTATCACTGCGAGTATTTCCACTACAGAAAGGTGTTGGCACTGTATCGCACTGTGACCTTATGCAGAGAAAGGAGGAAGCATACTTCAATGATCTCCATTGGGAAGTGACTTTTCTGTATTCAACCTCCATACTGGGAGCAGTGGGTTTCCTCAGCGCAGCGCCCAGGGAGCCACTGGGAGAAACACAGTAGTAACCTGACTGAACTGGGGTTTGAACCTCAGATCGCCTACAGTGTTTCTGTGTGGACGCTTCGTGTTCTTCTTCCTCTTGTCATTCAGAGACATTCTTTTCTGGTTCAAACAGTGACTCTTAATTGGGAGCTGGTGTGGAAAAGTGATGTGTCTGTCACCTGCATGGGACAACCGTCTGTCAGACATAAACCCAGTCCAGATAAAGCCGGTTGTAGAAGATGGATGGATGGATGGATGGATGGATGGATGGGTGGATGGATTCATGAGACAGAAAAGAGGATTTACAAAATGAAAAGGAATAAAAGCAAGTCTAAAAAGCTGTTGTCATGAGGAAAAAATAAACAGAAATTAGCAGGCAATTATTACAGTGTTGTTGGACACCACCCTTCCTGAGAACTACGTCACCTTTAAAATTATTTTCCTTTCACCTAAAGGTTAAAAGGCATGAACTACCAAATAAGAAAAACTGGCCATTCATATGTCACCTCAGAAGAAATTTTTTTTTTTTTTTTGATATCCTGATACACAGGATTTAGAGACAGAGAGAGAGAAAAAAGTCTTCAAAGGTCCAGTATTAAAAACTTGCAATAATATTCTTGCACATTAGAGGGAGTAGAGAACAAAAAGAAAACAGTACAGGTAGCTGCAACCTCAAAAAACTTAATGAACTGCTGCATTTAGCAACGTTTTCAAGAGATCAGACAAAATGATGTTATGATCCAGCTGATTCATGAATATCAAAAAAGTATTATTTACACATGACATTATTCATGGCCGATACTCATTTTCACCAACAAAAATCTTTGAATAAATGGAAACTTCAATTTCCATATACAGCCTACAACTTTTGTAATACATTCTTTTCTTAGCCTGCTCACATAATTGTTTGAGTGGTGAAATTACAATAAAGGAAACCAAGTCACCTTGCAGACTCATATAAAACTACCTTGTGTTCAAGTTGCAAAAGGAGTGGTCACAAAGACCTGAGAAAGAAGAAGAAATATCGCGGCAACACCTGACTCACACAGATTAAAGCTTTTCACGAGAGGAAACGCAACAACAGAGGAAAAACACGTGTTTAACAACAGTGAGAGCTGAATCAACAACCCTGTTAGTTTCACGACTCCATGCTGTGAGTTTTGTGAATCTAATGGCAGCGCTCCCATTCACAAAGTTCCCATCTAAGGTCAACAGACAAAGATAAACAGCCTGGTGGGAACTGCACTCTACACCACCACAAAGCGGAACATGGTGGACATTGAGATGATTTTGGTCCTTATGGCTCACACACAATTCTCTCATGATGTTCTGCTATTACAAAATGAAGACACAGAAACTAGACACAAAATTAGTTTACAAGCAAACTCGTTATGCATGTGTAGGATTTCTGTTTGCAGGTTAATTGCTGACTCATAATTGCACACATTGGTGTGAATATGTGTGTTGGTCGGTCGTCTTTCTAATAGGATCATTCTATCACCACTTTTGTGACCACTGACTGTATTTCTATTATATTTTGTTACATGTATGCACTTGCTTTGAAAAATGACACATATATGACTCCAAAAATGAATCAAAACCTGTCAAATCAAGTGGAAATGTCGCCCCCTGTTTCTACATGGTATAGCCCAGTGATGGGTCCTGGATGGCCCTTGTCCTGCCTGTTGTGGATGTCTCCATCACTCAACATACTTTTGAAACAATATTTTGGGTGTCTGTCCAGGAACAACCAACTGTCCTAAACTGAAGAAATCTCCTCAGACCCCAAATTTCACAATATACTTATATACTCATCTGCTTCAGAAAGCACAGAATGAACTCTATATAGGGAGAATCAATCAATCACATGAATAAATAAACTAATAGAAAAATAAATGGACGTATGCAACCAAACCAAAAAAGGTGTAAGAAGCTGTGCGTGTTGACAGTGTGGGTTGTCTTGTGCTTCAGTGAGTGGATGTAGAATGCAATGCTGCCTCTGTGTGGTGTTGAGAGTTAATTACTCACGGCCTTCCCCTGGGGAAAGCTGGCTGCTGAATGAAAATGTTATGAAAATGTTATGTTTCAGGGAGATGACATGCTTTGTATATTATTTTGATTTCTAGTCTCTGATGATAAAATTGTTGTTGGAGGTGCCGACACAGTTTTGCTATTAGTTACTTCAAGCTACTGGTTATTTTAATCTTGTTGACTGTTTATTTTGTCCCATTGCAGACTTGTTTGGTGGTGATATCTTGTGTTTACTCACAAAACCCCCAAAAGTCCCACTTATCTAATAAGTCATAGATAAAGATCACATTCTCTGATGGAGAGGTGGCAGCAGTGGGTTGTTTGAAAGTAATCTCTCAATCTTTTTCCTTTATCCAACTTGAGAAAATCCCACTCACACTGAAGGAAAGCATGTAAACTCAACAAATAAATGCCTCCAACCCAGGCTCAGCCAGACACTTTATTTAATCATATTCTATCTGTATTTCATTCCCTGTGATTGGTGTCACCAAATGTCACGTGTTGAACGGAGGTCGCTGGATTTTTTTAAGGTGAATTTGACAGGGGGGAAAAATAAATTTTGTAAATGCAGGAAAGATGGTTAATAGAAATGTCTGAGATGTGAAAACTTGACTGAGTTGAATGTGGGTTGAGGAATGAGATCTCCTGTGTTGGGACATAGAATTGTTTTGTGTCACCAATATGAACAATTCATTTACAGAAGTTTGCGTTGTATCGTGGTAACCTTTATCTAGTCTTTATCTAGTTTTGGTTAAGTTTGAAGAAGGCAGCGCTTTTTAGCTGCACGTATCGCTTAACTCATGTTTATTGAAGCCGCGTTGACTCAGTTTAACTACAGAGCTTGGAAACATTCAGAGCCTCGTGCGAGAATCGAACAGACCTGGCCTGGCCTTTTTTCTTTGGAAAAATCTCGAGGCACACCACCACCCGAAAATGGTAAAATTTGAAACTTTGAAAATGTATTACGTTTATTACAAACTTACATTTATTACAAACTTACCTACAAACTTACTTGTATCTGATAGAATCTATCAGATACAAGTAAGTTTGTAATAAATACCATGGCAAAGCATGACACACATGCTCTTCATCTCTTCTTCCTCTTCTCTCTCTGCAAAAGACAAGTGACAGTCGTATACAATAAAACTAAACTCTTCTTACGTGTTGGGATTTTGACAAGACTAGGAAATAAATGTTTACCATTGTATTTAAGGCTGCTGCTGGTGTGATGATGAGATGTGAACATCAAATGCCATGCACTGAACCACTTCTATCCCATAGAAATTTGTGCACGAATGGACTTTTTCAGTACTTCATGGGAGAATAGCATGTATGCAAAAGAAGGGCTCTTTTGAGCTGCTATATATATATATATATATTGTCCAGTCTATTTTTTTTTTTTTGCCATCCTTATTGGGATGTGGAAAATAATTTGGGAATTCTTTGCCCTCTGCATCTGCCTTCTCTGCCAGGCGCAAAACCTGTGATGATCCCATTCTGCAACCAGTGACTTCATTTCACAAAACACCAGCTTGTTGTCGCCCAGCGTGAGTGAGTCCTATCTGGGTCAGTCAAATGTTGGATGTCAATGACATCAGCTGATACATAGCTCTTTAAATACCATCAGCCAATGGCTGCAACTGATTCTTGGTGTGTGACCATCTATCTCTCTGTGATGGACTCGTAGTGACCCATCCAGTCACACTCCTTCACCTTCACATTCAGCTGGACTCAAGTCCAGCGCCCTGCAACATTGGACGGAGCCGTGTAGGAGATTGAACCATGGAAGGATGTTGTTGTTGTTGTTTGTTTGTTTTTTGTAACAGAAATGACTTGCTTGTGCTTTGAATTTTACCTGAAGCCTGCACAGCTCAAAGCCATGGCGCCTGATATAGATACCTTTATGGTGACAAAATATTTGCCTGCAGTTAAAAGGTAGAGAGAGAGAGAGAGAGAGAGAGAGAGAGAGAGAAATCACTACTTCCAAATACTTCACTCTAATTGTTGCAATGCCTAAAAACTGTTTATGTGCTCAGACTGAATGACCTCACACGGCCCAAATGCAATACCACTGTTCACCACCAGGGGGCCGCGACCCTCGCCTATTGAATCACTACCTTGAAGTAGTACTTTTTCTTTTTACAGTAAGTACTCATCACTTCGACCTCTGTTTACCTTTGTAGTCTGTAAATTGATATTATGAAGTCGTCCATCAAAATCACTGTTTCCTGAGCCAATTGGAGCTGAAAGCAAGATTGCAGGATATTGACATATGAACTAGTGACATACAACCTATTTGTAAGTATTTATTTTACAACAAGGGATAATAAACAAACCCTGGATAGCTACTAGGAAGAGGATAAACTATTGTAGGGAAAGGGATATTTATTTATTGTTAATAAGTGAATCATTTCACTTTATATATTTGGTTTGCAAAAAGAAAAGGCTTGTTGAAAGTTATATTCACAAATATGTATGTAGTTCGAAGAAGAAAAATAAAGAAACTAGATTGAAGGAGTGTCTTGCCTACATGCGAACTACATAATTTTCTTTGTTTATGCCAGTCCAGTGTAAACAGACAATGTTTTTGAAATGATGCAGCATAAACGCAAAACTTTTCTGAAATGAAAACGCAAAAATGACTGAATGTTTTCCCAAGAAACGTTGTGGTGTAAACAGGGCCTAAAAATGATAAATTGTTCTTTGACATGATTTTACAGGGCTTTCTTGTTAAAGGCTGTCTAATTCAATATTTACAATGGTTTGTAATTAATACTTGAACCTGTCTGAAGCTCCTTTAGTTTCAAATTGCAGCTTGATCTGTGGTATAATTGCTGATGTTCTCCACCGTTCTACTTTCTGCATTAGAAACCATGTGAAGACCATGTGAAGACCATGTGAAGACGTTGAGCTGCTTTGAACATGGATGTTCACACAAAAGAACACAGGATGAGTGTTTTTATTGTGAAAAGAGTTTATGTTCTGTCTTGCTTTAAAGTGGGGAATCACCTGTGGACAAAAGCAGTTCACCCTTATGTACATTTGACTGGTTTATAAAAAACTTTATGTATGTCTCCGGCTGCAACATCTCTCTTTAGTGTGTATTTACTGAGAAATCAAAAGTGAGAAAAGCTGCATGCACTAAATACTCCAATTTTAGTGTTAAAGTTGTAAAATCCACGTTTAAATACAGCTTTGTGTGGCTTTCTAGCTTATTGATATTTCCCTCATTGTGGACTGGTGAGTCGAGCCAAACGCAAGAATGCATTTTAATGTAATGGCGCCATCCAGAGGACAAAGAAATATTTACTTTTACAGGATTTCTAAAAGAAAGGAAAAGTTATATGTATTTGGAAACTTTGTGTAAAAGGAGAGGACAGTTTTAACATATTGAATCCTTGAAGAGTTACAGTCTGGGTTACTGCTCCTGTATCGCCTTTAAAAAGTCTGGAAGGAATTTCTCCTGATTGGGCAGATGAATATCTAATATGTTCTGGCCATTAGGTCAAAGGCCAAAATCACTATCATTGCAGTGTTTAAGTCTTTACAACATACAGACAGGCTACAATTGTAGATTCTAAGTGTTTGTTTCTATGACTAGGTGGAGGAGGTTCCTGGTGAAACATCACAGTTGGACCTGGCTCCTGATGATGTCATGATTCTTGACACCAAGGTCACGGTATGTCTCCACTGTTGTCTGGTACTGGTGTCCACATCTCCACCATGAAGCAAAGGGAGGAGCTTGCTATGTTCACCGCTGGTTCTTACTGCGGCTGCTACAGATATTAGTGGAAACCTGGTTAAACCTGGTAACCGCTCTGGTTCTGGTCTGGGGCTTTGAAAAACACATAATGTCAACAACCATGACAGTCAACACATGATATTCCACTATTTTTTAACAATGAAAGACTTGTGTTGCTTTGGAAGTGGAGCTCTTATAATAAAATGCAAACAACAACATGAGTGTGTAAAATCATTAATGGGAAAGTTTAGGAAATTTCGCTTTGCTTCCGGTTTTCATATTTCATCTTTTTCCCTTCTTTGTAATCGAGTCCAAGGGACAAAAAAAAAAACAATCTATTCCACTGTGTTGTTCATATTAGATGAAGCTCAATAAGCCAGAGGGAGCTTTTAACCCAGTAGGGGCCCTAAGCAGGATTTTATTTTGGGGCCCCCCTTCCAATAACATAATAATAATAATAATAATAATAATAATAATAATAATAATAATAATAATAATAATAATTTACAATTACTAACGAATCAAATGAACAGCCTCTATCAACAGTGGAACAAGAACTTTAGAGATGCACACATCTGAAAAAACTTTGTGGCATAAACTGTTTATGACACAAAGTTTTTTCAGATGTGTAAAGTATGTTCAGTAAAGTATGAAGGAGGGGAGGTGAAACAAAGTTCCTACAACGCCAGCAACTTTATCACCAGAGACGTTTGGACCTGCAGACTTCGTCATTAGTTTAACTACTCCGCGGATCCAGTAGGATTTTACTTCGAGCCGTGCTACATGCTACATGCTCAATTCTACATTGTACATGCAACAGTCTACATGCTACATTCTACATGCTACACGCTACATGTTAAAGAGTTTCATGGCTCACACACCAGTGATGCTTCATGTGAAACATGATCAAAGTTTGACTGAAACATTAACGGTGAGCTCAGTCCCACAATCCAGGTCGGTTGCAGCAACGTGTAGCGTTGGTGTATCACCTGGAGTGTGAATTAGACTGACTGGAATTCAGTATGTACTGGTATCGGTACTCAGCATCAGTGCATCCCCAGTCACAATGATGGATTTAAGTGGTTCTCAGCCTGGAGGGGGCTTTGTATGTTCATCACATTTACTTCAGTCAAATAAAGCCTCGATAAGACCATCTCGTATCTAGAATCTAGAATCTCGAATGTAGAATCCAGAGCCGGTGTGGAAATCTGTCCATTATCAGTATTTCATCCAAAACAAAATGCTTAAATGGTATTGGATTAAAAGTCTTGTGTCCAGTCCATCATTTCACTACAACCTCCCCTTAGAAAGTTTTAAATATCCACATGTTACAACTTTTATGCCACTAAAGAGTATACAGTCCATTTTCACAATCAACATAGTGACTCACAGTCAGTTGGTGCTGCTCTTCTTGCTCTTCCTGGTGGACTTTCTCTCTCTCAGGGGGCGGTTTTTGAAAACCAGAGGCAGTCTGACAAACTGTGTTCTCCTTTAGGTTGACATGGTTGAACAGAAATGGAGGATGAGATAAATGTCAAGAGTCACAAATTTCCCCACAGCAACATTTCCTCATTGTTATTTACAAGTGCATGAGAGAAATGATGTTCACCAGCACTGGTGAAGATGCCACAACAATCCCATGAGTGAATTGTTCAGGTTATTAATGTGTAAAATAAATTAAATATAATCTATAGCACAGTGGAAAACTCCCTGTGCAACTCATTGTGAATTTTTTGTCTTTTTGTTTCATTCATTGTGTTGCACATCTCAAATTTGTGTATCCAAAAGTACCCAAATGCACCTATTGATACCTGTTCATGCTTACATAAGTGCTAACTGAATGTTTGTCGTTGTTTGCTTGTCTGTATTAGTTTACTCAATGTTTTTTATGGTCCCCTCCAGCATTTTGAGAGCTGTGATCAGAAACTCTTACCTCTTCCTCAGGAACCTCCTGTCTGTGGTCTGGGATTCCTGAATAGATGAGGTTGTCGCCCAGCGATGGCGACTACACCTCCAGGATGGTCTCCCAGCACTCCTGCTTGTTCTTCAGCTGGACCACCTCCGACGAGAAGGCGGCCACCGTCGATCGGAGCTTCACATTTTCCACCTGCAAGTCATGCATCTGCCGATACATACTGTCTTTCGGGGCCCGCTGCCCCAGGGAGGGGACGTCCAGCTCCCGAGGAAGGGGACGAACACAAAATGAGTGAGTTTAGCAAACCTTGAGTGTGGATTAACAATGAAGTTTATTAAAACAGTGAGTAAATACCAAACTCTACAGGAATATTCCCGGGTTCTCGGAGCAGGTCACCACGAATGGATCTTGCGTCTCTGAACCGTACGCATACGAGCAGAGAATGGCCCAAGAGCCCCGAACTGCTGCAGAGCTGTCTGTTTTACCCGTCCTCCTGGGATCTGCCCTTCGCTTCGTCACGAGTGGCATGACCTAATCCTGTTGCTGGGCAAGTTTTCACTTCTCTCTATTGTGCTTGTATCTTTCCATGCCATATAAAAGTTACTTATTTGTATCTAATGTCCGTGTCCTTGCGTGCATGTGGTTTTTCACTCCCGACTCCGAGGCGAGTAGAATTTTCCTGTCATGGGGCCTCGGCACATTGTCGGTTAATTTTAAATATACACCTCACAGAGGTCTTCAGACCTCTGATCACCTGGCGGAGTTTAGAAAGGCCTTGGACTTTTGTCTTTATGCCATTCAGGGTACGTCCTATGCCTGAGCTTTTCCCAAGGTCCGCGACGTCAGTGGAGGAGGCTTTTGTCGTCCTCTTTGCCAGGTTGTCATGGGGCGGAACGCTGGAAGATTCCATGGCGCCCTGGAAAACATACAGGTGGATAAATGCCTGGAAACGCTCCACTGTGGTGCATGTGACAGTTCAAGACTGAACGAGATGGGCTGAATGTGCGGGTACTTTGATAAACATGGATGCGGTTTGTGGAATTCAAAACAGCAAACAATTAAGAGTCACATGATAACATTTCATAGGATTTAACATAATTTACTTCACTCATTTCACTGGTTTTGGCATTAATAAATAAACGGTCTTCCTGAATTAAAGTAATATGTAAAAAAGTTGAAAAAAAAAAGACAAAAATCTGAGTTCACACTATTCTTTCACATGTATGGTGATGAGGAATGAATTCTGATAATAGAATGAAGGTGGTAAATGAGAGGGTGTGAAACTGGTAACCAACGGAGAAGGATTGCTGTTTGTACAAACCAAATAAGCTATGAAATGAGTCTATAATGGCACAGTAGACTAGAAATGGAGGATGAGATGAATGTCACACATTTCCCCACAGCAACATTTCCTCATTAATTGTGCCTGCCTCTTTAAGAGGCGTCGCACAATTATTACAATCCTGGGAAAGCGCCGTTTTTTTTTAATATTATTCTTCCTCTGCCGCACAAAGTTTGCAGGCCTACTAGTCCCGCACCGTTTGGAGTACGTAGACAAAAAGCATATCGCTACGTAGGGAATTATCGGGAATCCTGTGCATCCATTTGGATTATGGATATCGCAAACGGCTTCCGAACAACACGTAAAAAACGGCGATGATTTTTACATCCGCTTAACATGGGAGCCAAGAAAAAACAGAAAAAAAATCACACTTTTTCCACGCCACATCACGTCGCCAAATCTTCAGCTACAGACTCAAACTTACTCTTAAAACGTTGCCGCACTTGTTCTGTATTCAGATATGTCCTCAGATTTTTCAAAAGTTTCACCAATTTTAAACTGTGAGCCTTTGAATGTCATCAACTTTTCCCTCCTTTTCCCAGTTTTGTATGGGTGTGTATGTGAAAAGTTAGAGTGACAAGATTTCGGTCAGAGTGAGAGAAACTGCCGTTTTACAAACAAAAAAAAGTTTTTATCTCGTCACCACAGACACATTTCTTCGTCTTTCTCAACATATTATACATCAAAATGTAGCTACAGGCGTTGTGCTTCTCACGAGGGGACACTTTTGTCTCAGAGAGACACGGTTCTCCCTCCAGGGGACTTAATTGACAGGGAGCGCAGGATTCTGTCTCATCCGCGCCAATACATTTTGACGAGTCATTTTCTCCCCAAATCCCCAAAGTTCAGCCATTTGTTTCAAGTCCTCACGGGGAGACGGAACCTCGTGAGGACACGAAAACCACACCGAACGTCCTTCAACTTCTCCCGACGCCCACGGTGAAGGAATTTTTCACCCAAGTGTCACGGTTCTCCAACTATAAGCAGTTGTTCGGGACCTGCGTTTGTGCTTAAACACCTTCTTCCCTCACATCAGGTCTCATAGTTTCTGCCTCCTGCAGCAGCCTGTCAATCAGGAGCCGGCTCCATGACATCACACAAGCTGCTCCAAATCTGCCTGGCAACACACACGGCTCCTCTGATTGACTGGACCAGTAACATGATGGCTGACCACACAGTGCTCACACACACACAGTAGCTTAGGCACCATACTTTTCAATGCATTTTAATGCTGATGGCAATGACTCAGCTGCAGCACTTGTTAGCATGCCAATTAGCATGCTACAAAGTTTGTTCAATTGAGCTGAAATTTGGAGGGTGGCCTCATGGGGGTGCTGCGATCACGGCGCACTAGCTAGTTAGCCGCCGCGCTAAGCTAATTGGCCTACCATCTCAGAATGTCATAAAACTCCAGATTCCAGGTCAGCCACACCTGGGAGGTAACTTCTGCGCTTTTCAGGCAAATCGCAGGTGTTAGCATCTCATGCTAACAAGTTTGTTCAAATGAGCTCAAATTTGGAGGGTGGACTCGTGCTGGTGCTGCGATCGAGAAACACTAGCTAATGACATGGTTTCCACGTACTTAAATCGCTTGTGTTAGCATCGCATGCTAACAACTTTGTTTAAATGAGCTGAAATTTGGAGGGTGGCCTCGTGGTGGCGCTGCGATCGAGAATTACTAGCTGACCACATGGTTTACACGCACTTAAATCGGTGCTAGCTGTTAGCATCGCATGGTAATAAGTTTGTTCAAATGAGCTGAAATTTAGAGTGTAGCCTCATGCTGGCGCTGCGATCGAGAATCACTAGCTAATGACATGGTTTCCACGTACTTATATCGCAGGTGTTAGCATCGCATGCTAACAAGTTTGTTCAAATGAGCTGAAATTTGGAGGGTGGCCTCGTGGTGGCGCTGCGATCGAGAATTACTAGCTGACCACATGGTTTCCACGCACTTAAATCGGTGTTAGCTGTTAGCATCGCATGCTAAAAAGTTTGTTCAAATGAGCTGAAATTTAGACTGTAGCCTCGTGCTGGCGCTGCGATCGAGAATCACTAGCTAATGACATGATTTCCACGTATTTTTCACACTACCTCGCTCGGCAGCAGGGGGCGGCAGGTGGCAGGCACAATAAAATTTCCGCGGGAATTTTCTAGTTGTTATTTACAAGTGCATGAGAGAAATGATGTTCACTAGCACTGGTGAAGATGCCACAACAATCCCATGAGTGAATTGTTCAGGTTATCAATGTGTAAAATAAATAAATGAAATCTGTAGCACAGTGGAAAACTCCCTGTGCAACCCTTTTTGGTGAGGTTTTCAAAAAGCTCATTTGAAAGCAAAGAAAGAGTGTTTGAACAACAGGAAGTACCTCAAATCCAGCAGGAGGAGCAGCAACGTCTTGCTCATAAAGAGTAGGTGAAGAAGGAGAGAAACATGGAGGCGCTTCTGTTAAATGAACAACAAGACAAAAGCATGATCAGCATGTAATGGGAGGCATGTGTCTATACATTGAGAAGAGAATTAATTAAAATGTTTGATTTCAAGAGAACTGCAGAGTCCAGAAGATGTAGTTTATGAATGATGGAATGTGAAGGACAAAGGAACTTTTCTTCACTGGACACCTGCTGTTGAAGGTCACTACATGACACTAGGAGGGTCAGGTGACTTTATACCCCATTTACACAACGTTTCACATGAAAACTGTTTTCACTTTTTTGTTTTACATTTACCGTTTCGATAGCAACACCAAAAATAATGTTTTCATGTAGGACCACTAGTGGGCGCCATTCGCTGTTATAATGAAACTACACCAATTAAGTAACAATGAAACCTTGACAATAGAGAGCACAGACATTCTTATTGGACAGACCAAGTTGGATTGTTGTTACACTGGACTGTCGACTATAAATCCATGTGTAAAAAAGAACACCCAAAACTATGATTTCGGGTTTTTACTCAAATGTTGTGGTGTAAATAGGGCCTTACATTACAAACAGCTGTTGAAGACATTTCATTGGTTTTAGGAACAAGAGTTACTTATAAAAGGTCAAGACTTACCGTTTGTAGGCCAAGAGTCCAGACCAGACCACAGACTCTCCCGTGATTCGTCATCAGGATCTTTTTCCAAAAGTATAAAATCACTTCCAGAAGGATGCATACCTTTTGACTTGGGAAAAATAAAAGTGTTAATTATCCCTGCAATTAGTTTCATCTCAATAACCTCTTGGTTGTTACAAGCCAGCAGTGGAGGTGCTTACCTTTTTGCTAGGTGGTTGGCCAGCGGTCTCTGCTGGCTGCTTCTTTGATTCTGAACAAATGAAGTCCTCCTCATTTATCATGTCAGGATCTGATTTCCTCTTGACCCCCTTTTTAATCTGGATATGTGGAAAGACGCAAAACAATGATGTAAGGACATGTTTTGTATTGAAAAGTTGGACTGAAGGTGTAAAACCAGACCAATCTGTAAAGATTGTCTGGAGGCTTCCCAACACTGGGAGATTTGATTTGAACAACCATTTTATGTTAGCATCTACTGTTGTGCTCGTTCACTTTCCAACAAAACACACTCCATGTACAGAAAGCTTGTTTCATGCAGACTGCATATTGTTCTCTGTGTACATGTGTGGTTTCATCTTAATGAACCAACAGCACCCACTAGTGGTCAACATAAAAACTACTAAATGTTCAGTGGTTCTGCTCTTTCAGTGAAAACAGTTCAAGCGCGTGAGCTGTAGGTCTCGAGGAGACGAACACATTTTGTATTTGCTCTATTTCTCTATGACATTCCTACGGACCGTAGCGGGCAATTTACATTTTCTAGGTGGCGCTAGAGAGCCATTTTTTGACTTTGTGGGGATTTTTTAACACAGACTTCGCAGTTTCGCGAGTCTTGACGAGCGTGCCAAATTCGGTGAGTTTTTGAGCGTGTTTAGCGGGTCAAATTTGAGTGGATCTACGAAAAGTGCAAAAAAGCAGAATAATAATAAGAATAAAAATAAGAAAAAACATTTGAAAAACAATTAGAACTTCACCAGTAGGTAGTGGCCGTGCCCCCGAACCTGAGAGTGACCGGATGAGTGCGCCGGATGAGTCGCAACAGTGCGGGCGACGACGAATTACAAAAGGGACCTGCCGTTGGCCGGGCCTAGGGCCCAGCCGTTGGCGAGGTCCCTAATGAATGATGTGATGATTTCATTGACCGCAGTGGTTGTCACCACATATGCAGGTGAGGAACTTCCCAAACCACCACAGAAGAAGATGACAACTTCCTGTGAGTGTGCGGGGTCGGGACGCTCTCCTGGTTGGAGAGAAAGCGTGACATCAGGACCTCCAGGTTCTGGCTGCTGGGCTTCCTGCAGAAGCACAAACACTTATCTTTTATTGAACAAGAGCATTTACAAGCTTGAGTGGTGGCTAAGCATGCAGTCATCCATCACAAAGGAGAACAATATAAATAAAAACATAGAAGTAAATAAACAGAAACACAAGGCAGGAGGAGCAGTGAAAAAGGGCGTAAATAATCTTGTACTGGTTAATGAAGGAATATACAAGTTAAACATTTGATTTCTGTGGGACAACTGAACACATTGTATTGTTATCTTCCTACACAGCTGGGATTCATCCCACTGGTAAAGTTGGGAAAAACAAAACTATAAATTAATGTTCAGGGACATTCCAAGTTGGTTGGCGATGTCTCCTCAGTGCTCCACTCTGCACAATTCATGGTCAAGGTAAGATTGGAACAGATAAGAGGTCAGAGGTCACTTTGGTCCCACAGAACGTTAAGCTCTGAGAAGAACCAGTTTAAAGCAGTTTTAGAGACAAAGGAATAGCAACTTCACCATAGCAACGCATACATCACGAGGAACTGACCAATGTGAGGTTGAGGTGGTGTATGCAAATGTATAAATATGAACCCCGCGTTGCAACGGGGCCCTTCTTCATTGTAATAGTCCATGAGCCAGATAGGTTGGTCGGTACCACTTTTAGGGGCAAAATCCCACCTATATAGTTTTGTTCCTTATTGCCACTAGAAAGCCAAAAATGCACGATAGCCTTGCCATTTCGGCAGCTTTTCACCTGTATGAGCCAATTACTATTTGTAGCTTAATGCCATTGAAAGTATATGGGATTGGATGATATTATAAACATTTTGGTGCAGAAATTATACTTTTGCATCTGTCTCAAATACAATCAGCCTGCTTTTGATTGCAAAACATTTGAAATGTATTTTTGAATAATACATGAATCATAATGTCCATAGAATCTTAATGTTATCTGCAAATGTGACGTTGAATGTGATATTATGAATGCTCAAGTTATCTTTTAAAAGGTGACAAGTTCTTAAATAAATCTGGTTTAAGTCTTAACTTGTGATGTGTTTTCAGCATTGTCTCTGTCATAATGGTGATCATAATGTCCCACTTTAATGGATTTTGGTGCTATTTAATCAGTACTTGCAAGAATATGAAGCTACCTCGTGCCAGACTGTTATGAATCGACCTGCTGCTTCTATGTTATTACTCTAAAATCAGAATTCAGTGTTTTTATCATTTTATTACAATTTTTTAGGTAACACACTTCTATGCAGCAATCCTGGATTATCAGGATGGCATTATTATGTTTGTTGTTTGTTCACCTTTACAGTGGTTTATGATGCAACTGATTCTAATAATGATCTTTTCTTTTTCTTTCAGGTTACTTCAAGTAGACCAGAGTAGATAGTAGTGTAGCATTGTAGAAGGTGGTGGTAATATGGACGGTGGTGGTGTAATAGACTTTGCCACTGGTGGTGGTGCTTGTCGGGGTGCTGATACAGGTGATGGGCCTGGTCCTTCAAAGCGAGCCAAGACCATTCCAACATGCATAATTCATTGTTCTGAGGAAGCTGTGAATGCCAATTTATCTTCTCTGAAAGGCAGTGAATCATGGGAAACCTTACTCAAAGCAGCAGAGATTCGGAATCATAAACCAATCCTTGATATTGCCAAAACAGTTCAAGAGGATGATGTTCCAGAAATTTGGTATCATCGGAAATGTCGGAGTCTATTCACCGTGAAAAAAGCATTGGAGAAAATAAAGGCTGGAAACAAAGAAGATGACAGCAGACAGGATGTCCAAAAAGGACAAAGGATTCTTCATAGGAGATCATCTTCAGGGTCAGAGTCTTCCAGAGTGTATGACCCAGTATGTATATTTTGTCAGAAAGAAAGCAAATACCTAAAAAACAGCAACAGTAGGGAAAAATTGACTCAATGTGTAGAGCTAAGATCTGATGAAGCCGTCAGGGATGCAGCAACAACTAAGCAAGATAGCAGGATGTTAGCTATAGTATCAAGGGACATAGTGGCAGCAGAAGCCCAATATCACCGATCATGTTATCGTGAATATACAAGAAAGACTTCATACCCTCTCCTATCAAGTGGTTCTGAAGAGACATCATATGAAGCCAAATATGCAAGAGCAGAAATGTCTTCATATGATAAATTGTTTGCTTTCATCAGAGAAGATATATTTGGTAAACCCAGGGTCTTGAAACTTACAGAGTTAACAAACCTTCTCATTGCATGGATGAAGGAAGAAGGCATCCAAGAGGCTAGTGCATCCACAAAGAAGCACATCAGAAGAAAGCTGGCTGTAGAATTTGGGGAAAGTCTTCATTTCCTTTCTGATGATAAGGGAAAAGTATTGTATTCCCTGATGACCTGTCTATGTCTGATGTAGTGAAAGAAAATGCTATTCTAACAGACAAGCTTGAAGAGCTGACAGAAAGCAAGAACAACACCAGTGTGATGTTGCAGAGGGCTGGCCTTCATCTGAGAAGCAAAATCCAAGAGCACAAGGTGACAGATGTATGGCCTCCACTTCCATCAGAAATGAAGAATATCTCCTCCTACATTCCAGATTTAGTCCATGAGCCAGGTAGGTTGGTCGGTACCACTTTTAGGGGCAAAATCCCACCTATATAGTTTTGTTCCTTATGCCACTAGAAAGACAAACATATTGAATGAGGGCTCCAGATGTGAAAGAATTCATGTCATTTTTGATGTGTATAAAAGTGACTCAATTAAGAACGTTGAGAGACTCAGGCGTGGCGCAACAGAATCAACACAATTCAAAAACATCACTCCGGGACAGAATGTGCAGCAGTGGAGGAAATTTCTTGCATGTGCAAGCAACAAGGGTAGCCTCATCAAAGTGTTTGTGGATCAATGGAAGCATTCAAAACACAGTGAGAAACTCGCTGGCAAAGCATTTGGCAAAGCGTTTGTAACATGCAAGGAGACCTGTTACAAAATTACCACCGATGGCACTGAAGAGATAGAATCTCTGAAGTCCACACAAGAAGAAGCTGACACCAGAATTCTTCTACATGCAACCCATGCTGCGTCAGCTGGATATCAATCGCTGAAAATAGTGGCAGATGATACTGATGTCTTTGTGCTCTGTGTTGCTTTCAGTGGAACCATTACAAGTCAGATGCTCCAAAAGAGTGGAACTCAAGCACGTACAAAGTTTGTTGATATCAGCAAAGTCGCAGAGGGCTTAGGCAGGGATAATTGCGATGCACTCATTGGACTACATGCCATGACAGGATGCGATTCAGTCAGTTCCTTTGCTGGCCGTGGGAAGGTGACAGCTCTCAAAGTCCTGAGATCACATCCAGAATATAGGCAAGCTCTGAAAGCACTAGGTTCAGAATGGATTTTGTCAGATGAATTGTTCAAGCAGCTTGAAGCTTTTACATGTCACATGTATAATACCAAAGCTTCAACCTCCAGCATCAATGAATTGAGTTACAGGTTATTCTGTGCCAAAAAAGGTGAGGTGGAGTCTTGGCAGTTGCCACCTTGTGCTGCAGCTCTGCATAAGCACTGTATGAGAGCTAACTACCAAGCTGGGATATGGAAACGTTGTCTTGAACCTTGCCCAGAAGTTCCATCCCCTGTTGACAAAGGCTGGTGCATGGAAGAAGAGGATGGTCTTGAGCACCTGGTTATTGACTGGTTGGATGTACCAGCAGCTCCAGAGGCTGTGCTCGAACTTCTGTCCTGCACATGTTCAAGAATCTGCAAATTACCAGATTGCCCCTGCCTTTCCAATGGATTGAAATGCACAGACCTTTGCAAACTGACATCTTGCACAAATCAGAATACTGATGTTGATGTTTTAGCCTGCGATTATGCCACTGAAAGTGAGGATACTGATGATGACTGGGATTAATGCAGTTAGGGGCTAATCTTTGCAAAGGCGGTGAGTTGGTATGGCAAGCAAGAGATACATTTCATAGAAATATATGTGGCATTGCATTACAAAAACTAGTACTAGTAAAGTGAGACTCTTTTGTAAATAGCTTTTATGTAGTGTGTTATCTTCAAATGTTACGATACTGTATTGATAAAACCCTGTAATATTGTTTTTGACACAATAGTATTCTTGTAAGAACACATTACTAATATCACATTCACTAAGTTGTGTGTATTGAAAACATTATATTTATTATGTTCAATATGTGTAACAGGTGTGTATGCCAAAACTCTTCCGGCCATCTCAGAAGAAACATAAAGAAGATACAGTTACTATCGTTATATTCATCAGTGTTAACACAGTGTGTTTTTTTAAAAATGTGTGAATAATTGGATATTGTCCAAATACCAAAGTGTTGCATTGTCTCTTAACTTTACTAGAAAGACCAGACCAGAGTTAAAATAGTTTTAAACATATCGCATATGAGTAATTGTATCAGACAGTAAATGTTGCATGATGTATACACGATAACGTAGTAGAGATATCATGGCAGTACTGTCATAAGTGACAACAAATAAATACTATTTTTGAAAATATAATCTTCTGAATTTATTGCAAACAGTTTGAAAGTATATTTATAGTTGTTTGGTATTTCAAATTCAGAAAGTTTGAAAAGAAAACTAAGAAAAAAGTTTTCCTTGAATACTAATATTGTATGCTATGTTTAAAATGCTCCCAAAGCGTTAAAAATTGGAACATTTTCAAGCTGTTTGTTGTTCTTGAAGCAGAAAATTGTGGTAAATAGATGGCCTATGCCCAACATTAGGTCAATATGTGAAATGACTGCTTTTAATCCAGTACAGGGAATGATATCCATAATTATACCAATAACCAATCAATCAATTTTGGCCTGAGGGTACTACCTTTTGACTGTAAAATTTTACTATTTAGCTGCCGCTCTCAAATGGCTATCGTGCAAAAATGCAAAGCAGGCATATAGTATAAAACAAAAATGCATAGTAGAATTTGCCCCTTTGAGTGGTACCGATGGGTCAAATTTGGGGGGTCTGGCTCATGGACTATAAACCTGGCCTGTATTCTTGGGTCTGCAGAGAAGAACGGTCCGAGTTCGTATAATGTGATCTCTGATATATGGAATTTTGTAGCATTGAATAATCCGATATGCATTTTTGTAATCTCTTGTTTGTGTGATTATTAAATTCATTATTGAAGAAATTAACTCTCTTTCTGCCTCTCCCGGATCAAACGAACACGCAGGAATTCAGGAGAACACGGGTACGAATTCCAACATTAACAATCACAAACATTAATATGGGATTTTTAAATTGAAATTAAATCAAAAGACAAAAGAGACATATACATATGACATTTTTTGAGAGATGAAAAATAGAGTATGAACTCATTTTTAGAGCAGTTGAAGGAGGGCATCTTATTCCTCCATTTATTACAATGTAAATTATATTTTCCCAATAAAAGAAGCATATTAATAACATTTGATAATGCTGGGTCTGAATGCTTTTTATAGCACAAAACAGGATTCCTACATGTTTCTATAAGTTAAATTTAAGACTTTTTAAGACCTTTTAAAGACTACTTGGAAGAAACTTTAATGCCCGTTTCAAAGCATATTCACGGTCAGCATATATTGGTTCCTAATTGGAACAGGATCCATTAATATTACTTTCTTTGCAGCTGGGACATTTACCAGACACATCTAAACACAATATACAGCAGAAACATCCTTCATGCTACAGGAAAACAAATGATTCATGTGGTTAGTTGGTAACAGTTAATATAAAGATGTTTTTCATCCTAAAAAATTCTGTTTATTATATATACTTGTTTAATTTAGTTGACAACTTATTTTAAGTTTGTCCAGAATAAAAATATGATAACACTGTCTAAATTTAGAAATGTATTCATTTTTAATAAACATTTCTGAGTTCACTTAACAATATTGAGTTGGTGTACCACATTATTTCAAACCTCAGTGCAAGCCATGATTTACCCACACTTGTCTGCACTGCTGTGATTGGCTAGAAGGCTTCTGATCATGACCTCAGCGCGTGGTGGCGTGATCCAACCAAACAAGCCCTCCATACGTCACATCCAATCACAACGCAGCTGCGCCGTTTTGGTCCTGCCAAGAAGTTTTTACGCTGAGAGACGTGCAGCGGGACTTCTCTGTGGGCGCGTCGATACTGATGCTCTGTATTACACTGCTGATATTTTAGTATTAAAGTAAATGTTGTGTAGTTAAACTATTCAACATTGAGCTATCGCCGGTAGCGTTAAGCTCCGACCCCACCGCCCTCCCCCCCGGAAATTTAAGCTCTGTACAGTCTAAAAAAGAATACACTGGCTCAACGTAAAGAAATTGAGGCAAAAATTTGCATCCATCCTTTTAAGTAGTTCCAACAATGCCAATAATGAGTAAATCCTCCAGGTCTTATTTAGTCTGACTAACTCAATTAGTTAAATACAACCATCATGATTTCCTCAAAAGTTTAAAAGCTTAATTAAGTTGAGACAACTCAATATTTTCCCAAAACTTTGTGGTGATATTAAGTTGTATAAATGACTTAATTTAAGCTATTCTAGCATTATTTTTAATTTAATCCTACTCAAATATGTCAGTGCAAATTGTTGCCTTAATTATTTTGAGTTTGACTAAATCATTTAATACAAGATATAATAAATTGCACATTTCAGATCTATTATCTGAGATGGAATTCTTTATTTTGTTCAAACAAACAATTCTATGCTACTGCAGTAGTAAATAATTGTTTGTTTGAAAGATAATGGATCTGAAATGTGTTATTTATTCATACACATGATATTCCACTATTTTTCAACAATAAAAGACTTGGGTTGCTTTGGAAGTGGAGCTCTTATAATAAAATGCAAACAACAACAACATGAGTGTGTAAAATCATTAATGGGAAAGTTTAGGAAATTTAGTTTTGCTTCTGGTTTTCATATTTCATCTTTTTCCTGCTTTGGAATTGAGTCCAAAGAATTAAAAAAAAACCCAACCTATTCCACTGTGTTGTTCCTTTTAGTTGAATAATAAATCAGAGGTATTGGAATATTAAAGTGCCATAAATCTTCATTCCACTGGGGAGCCAGAGGGAGGCCAGGCTGGATGCTCATCTTCAGGCCATGTGCATGCGGCCATATCTGCTGAGTTGCAGACTTGTGGATTAAAGAGCCGGCTTTTAAAGTGACTCCACGTCGTGCCTCCCTTCCACTTCTCTTGCTTCTCAGCCATCGTCTGCTGTCGGAGATCCAAAACAAAGCGTGAGCGGTCAACAATGAACCAGAAGGTGGTTCTCATCACGGGCTGCTCCTCCGGGATCGCAAAAGACGAGAAGAAGAGCTTCATGGGTAAATTTGGGTTTGAAAGGCTTTCTTAAACACGCTGAGAGGATTTCATTACGTTGTTCTTTGGTTCTTTGAAATGCTGTCATGCTTCTTGTTCTCTTTAGCTTTGGATTTCAATTTCATCCCTGTCTTTTTGTTTATGAGTCCAGTTTGCTGCACTGCGTTACTATTGCCTCAATTTTCAGCGTCAAATTCAAATCGTGTAAATATCTGGTACAAAAGAGGAGTAGAAGTGGCAAAGATGATGCTGCGTTCAAATTAAAATAGGAATGTAGACGAGAAAACATGTTCACTGAAGCTGAAGCGACGACTCTTAGCAGAAACACACTTGAAGAAAAACCACAAAATAAAGTTTATCCACTGTTGTGGACTTGTGAGTTTTGTTTGTGCTACAAAACATCAACAATCATTAGGTTTAAACAATGAATATAAAGTACAAAAGAATGCTACTCGTCGTATGGTAATAAAAACAAATGAGAGAATGACAGTGAATTTAAAATGTTTTATTGTCACTGCTGAGGTGGGGCGGCAGCGGGGATCTGTTGGTTCGCTGCAAAGGAGCTGGCGATGTTATACAGTTGATGGATCTGTCCATCACTGGCCACATAAAACCAGGCGACAGGAACCACTGGCGTCGGAGGAGGGTTGAGAGGCTGGTTGTGTCGCCCTCTCCTCCGTGGTCGTTTTTTGCCCTAAAAATAGAAAATACGTTTAATCACTAAGTTGATTAAAAAAAACAAAAACTGTTTAGCAGCTTTATTGACGTCTTGTGAGCATTTATGAGTTTTAGGTGAGGAGAGAGTTCCTACATAATTTGAGGCCGTCGACCAGCCAGGATGCCTGTCGGCGTGGCGCTCCGCCTCAACTTTTGCAAGTTCATAATATCGCTGCTGCTCCGGTGGTGACAAGGCCTTCCACTGTGACAAGGCCTTCCACACAACGACAAGCCAGCTTCTAAACATGAGTAATGAATTTGTATCTCCAACATGTAGGAGCCGACAACTCACCCTCTTTCCAACCTCGGCGTTCACGGCCGCACTCCGCTTTGTGCCGATCGCTGTCGCAGCGATGGTTCGCTGCTCTTTTAAAAAGAGCATAAAAGCATTTGGGGGTTTTTTAATGTGCGGCTCGTGATCGGTGAGGTGAGGACGTTTTCGTTTCCTGCAGGAACCAAAAACAAATGTTCAGAGCAAGCATTCAGGAAGACTTCAAACATAAATCGACGTGTAATAGGATGTCTGGTGTTACACTCCAACATGTGAGTCACAGTCAGGCCTCACTGACACTTAATAAACGGAGGTTTTGTCGCTGAGCAATGACTCAGAACTTGAAGTAAAGCTCTGGTAAATAAACTGAATGTAATGATGTTCATGTAGGTACAAACAGCCAGAAGTGTATTTAGAGCCAGAAGTGGACAGTGGGATTCACCTGGAGGTGGAGGGGACGGGAGTCGGAGGAGCAGCAGGGGGGGCGGGACTCGGGCCCCCTTCAGTCTGACCTTCAACAGACTGGAGACAAAAGAAAAGTGTTAAAAGCACAAGTTGCACAAGTTGAGACTGTTAAGATCAACACCTGGAACACCTCATGAGGCGACACACAGAGTGAGGTGGAATTTAAAGGCTACTTGCAGGAGGAAAGTTTAGTTTTGTGGACTGATTAACAGGTTAAATAATCCCTTGTATTAAATTCAATCTCATTTGGATCAAATGTGTCATTTTTCAAAAGCATATTTTGTTGTGTAATTAAAAGAGATATCATTTATCAATCAGAGTCCCACATTGTTCTACATCTTCAACGTCTTAACAAGTGAAATCACAGCTCTAAGTTCCAGTGACTGAACGTCTCACCTGTCCCACTCCAGTTTGGCCGGCGTCTAGCTGACGGAGGGCATCTGGCTCGATTGTTTGGAGCTCAGCCTGACCCCATTCCTCCAGAAGACTTTTCAGGTTGTCATCAAAGTCAATCCGAGAGACAGAAAGAGCATTGGACATTAGGATGAGGCTCACAGTAAAAAACTGTGACAAGAATAATGATGCAAACACTGGAACTAGCAGATATTAACATCAGAAAAGACTGAATGTGTGATTTCTTTCACAGTAGTATATATATTAACACAACTGATAACACTTCTAATAAACATAAATCACAACTAAATCACTGTAACAAGAAACGCTGAGTGGAAATGCACAGTGTGAAATGTTACTTTTCACACTCTCTTAGTTAAAACTTGAATGTATTTGGAGATTTTAAGTAACTTAAAGAATACAGAATGATTTAAAAACAACAGAATGTGTAAGCACATACTCAGCCAGAGGATCAGAAGCTTCTTGCACTGGTGGGACCGGGTCTGGAGAGAACTCGTCCCCCAATATTTCCGCTAGGACATTTAAAATGTCCAGTCTAGAGATGGGAAAAGCGTTGAATATCAGAATGAGGTTCACAGTCACTTTAAAGCCAAACATGTTACAAGAATAATGACGTAAACACTGGCACTAATAGTTCTTAACATCAGAAATGACTGAATTTATTTATTGAACATCAACCACAATTCAATAGCTTCAGGATAATTCAATGTAAGATAAATGATCAAAATAAACTGAAATGCAACAAATTTAGGCATGCAAATTCCTGTCAGCTGTCCCATGCGATGAAGACATATTTGACCTTTGTAATCTGATCATGTCAGAGTCGGGCCTTACTTTTCCCAAGAATATATCAGAAGCTCAAGAGTTTTACTTGACAATGAGGGAGACTCTTCGCTCATTAATCTTTAACTGAGCAGCCTAGCAGTGAATAGGTTACAATTGAAACCAATAAAGATCCCTCCCCCAGGCAGGTTTTAAGACACATTTGTACAATACTCTGCTTTGAACAATAATGTGTCTGGCAATACTTCCCCCCCAAGAAGTTGGTGTCTGATTTGTCATGCATTGTGTTGCAGTGACACAAAGCAGGAATGGGTTTACTTTTCTGCTCAGATCTGTACTGTACGCTGCATCTATAGTCTATAGTTTACTTTGTTGTACAGTCTCGAAATCACATGAATGTGTACAATGTCATGCTTGTAACCTGTTTTACTTGAGTTGATTCAAAGGCAAGACCTTTGACATTCTGTTGCTCTTTTGGCTTTTCGTCATTAGTGTAAAGGCAAAATGGTTCTTATTAATCAATGATAAATGGGCAAGCATTGCGTATGCTGAGTTTTTGTTTATTGGCATATTGTGTACAGCAAATAAAATAACCAACCTATTTTTATTTTATTTTAGGGCTTACAGATAACATCATAAAAATGCTTCTTTTTACAGAAAAGGCAAGGAACTAGGTTTTATCTTTTATGGTAAAGGTACATTTACCAGTGGTATTGAATCTCCCCTTTATTGTCAGTAGTATCACACACTAAATGATTTTTCAATCAAATGTTTTTTCGTTTTCAAACTTTTGATTTCACTCATATATTTTTTGTTTGCTGGGATTTGGGATCCCTCTAATGGTGACCAAAACTCTCTTTACAGTACACCAGAAAGTAGTGTTAGTGTGCAATGAATGGTAATAACAAAACACATTTCAACAGTTTTTATTTCAACAGCATTTAGCAAAGGAAGGTAGCTGTTTACAACAGATGCATATCAATGTGCAGTATATACTTGTTGAACGAACCTTGAAAAATTGTGATACTGGTATGGACATACTTGTTATTAAGCAGGTCAGAAGTGACCTAAACTGCATACCAAAATGAGTTTTGAGTCAGAGTCAGCATTAAAGTGAACTTGGTGCTTAAAACAGTAATGTAGTTGAATGTTTACTAACAAATATGCATGTCAGCCATTGCCATGTTGAAAATTTGGAACACTGGAAAGAATAAGGGCAGTGGTCTGTTGTGTGGTTCCCTCCAAAATGGCAGATCACAATTAATTTAGCACTACATAATTTATACTGGGTAACAGGCAAAATCTAAGTACAAATTGTGTGTGCACAAATTAATCTGTGTTCAAGATTTTAGATTATGTCCATAACCCAAATGGAGCTTCTTAGCACAAGATCAAAATCATTACGAAGATCCGGGTAGTTTTGGTAGTTGATGGGTAACATCAAATGGCAACCACATGTATGTGCCTGAGGTCGACACTGGAATGCAGAAGTCTCTATGAACTGAATTGTGATGGGGTGTCCAAACTTTTTTTTTTTTTTTTTTGCATTTTTATTTCCTTTTAATCTGTCTAAATGCTCCACTCTTTTCGCCGCTTTGCTTTCTGGAGCACAGACCTTTGCCCTTATTCTTTCAAGCAGCTGACTTCTGCTGGATGTTCCTGGATCTGAACGATGACTGTTCCGACAGAAAGTAACAGCTGCCAGTCTGTCTCCATAGTGTGGGAGGTACTTTGACAGATCCTGTTCAGACATCAGTGGAATTACTGAAGAATCAATCTGCAAAATTAAGGAAAATATGTGTATATATGTGTTAAAAGTATAGTTATCATGTGTGACAAACTGACTACGGTATATTTGAGCCAATTTACTTATTTATGAGAAACCAACATGTTTGACAACTTTAGAACTTTTCTTTAGCTAATTCAACCATAGCAGAACAATGTGAAGGATTTGTGTCCCTTCAACATGCAACATAAGACCAGCAACAACAAACCCTACATATATAATTGTTTTTAAATTAGACTGTCCTTGTGTACACAAGCTTTGTTCTGAATGACTTTTTTCTAAGGAACTTATTGTAGTACAAAAATTAACTCTTTAATTCTACTGCAGTCACATATTATATGAAAAAGCTCATTAAGCTTCACATAACAATCAGAACTTTTTTTTAATCCTTTTTTCTACAGGCTTTTTATCTATTTAATATGTATTTGTGTTACTTTTCTATTGTTGTTCCCTTCTTGTTTAGTTATTTCAAGTTTTACAATAAATGTTTCTTTGCTGTGTGGCTCATTTTCCTGTCTGAACAACAATGGGCAGCAGGAGCTAGCTTAAGACGTTTTAATTCATAAAACATTCAGAATTTCCCTTACTGGACTGAGACATGCTTTGATACTGCAACATAATTGGTTTCCCTGGAGAGCAGACTCTGGGTGCTGGTCTCCGGTCCTGGGAAGGTCTCCTCGGAGTCTTTGTTGCAAAAGAGGAGTGGAGGCCCCTGCTTGCAGGCCTCTGGTGTTAGCTGTGTGCTAACGCTGGATGAGCTGCTCTCCAGCAACTCACCTCCTCGGAGTGGAGTTGTGCAAGAGAGAGAGTGGAGGCTGGCTGAAGCCTTTTGTTCGACCTGTGAATTCAGAGGTGTCAAAACATGGGAGCTTCAACCAATCAGTGACTGGCTGAATGCATGGGGGGAAGAGTCTTGTGAGCAGAAAAGGGGGGGGGGAGGATGAAGGTCCTGCAGAAGCCCCCCCTTCCCCACTGGGTGTGAAAGACAATCACATTCCTGGGTCAGAATTCATATGTCATGACTGTGTATCATGACATATGTCTTTTCCTACAAATGAACAAACTTTCTGTGGTCCTGTGAGATCCCAACACTGGATATGGTTCTTTTTTTTTTTTTTTTTCTACCAGATTATTTTCCATGAATGTTGCACTCAGTGAATAGCCGTCTTCCTTCACACTTTCCTATTTGTTTGTGTCCTTCCTCCCTTCGCAGGGTGTCAATGATCGTGTTCTGGACAACTATTAGTCAGGAGTTTTTCCTCATGCTCACACTGAACCAGACGGAGGGATCATTTAAACACTCAGGAAATCTTGTGGGGCTTTTAGCAGGCTTTCGTTTTTTTAGTAAATTAACTATGACAGCATGCATCTCCAATAATAAACATGTTCATACTGTTCACATTTTTTATAGTGTCTTTTTATTTTCTAAGATGATGAATTTTAGGTTTCAGCTATAATCAGAAATGGATGGGAGACAATTTATTGTGTGTGTGTGTGTGTGTGTGTGTGTGTGTGTGTGTGTGTGTGTGTGTGTGTGTGTGTGTGTGTGTGTGTGTGTGTGTGTGTGTTGTTGGTGTTGTTGTTTGTTTCTTTGTTTTTTGTAACAGAAATGATTTGCTTGTGCTTTGAATTTTACCTGAAGCCTGCACAGCTCAAAGCCATGGCGCCTGATATAGATACCTTCATGGTGACAAAATATTTGCATTGCATCGCAATTGATAGTGTCTGCATTAGATTCCTCACACTTTTAATGTAGTTTTGATTTAACCTTGCAAACAGTCACACAAACAGATAAATATACACCAATGATTGTATTTTGTCCTTGGCGGCAAACTTCACACACACAATGCAAACTACACACAGAGAGAGAGAGAGAGAGAAATCACTACTTCCAAATACTTCACTCTAATTGTTGCAATGCCTAAAAACTGTTTATGTGCTCAGACTGAATGACCTCACACGGCCCAAATGCAATACCACTGTTCATCACCAGGGGGCCGCGACCCTCGCCTATTGAATCACTACCTTGAAGTAGTACTTTTTCTTTTTACAGTAAGTACTCATCACTTCGACCTCTGTTTACCTTTCTAGTCTGTAAATTGATATTATGAAGTCGTCCATCAAAATCACTGTTTCCTGAGCCAATTGGAGCTGAAAGCAAGATTGCAGGATATTGACATATGAACTAGTGACATACAACCTATTTGTAAGTATTTATTTTACAACAAGGGATAATAAACAAACCCTGGATAGCTACTAGGAAGAGGATAAACTATTGTAGGGAAAGGGATATTTATTTATTGTTAATAAGTGAATCATTTCACTTTATATATTTGGTTTGCAAAAAGAAAAGGCTTGTTGAAAGTTATATTCACAAATATGTATGTAGTTAGAAGAAGAAAAATAAAGAAATTAGATTCAAGGAGTGTCTTGCCTACATGCGAACTACATAATTTTCTTTGTTTATGCCAGTCCAGTGTAAACAGACAATGTTTTTGTAATGATGCAGCATAAACGCAAAACTTTTCTGAAATGAAAACGCAAAAATGACTGAATGTTTTCCCAAGAAACGTTGTGGTGTAAACAGGGCCTAAAAATGGTAAATTGTTCTTTGACATGATTTTACAGGGCTTTCTTTTGTTAAAGGCTGTCTAATTCAATATTTACAATGGTTTGTAATTAATACTTGAACCTGTCTGAAGCTCCTTTAGTTTCAAATTGCAGCTTGATCTGTGGTATAATTGCTGATGTTCTCCACCGTTCTACTTTCTGCATTAGAAGCCATGTGAAGACACTGAAAGCCATGTTGAGCTGCTTTGAACATGGATGTTCACACAAAAGAACACAGGATGAGTGTTTTTATTATGAAAAGAGTTTATGTTCTGTCTTGCTTTAAAGTGGGGAATCACCTGTGAACAAAAGCAGTTCACCCTTATGTACATTTGACTGGTTTATAAAAATCTTTATGTGTGTCTCCGGCTGCAACATCTCTCTTTAGTGTGTATTTAAAATCAAAATTGAGAAAAGCTGCATGTACTAAATACTCCAATTTTAGTGTTAAAGTTGTAAAATCCACGTTTAAATACAGCTTCGTGTGGATTTCTAGCTTATTGACATTTCCCTCATTGTGGACTGGTGAGTCGAGCCAAACGTAAGAATGCATTTTAATGTAATGGCGCCATCCAGAGGACAACGAAATATTTACTTTTACAGGATTTCTAAAAGAAAGGAAAAGTTATATGTATTTGGAAACTTTGTGTAAAAGGAGAGGACAGTTTTAACATATTGAATCCTTGAAGAGTTACAGTCTGGGTTCCTGCTCCTGTATCGCCTTTAAAAAGTCTGGAAGGAATTTCTCCTGATTGGGCAGATCAATATCTAATATGTTCTGGCCACTAGGTCAAAGGCCAAAATCACAATCATTGCAGTTTTTAAGTCTTTACAACATACAGACAGGCTACAATTGTAGATTCTAAGTGTTTGTTTCTATGACTAGGTGGAGGAGGTTCCTGGTGAAACATCACAGTCGGACCTGCCTCCTGATGATGTCATGATTCTTGACGCCAAGGTCACGGTATGTCTCCACTGTTGTCTGGTACTGGTGTCCCCATCTCCACCATGAAGCAAAGGGAGGAGCTTGCTATGTTCACCGCTGGTTCTACAGCGGCTGCTACAGATATTAGTGGAAACCTGGTTAAACCTGGTAACCGCTCTGGTTCTGGTCTGGGGCGTTGAAAAACACATAATGTCAACAAACATGACAGTCAACACATGATATTCCACTATTTTTCAACAATAAAAGACTTGTGTTGCTTTGGAAGTGGAGCTCTTATAATAAAATTCAAACAACAACAACATGAGTGTGTAAAATCATTAATGGGAAAGTTTAGGAAATTTAGCTTTGCTTCCGGTTTTCATATTTCATCTTTTTCCTGCTTTGTAATCGAGTCCAAGGGGTTAAAAAAAATCCAATGATTAAAGTAATACAAACCATATAGTCTAAAGTTCTGTCTGAAGAAACTCTTCACACGCCGTTTCCTCTCTTTGGACCTCAGCAGACAGGCCACCTGATTTTAGGTTGTTGCACTATTAAATAAGGTAAGGATAAAATATTCCTTGCTGCATTCATTTATTTTAATATGTTTTACTCATTTTTATTAGAAATCTTTAATATAGGTCAAATACAACAAAAAAAATCCAGTAATAGCCATCAAATAGAACATGGGTATATTGTACATTACTCTTTGTATCCATTAAATAGACAGTCAGCATCACAATGACAAGAACAATTTATATATAGACATACAAACGTATCTTTAAAAAAAAAACCTATATTAACTATCCGAAATGTATCTTTGAATTTAGGACCATTTCCCCATGAATACATGCATTTTCATTTGCAGTCTTGCTGTTATTTGCTCCGTACGGTACATTTCTTTTAGTTTGTTCTTCCATTGAGCAACGACAAGTCATATTTTAAGTATAAATTTGATGCCATTTGTTCTTGTATTGTTCGGGAAACGTACCAATATTATGAAATTTGGCTTTAAAAGGGATTTCAATCCTGAGACAATGTTTTTCACCTTGTGCATCTTTCCAATAGCTGCTTAGCTTTGGACAGTCCTAAAATATATGGCTGTGGTCTCCCATAAGACCACAGCCCCTCCAACACCAACCAGAGGTTCTACCAAACTTGGATGTGACAAACGAAGTTCTAAAAAAAAAAAACCTCTCACTTTAGTTTTCCACTCAAATTCTCTCAGGCTCAGACTGTTTGTTATTTGATGTCTCTCCCGCAACGTCTGTTCCCAGCCTTCATCCTTAATTATTTTTACTGGGAAATTTTACTCCCATTTTCCTTTAATGTCCAGTGTATTGTTGTTATACTATTTTGTAAACATGAGATATTTACTGTTATTTTTCCTTTTAATCACAGAAAAGAAAATGCTCTCAATGTGTGGGTGGAGCTTGTAAGGGGATTAGGCAATTATGTTTATGTAGATAATTCCTTACTTGTAAATATTTATAAAAATCTCTTCCACTCTCAACCATTTGATCCAGCATAATAAGGCCTTTTTCAGCCCAATTGTCAAAACCAGAGGAAGGTGGGAACTCCAGATTATGATGATTATTATGATTTCAGAGTCTGAAACAATATAGATCGCTGCTCAATGCCACTTCGTTTTAGTCCAGGGGGGCCACATATGGCCCAATACCATCCTGGTGTGGGCTGGACTGCTCTGCAGCAGGTTCGTTGTCGAGGATAAATCACCATGGTTACTTGACCTGGATGAACTTGGCCAGCATTCGTTCAACCGATTTGGGGATAACTTTATCCAGGATAGCTGGTTTTTCCAGGCTTTATCCTTTATCCTGGATTTGTGCAATACCGCCCAGGTGTGTGTGTGTGTGTGTGTGTGTGTGTGTGTGTGTGTGTGTGTGTGTGTGTGTGTGTGTGTGTGTGTGTGTGTGTGTGTGTGTGTGTGTGTGTGTGTTCCATCTCTGGGGACAATTTGAGCGTACACATGATCCCTGCCCTGTTTTTCATTGATTGTTTGAAGTTTATGAGTCAGTGACCATCTTTGTGCAGAACTTTTTAGTTTTATTAATAAAATATTTGTCGCTCTGCTTGTGTGGCGAGTCAGAGGGGCCCTGGCATCAACTCCGCCAGATATCTGCAGCGCCTCTTTTTGAGTGGCAGGGTGAGCTCTGTGAATTTCAAAAGATGAGATGTCAGGAAAAACGTCAGGAAAGCCGAGCCCAACACTCCTCAACTATCCACAACCTGGAAGAGCTACAAAGCTCTTATACAACATAAACATAAAACAATGACACAGGGAAAGTCAACAGCAGCCTCCACTAGCTCAGTTCTGCTTGTTTGTGAGAATCCAGCATGATGTTCGTACCACTAGAAGGCAGGTTGGGGGAGCATCTGCCACTCTGCTGGGCGGACGCTTTCCTGTCCTCTTCCGCCCAAAGTTTCAACCATCTCTGCATCAAAAAAGCATTAAAAGGACAATGAAATAACATGAAAACTGCTGAGCTGAGCTTTACTTTGAAAAGTAGAAATAACTTCCACATCAATGGGTTGTGGACTCTGCCTGCAGCTCCTTACCTTTTTGCAGCAGCCACTCCTCTCGTCCACTTGAAGTGGGCGGGGCCTGTTTGGAGGGAGCTGGTGGACCAGAGCCGTGGTCCTGAAAACACAACGGCAGACTGTGTTGAAAACGAGTGTTCAGGCAACATGGGGGGGGGAAAGTGAGTCAGGATAAGTGATCTTACCTTTATGCCCGTGGACGTCCTGGCTGCATCTGTCAACGTCTGAAAGAGAGAAAATAAACTCATTCAACATGTTTGTAATGGGAAAACAAGTCCCTCACTGTATCTGGATCCAGTTTGATGGTGAGCTGATGGGCAGCAGCGCTCACCTTCACCTTCTTGCCCTTCGGCGCCCCCCAGGCCTTTTCTGCGCTCTTTCGCTTTCTGCAGCTGGTCATTGTTAATTTCAGCCTGGTAGGACTGAGCAGGTCGGCGGAGTATGCAGCAGTTGTCAGAAGCATCTCATACCTGCTCCATGTCCAGCTTTCTCCAGCTACGAAAACAAAGGAGAAGTGAATTGGTTAGATATCATGAACAACAAAAACAGTCGCAGCTTTGTGTTGTGAATGAGCCACGTTACCCGAGACATTTTTCTTTTTCCTCCTCTTGGCTGGGAGAGGGGGCCGGGCATAGCTGTGATCCTGACAACACACAACGGAAAACTGATGTATCTTCAAACGGGTATTCAGGCAACAACAACAACAACAAAAGCAAGTCTGATTGCAGGAGTTACCAAAAAACAACAAAGGTGTGAAAGGACAACAGGGTTAATCCATATTTCACACCTCCAGAATGGTTTAGTGTGCAGTGAATGTTTGTTGAAGGAGTGTGGATTCTACCTGGAGCTCCAGCCATTGAAGGTGGACCGGATCGGGTCTGGGATTATGCGCCAGGAAATGTGCCATCGCTTTGAAACCGCCCATTCTAGAGATGGAAAAAGCCTTGAATATTAGAATGAGGTTCACAGTCACTTAAAAGCCAAACATGTTACAAGAATAATGATATATACACTGGTACAACTAGTTCTTAACATCAGAAGTGACTGAATTTATGATTTCACAACAGTTTATATAAACACAACTGAAAATACGTCTAATGAACATCAACCACAATTCAATATCTGCAGCAACAATGAATACTTCAGGATAATTAAATGTAAGATAAATGATTAAAATAAACTGAAATGCAACAAATTGAACTCTTTCTAAAGCTTCTGAGTGAAAATACAGTTTGAAATGTTACTTTTCCCACTCTGCTAGTTAAGACTAGATTGTGTTTGGAGTTTCAGTGTCGTTACTGTGTAAACTGTAAACTGGACTGAATAATCTGAGTGTAATTTACAGCATACAGCTTGATTTATAAACAGAACCTCATGAAAACATGGAGCCACTTTAAGTACCAGTAATAGTGAGACAGTAAAAGTAAAATGGCCGGTGTTTATGTATGTTGCCATGGAGATGGCCTGCAGGTCATCAGGTTAGCTTTAGCAGCTAGCTGTCAGGCCTTGAAGGATTTGTGGTCCTCAAACAAATGATTGTTATTCGATAGCCAAGTGACCAATTTGAAGGATTTTTTAACTTACAGCATTTTTACAGTGTGAAATGTTACTTTTCCTACTCTCTTAGTTAAAACTTGGATGCACTTGGAGTTTTTCCAGTATTTTTAAACTAAAAAGTTTGTCATCAGAGTTCAACTATATTTAAACCATCAAAACCTCTCAGAGAGTCAATAAACGTAAAGAAGCAACTTAAAGAATCCAACATTAGCAACACCAGCATGATTAGCAACATTAGCAACATCAGCATGATTAGCAACATTAGCAACATCAGCACTAAGTGACAGGAGTTGATCAGACAGAAAGCATAAACCTGGTAACTCTTCCTGCGTACTTACTTTGATTATTGATGCCTCAGCTCGGCTGCTCCAGCGAGTTTTACAAGTGGCTCCTCCCGAGAAGGCTGACCGTGGACTGAAGCCGAGTTAGTCTTCTAACGCCCATCAATGCAGCTGGGTTGCTGATTGGCTGCTGCAGCAGCCACCCGTGATTGGCTGGCACCATGTATCCATAGTAACTGTCAAAAACACTGGTTCTCTGTTACTGCTATTTCCAACTTATTTAAGGAAAAATTACTTTGAATTTCTTGATATTTCTACCATTTTAATGTTCGTTAAACAATGCAACCAATTTTTTAAAATTTCTAATTTTCCAGAGTTTCTAGGTATATATCAGATTCAGATTCATTTTATTTGCCATTTGCAGTAAAACCACATTGGAATAAATTTGTAAAAGTCCCCAGTGTGCACAAGACAGGTACAGCCATAAAATAACATTAATTAAAAAGTACATAAATAAAACAGGATAAAAGTACAGAAATATATTGATATTTATGTTTAATTGTATTAATTAGTCATTATAACATATAAATTAAATATATATAAAAATTATTAGGTCATATTTGTTGGACGGCACTGTCAAGTTCAGTGACGCAGCGGCTTGGTGTTTCGGATTAAGTTTGACGGAATGATTTATAGGGATACGTTATTCTTGCAAGTGAGCATAAAGAACTTTTTCCACCAGGTGAAGTATACCTGCTGCATTTTGTCACATGGGTTCTGGTCAAACTCAAACATTTAAATTGTATTTGAACTGCTGAAGGACGTTCATGTGAACAATGACACATGGAGAGTTTCGGATTTATTATTCCTGGAGCTCAGTGCTGCTTTTGACACACTTGACTACAACATACCACTTGACATACTTGTTGGGAATTTCTGGCACTGCATTACATTGGTTTAGTTCTTACTTGCAGGACAGGAACTAGAGTCGGTGCATAAATCCAAATAATGAGTGGATGTGTCGGAATGTTTTCTAATGTAACGCAGAAAACATGGGAGGTCATTGTTTTTGGCCCCAAAGAAAAAAGGTTCAACTCTCATTTTGACTCCATGTCACCTGGGACATGAAATCAAGGCAGAAATCTGGACGTGATTATGGACTCAGACCTAGAATTGAACAATGACATTAAGAAAATAACAAAATCAGTTCACTGCCATCTGAAATCTATTGCAAGAATTAAAAGATTTCCAACCAAATGAGATTCAGATCAAACTTGTTGATGCAGCTTTTAGTTTATTCTCCTTTCTTCATTGCTTTGTTTTAATGTGTTTCCTTGTCAAGCACTGTACATCGCCTTGTGCCTTAATGGTGCTGTAGAAATCAACTTGTCCTGCTCTAGTGTTAATAGACCTCTCTCTTTCAGGAAAATGTCCGGGCGCTGTCCAAAGGGGTTCAGTCCATCATGGGCTACAAACCAGGCAGCGGACCGTCCTCGCAGGTAAAGCAGGATCAGAAACGATGGCGGGGAAACCTTGGAAAAAACACGGCAACAGAAACAAGAAGGAGAAAGTATACGGCGAATCACGAAGCATCTTGATGCTTGATGAGCCTCATTATTGATCGTTTTATCCTGAGTGGAAAACTTTTAAAGTTGACATGTGATTCCAAAGGAATAAGTGTAACGACGTCGGCAGATGAAGGCTTCTAAATCCTTTAAATACTGAAAGGAGCGGCTGTTTTATTACGGCAGGACATAATCTGCCTTGTATGCTCTGGTGTGAAGATCATGATTGATGCATTCCCTCAACTGGACGTTTTGCAGCGTCTGATGTCTCCAGGGAGGTAAATTCATTGTGATTAAAAACTACAATTCTATTGCCGTGAAAATCCGCGTCACAGTTGTCGTGATACGGTTGTGTTGTATGTTCATTACTGAGTTTTTCCTCATACAGTTAACATCTACTGAGCTGGACTGTTTATAAGTAAATGTCTTCATATTGGTGCGTCACTTCTTTACCTGATTTCTACAATGAGCTTGATTTCTGCATTACTGCAATGTTTCAAAGGTAAATTAACATTTCTTCATTTGTTTCAGTGTGAACTGTGATTAAGACAGTATACATTTTCCAACTGGAATAAAATGTGACATTTTAAATTGAGGATGTGTGTTTATTTCTCAAATGGCCAAGAGTATCCATGAATTTGAATTATTATATATATATATATATATTTGATCTGTATATTTTATATATATAAATATATATAAAATGAAAATTGTCAAGTAAACCTCGGAGGTAGCTGTGTAGCGGAGGAGTACAGGGTAATTTTGGTTGAGTATCCACCCAAATACTTTGGGAATGATTATTAGAAAATAGTATCCTCGGTTGCCAAACTGAAGAAATAATGTTTGTGATAAGAGCAGCTGTACTTATTTAATATATGTGCCACACTTTTTTACTAAATATTTTTGGGAGGTTTTCTTTAGCATTTTATTCCTATAGAACGAAGTGGTCTTTGTTTTTCCATATTTTCTGTGGTAATTTTGTTTTTGGTTGGGAAACGGACCTTGTTCTCTCAAGAGGATCTCATAAATACCAAGGCAGTGATGGTTGTGGTTCATTTGACCACATTCCCAAACACATGAAATCTTTTTACAGTATTCCTGGCTATTGTGCAATATATTAGATTTGCTTTTAATTAATTTCAATTTAATTAGTTAGATATCAATCATGTCATCGTTGACATTCCGTTATTAAATTTCAGCTTTTTAAACTGCATATAAGTAATTTTGTCAAATGTGTTTGTGCTGAAACAAAGTAATTTTGTGCAAAGGAGCGAGAAAATGCTATTCTGTGTTAGTCCATCATATTTTAAATTCCAAGGAGGTTTAAAGCCTCCTAAGGCGTTTAGGACGACTGGTGTAGACGTCAACTTTTCATAGGTTTATGCACAGATACTCTTGTTGGCCCAGAATCTGTATTTTCTAAAGCCTTAAACAGTGAATCATCCCCCTCAAAATAACCCAAAGTGGAGTGCAGTCAGGCCCGCTCCTCCCGACACGCAGAACACGCGCTGTGCGTCGGGCCCCGCGATCCATTTTGCGCAAGTGAATTGAATTTCCCTCGGGATCAATAAAGTATCATCATTCTCTGCAAATGCGCAAAGGATGCGCGTGCAGTTTGCCGAGAGGCGCGCGGAGAGCACCGCCACCAAGTCAGCCCGAGGCCGGAGAGAGAGAGAGAGAGAGAGAGAGAGAGAGAGAGAGAGAGAAAAAAAGAGACGCAATGATTGAAAGCGCGAAGCGTCAGCATCTGACCAATCAGCGGTCAGAAGGGCCGGCAGGCAGTTGTTTACAGGTCGAGAGGAGAGAGAGAGAGAGAGAGAGAGAGAGAGAGAGAGAGAAAGAGAGAGACGGCTTCCAAACGTCAATACGATTCGGGAGCTAGCAAAAGAAAGAAAAAGTCCAAACAAGAAGAGGCTCGTGCTTCACTTGAAGGTGGGATGTTGTTGAAATAATAATTAAAAAAAAACCTTTGTGGCATAAACTGTTTATGAAACAAAGTTTTTTCAGACGTGTGCATCTGTAAAGTTCTTGTTCCACTGTTGATAGAGGCTGTTCGTTTGATTCGTTAGTAATTGTAATTTATTATAATATTATTATTATTATTATTATTGTTCTTCTTCTTATTATTATTATTGTTATTATTATTATTATTATTATTATTATTATTATTATTATTATTATTATTATTATTATGTTATTGGAAGGGGGCCCTAAAATAAAATCCTGCTTAGGGCCCCCACTTGGCCTGAGTGTAGTATTTCCTTTACATTTCCTGCTGCATTTGCTTTAAAATTTAAAAAAAAAAAATCTTCTCCATGATTTAATTCAATGAACCGTGCAAGAGTTACCACAAACGATCCAGCGCGTTCATTAAAACAATACATCTCTTATATTATTCTTTATGACCAGATATATAGAATTTTATTCACTCAAGATCATAAACAAATGACCAACATAGCGGCTCGGCCACAAACTGTTAATGTTACTCTTTTTGTTTACATACTTGGTTTACTTGAACTGACAGTTAGTCTGAGTTTAGGGAAAACAAAAGTTCTATCGGGTTTATTTTCAAACAACACATCAAGACATCTTTCAAAGCATTTTAGAATGTTTTGATAGAAACCTCAAAAAAAGAAGTGCAAAATAAGCTGCTTGTTTCACTCATTAATCTAAACATTTAGAAACATGAACAAACCTGGAAACATTTTCAAGATTCTGAACACATTTCTGTTTGTGTGAATTTAAAAATATCAGTGATGGAGAAAGTTGAACCTGCAGCTTTACTAGTAAGGTTTGATTGTTCACCACGAGGCCAAAATTGGCACTTGTAGGGGAAAAACCATTACTAGTAAGACTTAGTCATTCTACCAGTGTCCCCTGGTCGTTCTACTAGTTAGTGTAGAGGTTATGGTACATTCACATAGCACTATTTTATCTTCTGTTTTTCAGTCTTTGTCTCTTTCTACACACATAATTGCACTTTTATAGTAAAAAAAATACTCTTGACTACCTATTGAACTGAGATGTAATGTGGGGAACAACACGACAAAAAACATATACTGAAGGTGCAGCTTAAAAATATTTAAAAGTTTAGAATGCAGATGTGAATGAACGTCAGCTGACGTACATTTCCTTTTTAGGATTGTCAGGGTGGAGTGAAACGATAGGTGTTGTAACAAAGGAGAACAAAACAGGGTGTGTCCCAGCGAGCAACAGTGGCTGAAATCACGTCTTTAAGACGTCATTTCCATACCTCCAGAACACGTCTTCTGGTCATATGAACGTCCAAACAAATGAAAAAATAATTATTTCTCCAGCTCTGTCATGACAGGTAAGACTGCTATCCACTAAACCAACAACACACTCTAAATCACATTGATTCTGACAATAATTTTGTAAGCATGTCACTTATATATGACGAGCTTAAAAAAGTATACAGACATAGCCAACAGTGTGCCTGAAATAACACTTATTACAAAAGTATTGTAAGACTTAACATAATCTATAGTGTGTCGTTGGGCCAGTGGACAGGAGTCTATCATGAAACACGGTTGGTTTCGAAGCCAGGTGGGGTCAAAATTAACATTTCCTTTCATTGCATCACGTCATCCAGGAGACTTGTTTGGACATTCATATGACGTCCAGACAAGACCTCCATTGCAATGTCCAGGAAAGACGTAGAAAAAAATGTAATTCTCTCGTCCGTGAAGACGTCTTCTGGAGGGACGGAAATGACGTGTGGAAGGTGTGATATGGACGAGCCTTGCTCAGTGGAGTAGTTCACGTCAATGAATGTTTGAAAAACTTGTTGTGTAATAATTTTATATAAATGTGTGAAAAAACAAGCACATCAATAAATAACCTAAAAACCTGATGCATCTGTTTGTAGCCACCAATGTGATGCTATTTCAAGATTCAGGGAGCGTTTGAATATTCATAGATGTAATGCAAAACTGTAGAACAGTGTGCATGGGCTCACAGCTGACACACAACGACTCAATTGTCAAATGAAATATAAAGCGAGGTGGAAGGTTCATTGTTGAAAGTACACATAAAGCCAATTAACTTTTCTTTTTGTTTGTTAACTCACAGGCCTTCAGTAAAAATAAACAGGGTGTGGTGATTGTTCCAATGAATCATAGGGAGTGTCTGAACATCCTGTAAGAATGGACAACACACCCAGTAATTAAGGTTGTTGTGCGCACATCTCTCATCAAATACTTGAACACCTGAACAATATAAAAAGACGAGTAATGCTCAGCAGAGACAGATCCAGCCTTCAGAAAGACTCTGCTGTAAACTCCTGATCATCATGATGAAGCTGATCCTCTCTCTCACTCTCCTCTGGGCATTCTCCAGCACAGGTAACCAAACTTATTTTACAATTCAACTTATGCAGGTACAACACAACCTCATTTATTATTAACACAGAAATACAATTTAAAATCAGTAAAAGAAAGTTTAATGATCTGTTAATATTACAACATTAGTGAATCTGCTAAAGCTGCTCAGTTTTATTTTGATTTCTGGAATTAATGACAGATTAAAAGAATAGATGAAACATAATTAGTTATTCATTTCTATGACAGATATTGCAATGTGACAGCACAGGAGAGAACCTCTGGAGATAGGAATTCAAGAAAAAAAGTAGTAATGTACATATGTAAAAACCAGGATTAAAGCTTCATGTTAAATCTCAATAATGTGACAAAGACTTTTCACCATTTCCTAAAATAATATTTTGTCCTGTTTGTTCCCATCACAGCTGGAGCAATCCGTTGTCACGTATGTACAGATGTCAATGATCTGAGCTGTGCTTTTGGACGGACAGTTGAATGTGCAAATGATGAAGTCTGTTTGAATGTCTTCATCACAGGTATTCTTTTCTTCAGATCATCTTTTCATTTTCACTGAACTACATATTTAAAAAAATGGAATGTGTGTTCCATGAAATTCACAATGCTCTTTTTTGACAACAGAAGCCAACGGAATACAGAGAATCTACAGGGACTGTGCAAACAGCGAGGTTTGTCCAGCCACAGGCTTCCCTACTATTGCAGCCAACCTGGGTGGGATACACACAGTTGCAAATGCTGAGTGCTGTGATGATTCTGATGACTGCAACTTGAGGGACCTGGAATGTAAGTATATTTGGATCAGAAGAATTGTGATGAAAACAACAAACAACAAATGTTTCAAAATACTTTTAAAGTCAAAAGGCTTAAATATTCACTCTATGGTTTCATATCTTTTGTTTCAGTCCTTGCTATTCCTGGAGAAAATGGTATAGAATGCAGGGGTTGTGATCCCAGCACTGACAACTGCGACTCAGTAGTGAATTGTAGAGGAGAGGAGGACACCTGCTTTCAGGCACAAAGTCAGTATTTTTATTGTACATTTAACAAAAAATCTCTGAATCTGTTTTGCTTCTGTTTAAACTTGTTTCACGAGTGTAAGGACTTAAAATCACTGCATGCCTTTGAACAGGAGAACGATTGATATATATTTCAAAGTCATCAAGAATGCACTTTTTCTTTGTCTGTAGATACAGAAGACTCTGAATCAGTTTTCTCAATCCCTTGAATCAGTATATATTTGTCTGACATGACTAATGAAGACATTTATTTGACCACGAAATTCAATCTTTTCATCCACAGTCTTGATAGATCGTCAACTGATCTCTGTTGGTGGATGTGGAACTTCAAATGTGTGTGACATCGCTAATGACATCAGAAATCTGCCTTTCCTGGAAGAAGTGGGTACAGTTATTGGTACACCAACCTGTTTCCTTGTTACCACAACAACTACACCTGCCCCAACCACAACCACTCCTGAACCAACTACAACCACTTCTGAACCAACTACAACCACTCCTGAACCAACTACAACCACTCCTGAACCAACTACAACCACGCCTGAACCAACTACAACCACTCCTGAACCAACTACAACCACTCCGGCTTATACTACTGTTAGTGACCCAACAACAGTTTACACCCCGTCTCGTGAGCTCTTAGCACAAATAAAAGCTCTGCTGCTGAAAGTACGACTACTGTCTGCCAACATAAACCTTGAGCTGCTTAAGCAACAACAACTGGTGCTTTTCCAACTGCATCTAAAGTTGCTTAGTGACCAAAACAACCTGCTGGAACAACAAGAGGAACTGCCAGTCGACCACCACCATCAACTTCCACTTCACTACCAGCAATGCCTGCTGGTAAACAACCACCAGGTGCTGCTGCATCAGATCCACGGTTCTCTCTGCGGGCAACAGAACCTGCTGCAGCTCTTCCAGGAAGAACAACAGGTCCTCTACCAAATACAAGGACTTCTCCAGAGCCACCACTATAACCTGCTGCCCCACTACGCCAGTAACCTGCAGTACCGCTGTGACCAGTAGTAGCTCTCCCAAAGCTGAAGATTAGATATCAGTCACCCTCTGTTCAATAATTTATTAATCTTATGTAATTAACTTTTGGAAATGAATTTCTATTTTTGTCGTTGGTAAAATTATGAAAGGATTGTTCTTCAAGACAGTTTAACGGTTTTAGTCAATCATGTTTGTTCTTTTTAAGTATTCTCATTTAATTTTCTGTTTAAGAAAGTTATGCTTCTCAAATAATCAATAAAGGGACGTAATCAGTTTTGCAACAATCACTGTGGTTCACTTACAGATTTCAAATGTGACTTTTATCTGTTTTAGTAAATTAAAAGAAAAGGATTTTAATCTCAGTAAAATACTTTGTTTGTAAATTGGATTCATCCTATAATTTAGTTTTAATTTCATCTACTGTTCTTCCATGTTTCAATTTTCAGTTCATTAAAGCTATATTTGCAACTGATTAAGATGTTTTACTTTTTAATTTTTTCCCATTTTCTGTCTGTTATGTTTTTTGGCAAGACAAAGCAATTTTATCTTTCACACGATAAATGAAATAGAAATGTTTTGGTTGCAGTAGAGATTGCTTTGTGCCACAATCTTGTTCAAAGGTTCAGCACCAAAAAAGTCTCTGAAATACTGAATGGGCAGTTTTATTGAATCACCACCAGGAAGAGCATCTTGTCAATCTGGAACTTCCTTTACTGAGATCTGCTGCTTTACAGTTTCTCCTACTCCCTTTAGCCTTTTTCTTTTCTAAGTATCAACTGATTTCCCTCTTGAAGCTGCAGTATTGCTGCTCAGAGGTGCACAAGGAGGTTTAACAGCGTCTTCATTGCTGCTGCTCTTGTCACCAGTTTACTCACCAGATGTGGAATAAAGAAATCACTTTAGAAAAGAGCAGAGTAATGTATGTATTCAATGTGTGCCCATAGTTACATCCATAAATGTCACAAACATGAACAAGAATAAAGAGTGTGTGAGTGTTGAACGCCATCAAGACACAGTATTGTATCTGCGGCCATTATGGTGGAACGCAGTCATTGTAGGGGGTTAGAAATATTAGAACGATGACTAAAGGTCCCTGCAACCTGTCCAGGATGTACTCTTACCTCTCTCATAGGTAGCTGGGATTGGCTTCAGCGCCTCCCTACCCTGTAACTCCAAACAGGATATTAGCAGTATGCAAGCAGGATCAGCATACATGGAGAGACACAACCAATTGGCTGCGACAGAGTACAGAAACATCTATGACCAGTATGGACATAAAATACCCAAAACCTAGTGGGACATTTTCCTGAAAATGAGAAACTCCCAAGAGTGTAGTAGAGGTAGAGGACTCCAGTTTGAGGATGGTGAAGACACGACCCTACACCAGTGAAGGGGTGTTTTCAACTTTGATTTATCTTTTAGTGAAGGCAGAAAGGTTTGGTCAGTTGAATTAATCCATCCATCCATTGACTACCGCTTATCCGGGGCCGGGTCGCGGAGGCAGCAGTCTGAGTAGAGTTGCCCAGACGTCCCTCACCCCAGACACTTCCTCCAGCTCCTCCGGTGGCACCCCAAGGCGTTCCCAGGCCAGCCGAGAGACATAGTCCCTCCAGCGTGTCCTGGGTCTGCCCCGAGGCCTCCTACCGGACTAGGGAGGCGTCCGGGGGGCATCCGAAATAGATGCCCGAGCCACCTCAGCTGGCTCCTCTCCATGTGGAGGAGCAGCGACTCTACTCCGAGCTCCTCCCTGGTGACTCAGCTCCTCACCCTATCTCTAAGGGTACGCCCAGCCACCCTACGGAGGAAGCTCATTTCAGCCGCTTGTATCCGGGATCTCGTTCTTTCGGTCATGACCCATAGTTCATGACCATAGGTGAGGGTAGGAACGAAGATCGACCGGTAAATCGAGAGCTTCGCTTTTTGGCTCAGCTCCTTCTTCACCACGACGGACCGATACAACGTCCGCATAACTGCAGACGCTGCACCGATCCGCCTGTCGATCTCACGCTCCATCTTTCCCCCACTCGTGAACAAGACCCCAAGATACTTGAACTCCTCCACTTGGGACAAGGGCACTCAGCCGACCTGGAGGGGGCAAGCCACCTTTTTCCGGTCGAGAACCATGGCCTCGGATTTAGAGGTGCTGATCTTCATCCCAGCTGCTTCACACTCGGCTGCGAACCGTGTCAGTGAACGCTGGAGATCCAGGCTTGATGGAGCCAACAGAACCACATCATCCGCAAATAGCAGAGATGAGATCCTGTGGTCCCCAAACTGGACCCCCTCCGGCCCCCGGCTGTGCCTAGAAATTCTGTCCATATAAGTAATGAACAGAATCGGTGATAAAGGACACCCCTGCCGGAGGCCAACGTGCACTGGGAACAGGTCCGACTTACTGCCGGCAATGCGAACCAGACTCCTACCCCGGGAATACAAAGACCGAACAGCCCTCAACAAGGGACCCCGGACTCCAATCTCCCGGAGCACCCCCCACAGGTCATCTCGGGGGACGCGGTCGAACGCCTTCTCCAGATCCACAAAACACATGTGGACTGGTTGGGCGAACTCCCACGAACCCTCAAGCACCTGGTGGAGGGTATAGAGCTGGTCCAGTGTTCCACGACCAGGACGCTATAACTTCCTCTATTAACGACTTTCAGAATCGCAATTCAAAGCTGGGCCACTCCTTCAAAAGACTTTTGATGGTGTCGTCCACAAACGGTAACTCCATGATTCCGAACAGTTGTATGTCCAATTTCCTGTCAAAGATATCGAACTTTCTGTTCTGAATTAATCCGCTTTTTTTTAATCATTTAACGCCACACCATCCATCTTCTTTCCTGTTCAGTGTATCTACCCCCCTCTACTTCCTCCAGCTCTTCTGGGGGTACCCCAAGTCGCTCCCAGACCAATCTCTCCAGCGAGTCCTGGGTTGACCCAGGGGCTGGTAAAGCTCCAGTTTATCACTTTTAAGCTGATCCTCTCTCTCACTCTCCTCTGGGCATTCTCCAGCACAGGTAACCAAATAAACACAATAGTTCCTTTTTCTCCTCTTTGACAGTTTGCGACAAAACATCATTGGAGGACAAACTGAAAAAAACAATGTGCCTCGAGTGGTATGAACTGAATGCACATTCAGTGCCAACAAATGGGAGAGCTTTATCTGGACGGAATAAAAAAAGAGAAGGCACAAATAAAAAAGAGTAAGTGTTGCTGTGCACACTGCTGTCACGACGGTCAATGTGGTTCCTTTGGGGGTCAATTCTGGTTTTTCTTTCTTTTTTCTGTCACAGCCATGCAGAACCACATCCGCTACCTTTACTTTGAGCAAAGATGTCACAATGGGAAGCCTCAGACTGTTAAAATGTGCCTCTTCTATCAAAAAGAGGGAGGTGAGTGTCTCCACGTCAACGTGCACTGGTCAGTGTAGAATTAACTGGAAGGGTTGTAACAAGTTGTCCTCATTTATAACTCAACAGCAGAGTTTCCTGATCGACCTCCTGGAATTTGAAGAGCTTGTTTTAATTCTGTTAAGTCATAAACCGCTGCTTGAACCAGGTAGATATCACAATCACTACAGCAGCTTCAATTTTAAAATTAGAGCAGAATACAATGATTTCCCATCAAATATAATGAAAATAGGGGCACTTGCTTACAAGTTTTGAAGAGATGAAAACTATTGACAAAACATTTGCAGCAATTGCAGACAATAAATATACTGTATACACTTATCAGATATTTCTTTTTTTTTTTTTTTTCTTTTTAGTGTGGTTAGGTGTAACACATATACATAATTATTCAATGCAGTGAGTCAAGTCCTGTTGTCCGGTAGACTTACCGGGTACTTCAAATTAGAATGATAAAATAAATGAAATGATGAAAGAAAACTCCATCCATCCATTGTCTGCCGCTTTATCCGGGGCCTGGTCGCGGAGGCAGCAGTCTGAGCAGAGTTGCCCAGACGTCCCTCACCCCAGACTCTTCCTCCAGCTCCTCCGGTGGCACCCCAAGGCGTTCCCAGGCCATAGAGAGACATAGTCCCTCCAGCGTGTCCTGGGTCTGCCCCGAGGCCTTCTACCGGAGGGACATGCCCGGGACACCTCCCCAGGGAGGCGTCCGGGGGGCATCTGAAACAGGTGCCCGAGCCACCTCAGCTGGCTCCTCTGGATGTGGAGGAGCAGCGGCTCTACTCCGAGCTCCTCCCTGGTGGCTGAGCTCCTCACCCTATCTCTAAGGGTGACGGAGCTCCTCACCCTATCTCTAAGGGTGACGCCCAGCCACCCGACGGAGGAAGCTCATTTCAGCCGCTTGTATTCAATTCAACTTTTTTTGTACAGCACCAACTACAACAAAGACATTTCTAGGTGCTTTGCCACAAAGCTTCAAAACTGAATACACGTGGTGGCATGAATGTGGAAAAACCAAGCTTGTATCCAGAAGTTTGCTGGTTCTGATCCCGACTGGCCGCTGAGCAACAGCCAAGCAGCATATATCCTCAACGCATCCTGACACGCCTTCTAAAAACAGCAACATGTAGTAAGACGGTATGCAAAGAAATTTCAGATGTCTGGATAGAAATGTTTGAACTCGTGTTGCGAGGGCAGAATATGAGTTCATACAACAACGAAAGCATCTGATGCAGGTTGAAAACGTTCATGCGCAAAATAGTTTACCTGCAAAAACCAACGGTGTGATATTTCTGTTTCCCATGTCAGCACCAAACAAAGAGCCACAGTTCTTCATGGCTTTCAGTGAAACGCACACGTCTGTCAACCTGTCCTGGGAGGAGATTCCCGTTGGGAACCAGCGAGGCTTCCTCACACACTACAACCTGTGCAGCGTGAAAAGCAGCTCCCAGGATGAGCCACCAGGTTCCAACGTCCAAGGATTTTAAACTGGCCTTTGTTTTGCATTCTAAAACTACAAAGTTGACTTGTGGTATCGTTCAGTATTTTTTTTTCATAAATATAAATTGGCGAGTTAAATGAAATACAATATGTTGGGAGATTTTAAAACCATGCCGTTTCACTGTAACTACAAAGGCATGTTGACTTCATGAAAGTTTTCCTCTTCTTATTAGGGTGCCACAACATATCTGCTTCTGAGATGAAATATCGTTTGGAAAAACTGACACCGGGAACCAAATACAGCCTCAGTCTGGCCGGAGCGACTCGAGGCGGAGACGGACCTCCAGCCACAGTGACCGTCAACACAAAGCCCCAGAAGCCTGTGAATTGTATGCTACCATCAGTACAATGACATTTTGTAGTTTCGCAATGTAAACACATTGTTGGTCCAAATATAAGACGACTCCCACATGTACAAGGCTCATACATAGAAAAGAGTTTTACTGAGAAAATGTTTTTTTTTTTCTGGGAAAACAATCATCCCTGAATATAAGATGACTTTTTCAGACCCATTACAAAGAAAAAATATCTCATCTTATATTTGGATCAATACAATGTTCAGAACAGTGTTCTCCATTTTTTTTCTCTGACCTTTTCTCACTTTCTCTTTGTGGATCTCTTTTCCCCCGATTTAGTGTGGCTGAGCTTTGGCTTGCTGATTGTATTCTTTTGTTTCTCCATCATGTGCACCGTCGTCTTGAAGAGGTGGGCGACCCCCTTACTTGTTATACTCATAAGATCCCGACAGCATCATTTTTGAATCTGATGGTAACATTTCTACCAATGGTAACATTTCTACCAATTTAAAATTGTGAACAATAAGAGCACATGGAGCGAGATGGGATATTCTGTAAAATTTCAATAAAATGTTCAGCCACCTCAGAAGTTATGTTGCTTTTCCTCACCGTTCTGACCGGGGCCCCCTGCTGGTTTAAACTGGGGACATTAAAAAAAACACAAAAGTGGTGGGATAGCCAGGTACCATTGTGAAGCAGAATTCACCAAGCGTTGGATTGTTCACCCACTTATAGGGAACGTGAGCTGGGATTAGACCGTGGTGAGACAGGTTAGTTTTACCCTGCTGATGACGTGTAGTTGCAACAGTAGTCCTGCTTTTATATGATCATATTCATGTCCTGTGCTCTCTTGGCTTTCCACTTCCTGTTTCAGGCTTGCGGTGTTCATCGTTGTCACACTTTGCTGGATGTCCTGCTGGCTGACTCGTCAGACTCAATATTTGCCTCTATATGTCCTGATGTTGGGAACAGCTGGCCTGAGCCTCATCACCATATTATCAGGAGTGTTGTTGACTGCAGAATGTCTGTGTTTTGAGCTGCTGAATGGAAACAATTTCCCATAAAACATCAATAACATTTTATATTCATTATCACTTTTAGCACTTTCAGTTGTCCATTTAAATGTTTTAACTGTTTAACTTTAATAGATATTTTCATCATTTCAGCCCATTGTCTGTTTCAGCTGTTTTGACAGTTTGAGCTCTTTTAGCATCACAACTCTTTCAGTTATTGTTGCTTTAGTTTCACTCAATAGTTGAGCCATCATTGCTGTTTTGGCTTTTTCAACTGTCATTTTCAACAATGTAGGTGAATTGCTTTGTCTTTTTAAATCAGTTTTGTCGTTTTAACTCAAAACATTTGCTCATAGCTGTAGGGTGCAGACTTTGACACTAGAGGAAGACAAACACTCAATTCAACCCTGAAGCCCTGTGCAGGAAATGTCTCTTTCTCAGGCACAGAAAACTTTGTTGTTGTCGTTGTTTTCTTAGCCATGAAAATGCTGTTTTTAAAAATATTTGATTTCCACCATATTCACTGTATAAGAGGTTTTCTTTTACTATAGAACTGTTAACTACAAGATATGTAAACTTTTATCATAACCACATTATCTAACCCAGTTTAATTGTTAATTGAGCAGTTTTTAGTCAATTGTAAAAACAAACAATAAAACAAAAAAAGAAACTGAAATTTACTGATTAAATCAAATAATGGTTGGAAAAATCTTTAGGAAAAAAAAAGGGCCCAGCCCTCTCCCAAGTTGGGACACAGAGTACTCACAGTCGGGTTGGCTGCTGCTCACTGGGGTGTGTTCCTGGGCACGTGTGTAGTGGGGGCAGGATGGGTTCTGCAGGGGGGGGGGCCCTTCTGGGTCTCCGCTTTCGGGTGGATCGTGGTGCCGACGTGGGGCGGCCCCATGGGGTGAGCCAGTCTCGTGTTGGACTCGGGGATGCCTGGGTGTGCGGGGGATGCAGGATCAGGGTTTTTCAATCATCAGCGACAACATCATTGAGGATTTATCTCAATTTAACGTGTTTTACTCGTAGCTCATTGCAACAATCTCAGACACAAATTCTCAAATAGAGGAATCAGTATCACTGCAATTCAAACATCACAGCCCTTCAAAGACTAACTCTGCTGAAGTGGAAGTGAGCTGTGGCCCCCTCCCATTCGTCCTGAATTAAAGACACATGCGTTTATTAAACTGGAGAAAATTAGGTGTATAATAAACACGTCACTGACTAAATTCAATCTAACATTGACGCCTTTCTTTTCACTTACTGAGATCCCGATATTTACTGATATTCCAGAGTGACTGCTCCACATGCTGGTACACATACAGTATCGTATGTAATTTATTTACTTTTGTCGATCTGTGTTTTTCTTTCATTTAAATTTCAGCTTTTCCAACTTGTTATGGATCACAATTGACTCATGCATGTCGAGTAGATGTAAAATAAAATATCTCCTTTATTCTGTACACATACATTTTTTTCTTCATTGTTTTGCTCTTGGACTTCATTTCTTCACTTTCAGATTCTGTTTGATTCATTTGTGAACCGTACAAAACTGGAACAAATACTGAATCAATACAGACAATAACTCCATACTTGTCCACTTGTAGCACCTTACTAGTGCTACTAGTAAACAATTTGCACCGTACTGGTGGGCATCCTTGCTGTTAGTAGTAGTACTAGTGAGATAAAACATACCCTACTAGTACCACTAGTGGACATTGTGGAACTTGCTAGAAGTACTAGTGACGTCAAAAAAGCCTCACGAGGGCTACTAGTGGGTATTTTAGCGCGACTAGTAGGGTGCAAGAGGCTACTAGTGAGTGACACATGCCTACTAGTTGGACCTAGTAGTATTACTAGTGCAGCACAGTAGTTTACTAGTAAGGTTTGATTGTTCACCACGAGGCCAAAATTGGCACTTGTAGGGGAAAAACCATTACTAGTAAGACTTAGTCATTCTACCAGTGTCCCCTGGTCGTTCTACTAGTTAGTGTAGAGGTTATGGTACATTCACATAGCACTATTTTATCTTCTGTTTTTCAGTCTTTGTCTCTTTCTACACACATAATTGCACTTTTATAGTAAAAAAAAAATACTCTTGACTACCTATTGAACTGAGATGTAATGTGGGGAACAACACGACAAAAAACATATACTGAAGGGGCAGCTTAAAAATATTTAAAAGTTTAGAAGCAGATGTGAATGAACGTCAGCTGACGTACATTTCCTTTTTAGGATTGTCAGGGTGGAGTGAAACGATTGATGTTGTAACAAAGGAGAACAAAACAGGGCGTGTCCCAGCGAGCAACAGTGGCTGAAATCACGTCTTTAAGACGTCATTTCCATACCTCCATAACACGTCTTCTGGTCATATGAACGTCCAAACAAATGAAAAAATAATTATTACTCCAGCTCTGTCATGACAGGTAAGACTGCTATCCACTAAACCAACAACACACTCTAAATCACATTGATTCTGACAATAATTTTGTAAGTATGTCACTTATATATGACGAGCTTAAAAAAGTATACAGACATGGCTAACAGTGTGCCTGAAATAACACTTATTACAAAAGTATTGTAAGACTTAACATAATCTATAGTGTGTCGTTGGGCCAGTGGACAGGAGTCTATCATGAAACACGGTTGGTTTCGAAGCCAGGTGGGGTCAAAATTAACATTTCCTTTCATTGCATCATGTCATCCAGGAGACTTGTTTGGACATTCATATGACGTCCAGACAAGACCTCCATTGCAATGTCCAGGAAAGACGTAGAAAAAAACGTCATTCTCTCGTCCGTGAAGACGTCTTCTGGAGGGACGGAAATGACGTGTGGAAGGTGCGATATGGACGAGCCTTGCTCAGTGGAGTAGTTCACGTCAATGAATGTTTGAAACACTTCTTGTGTAATAATTTTATATAAATGTGTGAAAAAACAAGCACATCAATAAATAACCTAAAAACCTGATGCATCTGTTTGTAGCCATCAATGTGATGCTATTTCAAGATTCAGGGAGCGTTTAAATATTCATAGATATAATGCAAAACTGTAGAACAGTGTGTATGCGCTCACAGCTGACACACAACGACTCAATTGTCAAATGAAATATAAATGTCGGTGGAAGGTTCATTGTTGAAAGTACACATAAAGCCAATGAACTTTTCTTTTTGTTTGTTAACTCACAGGCCTTCATTGTTAATAAACAGGGTGTGGTGATTGTTCCAATGAATCATGGGGAGTGTCTGAACATCCTGTAAGAATGGACAACACACCCAGTAATTAAGGTTGTTCTGCGCACATCTCTCATCAAATACTTGAACACCTGAACTGAAGTGGATAATTTCTGCTCCTCAGTGACGGCCGGAGGTTTGGAAAGATGAAGTGAGACACAGGGTGAGATGCTTAGAGTGGAATTTATTCAGACGTACAGCCGGAGCGCTCCCACACCTGACAGACAAAGACACATTCCCCAAACCATCCTCACACACACACAGGCATGCACAATCTGCCCAACCCCCCGACAAACTCTTCTCCGTTGTATATAAAGTCGTTTCCCTGTAATCTCATCCTCCGAGGCCAGTTGCTGGTGCCGCCAGTAAAAACAACGTTGATTAAGGGGCTCAAATCTAACAACAACGTAACCGGCCTGGGGTGGCAGTGACCTGGCAGATGGTGTAATTATCAGTGAATACGTAGGCCCGAAATCAAACAGATCTTAGATATTCTACAACAAATCCCTCCTTTTTGATCGTGAGATCAACACTACTACCAATACACATACAAGATGGAGACTTTCGCACAAAAGATGGAATAATGCATTCACATTCACACTTACAACATTCATGATGACATCACATTTAGATCTGGCAAAACACACTCTTTGTTGCATCTCATTTTTCTTTCTTTGCTTTGAATTTTAATGGTCACACAAACTCACCCTTGACTCGCAGCCCCTCCGTGATACATAAACCAGCCTTTCCAACACAACTATACACATAAGAATGTGCAGATGTTTACCAAATCAGTTGGAAAGTCACAGAGAATGCACCCCAGAGACTTTGAGCCGAGGATCCAGCCCAAACCTCACCTTCCCCTCAGCCAATTCGGGAAAGGAGTAAAAGAGCTGGTCCCCCCTGCACCTACGTACGTGTGACCCAGAGAAACGGATTACAAAGTTACAAAGTCATATGATGCAATGCATGAGTACATTGACATCATCAAAATGACAATACAATTGTAACACTTACATATAACAATGCCATCATTTGAAACATGTCAATCTGTAATCTGTACAGGATTAATCCTGATTAAGGGAGCAAACATACAAAAGTAATAAACTCTTTTTTTTAACAACGCTGTAGCAGCAATGGGACTTTCTTCTTTTGATATTGTACAAAGAAATAAAATGAATCTTTATTGAAAATCCCAGCATTAAAGAAAACAATAGATATTTAAGGCACATTCCCACTGAGGTCCCTCCTTTTCGGTTGTATTGTTCACCAAACCCCAAAATACAGTGATATTGACTACCTGAGATCTTGAGCATGGAGTATATATTGATTAGTGTCATTGATTATTGAAACAAGGTGAGCATCATCTTTATTTTTCACCCACGATCATCATTGTCTAATTAAAATGTGCCAACATCTACTTGAGTATTGTATTGATTAAACCCGATTGAGACGAATTAAGAGTACCAACAGTACCTTTATCTATTCACTACTGATTAATAAACAAAACCTTCTCACTCCTTGTCGTTCGCGATCCACTTCAGCCTGTAATCTTCTTCTTTTTCAACCATAGGGGACGCCACGATCTGAACTACCTGAAATGTGGTTTTAGTCACTCTCCTGCACATGCATCTTACAGTTGCAGCTCCGCAGATGATTATCATCGCTAAAGCAATCACACCTGTAATCACAGTCCAGTTCCCCAAGATCCAAACACGCCTCCAAAATTCCCAAAATCAAAACCATGTGAATCGTGAAGTTCCGCTATTCCGCTAGCCGTATCATGAATTAAATCAATCACTTCCCTCGTTGCATCAGAAATGTAAACACAGCACTCAGTCCCAATCACCATACACACACCTCCCTGAGCTGCCAGCACCATATCTAATGCCATTCTATTCTCCAACGCCACTGATTTTACCTCCTGCAACTCCTTGTTCCCCGCTGCAATCGCTCTGGTGGACCATTCATATGACTCTCCAACACTCCACTCAACGCCTTGATCTCCTGTTGATTAGCATACACACCATAAAATGGAAGCATCACTCCAAACACCTGTTGACCGGTACACAAGCTCCGAACCTGTCGATGTGAAGGGTGATACAATCCCAAAACTTCTGCCGTATCGACTTTCCTGATCATTGGGATCAGATAAGCCAGATAGCAAACTCCACTAAAACCAGTTGGAACGCACCTGTACGCTTTCTCACCACAGATCATGTAAACTTCTTCCGGCAACTTCACTTTCGTCGTCTGCACCTCAATCACCTCCAGACACGAGCTCACTCCTAAATGCTCTCCTTCTCCTGGCACCTGTCCTTGTACCTTGAAACACTGAGACACATTAGTCATAGCGTGAACAGTAATTGGGGGATGATATTTGGAACAGTCTCTCAACGAAGTGGAACTTTCAAACACCGGAGAGACACAATGCTTAATGTTAACTGTTACTGAAAACACTGCCTTGATTCCTGCACGTGATTTTATTAATGCATCTACTAACAGTGTGGACATCTGTTCCTGTGGAAGACACACCTCTCCCTCTCTGTACTGCGAACCGTTTGTTTGAGCTAAGGTGAGCTGAACCCTGAATGCAAACTCTCCTCGCACGTACCTCTGGATGTGTGTGACCCGTAACAGAACCGTAACATTAAATCCTGTTGGTAAATGTTGTCTGTTTATCTCCTTCACCACCAAAGCTATGATGGGTGCATACCTGGCTGATTGACTCTCATGCATGTGATATGTTGGTGTGTAACAATCCTCTTGCCCTTCATTAAGGGCAGGTCCCACTCCACACCAGTCAAACAACCTTCCAGGCGGTGCTGTTGGGATCTCCCTCCAACTGCTCTCTTGTGAAGCACCAGAACCAGTATGGGCTCGGACGCTGAAGATTCCCCAGATTCAGAGTCACTTCAACTCTTGACCTTGTTGTCTGCACCACTGTGACGTGTTCAGATGCCAGCGAACTCCACCACAGCTTTTTCCTGTGAACATACTTGGGGAACGCTATAAAACAGTCATTAATAGCACACCTGTTATTGCTGCAGTGAAACAAAGCCTGCTTCACTGATCTTGGCTTTCTCCCCAGCCCGTCCGAGCCGGAGAAGTGATCGTTGTCATCGTCGTCTGGACCGCTGCTAAGTGCCGAGGCACTCGCCGCTCCAGTATCAAAGTTCATGTGTCTTGGATCTTCATCCATTTCGGTAAACAGATCAGCCGACCTGTCTGAATCTGTGAATGCACACCTCCTGCATCCGCAGCGAGGGAAAGGATACCATGGATCCCGAACGCCAGCAGTAGGACGATGGGCATCCATCCTACTACTCGTTTGAAGGCTCTCCATCCTTCTTCAAGCCGGGCTCGTCGGAGCTGCCTTGGTCTGACACTGACGAGTTGGTCTGGGGTGACAAGCAGCACCGTGTCGCATGTACCCACTCCACTCTCCTCTCCTTTTCAGAGCTGTTCTCATCACGATCCGCACCTGGTGTGGAGCTTCCTGTCTAGGAAACAAAAACTCAGATAGAGACTTGATTAATACATCATCATCCACGTGAAGTGGTTCAGTTGGTTCCTCTCCAGGCTTCAGCAGTCTCCTGGATACCTGCAAATGAAACTTCCTCAAAATTTCTGTTAGTTTTAACACATATGTAGTGACATAGTCATCAGTCCCTGGTAAGGTCGTCTGTATTTTCTTGATTTATTAAAATAGCCACATGGCTCACTACGAAAGTTAGGAACTCACACTGGAGTCCCGTCATTTCCACAGTGACTCAAAATTTTCCTTCAAATGTTAGTCGTGTTTGTTTGGGTTTTGGATCATTTATTTATTTTGTTTTCTCACCAGAAAATAGTTCAGACAATCAGGATTGTGATAACCAACAGGGTGATCAGGCCTGCTCGATTACCCCAATGCAGACGCTGAAATGGCCTCTTATAGCATCTATATTGTTGATTCTACACAAACAAACAAACAAACAAACATGCATTGATTCTACAAAACCTAACTGACGAACAAACTGACAAATAAACAATAAACAAATGCAAACAAACAAATTGACAATTTGCCAACTAACATACAAAATCATCTAGTTTTAATATTTGCCATCAACAACAACAAATCATTTCACTGGACAATTATCTCTTTTCTCCCTCCTTTTCCTCCATGTTGGCCCAGGAGCCACACATGGAGGACAGAACATTAAATAATCTTAAATTTAATTTCACAGTGCAATTTAAAATATTTTCTATTTAATCTTCTATTCCATATCGACACATAAAACATCTCTAGTTGGATCACCACATGCCTTCTACTTTCCTCTGTCAGTGTCTCCCTCGAGACTTTTCTTCTACAAAAACATTATCTTGTAAGGAGGTCAGACTCCTTGATTTCCGACGCCTCGCATCAATCTGCAGAGAACCACGATCTGTCCTGAACCTTGTTATCAGGCAGTGTTCACTTCGTACCACAAACAACAGTGGAGTCTACTGAGGGTGAGACGACATTTCAGGATGCATCTCCAGTTTTAATTCTCGTCATTTGAATTCAAAGGGAATGGCTCTGTCCCTCACAGTAGTTTGACTTTTAACATGTATAAAACAGTCAGACTAGTTATTTATTTATTTATTTTTGGTTTATTCATTGGTTGATTAACTTTGTTCCCACACTTCTTTTCCACTGTAGAAAGTTTAGGTAAATCACTGAATTTGGAGTTTGAATGTAATGTCCTGGTGGTGGTCTGGTTATATTACATCTGATGATTTATTATTGGACTTTTTTAGTTCAGGTCTTTGATATAAATTGTTTATGAGACCCACAGGATCTCTTTCTTAAGATTGTATTCATAATTATTAAGTAGTAATCAAAATTTCTTCTTTGTTCTTTTCACTAAACCTGCTGATTGAGGCTGTTTAACTCAAATGTAATTGTGTTTTGTCCATTATCATTAACAATATGTCTTTCATTTAATTTGTTAGATCAAATCTACATTGACATTTAAGCTAAGTATTTAAAATATATCTATATTTTTTTTTTCTTCAGAGTAATTTGAAATCTATTTATGATACAAACATTGTCTCCTGCTGAGACATAAACAAACAGGACAAATACTAGGGTGAATCCACAAGCCATCCCCTCCCGGCGTTGTGCACACCCCATTTTCGCAGTTTTGCTCATCTAAAGATATCATTAAAATAAAACTGAATTTATTTATTTATTTATTCCGGATTCACAGGTTGTGTGAAAAGAAATTGAGTATCTGAGCAGCAGAAGTATTCAAGATGTGCAAGTCTACATGTGGCACATGAACTACACAATCGTGTGCAAGTACAATCTGAAGATTTATCAATCAAAGTGGCAACAGCGGCCACTAATCTCAAACATCTAGGCATGCCGAGGACAACTGGGGAGAGACGCGAGGAGTAATACGCCACAGGACGGTAATGTGCACCATGCTTCTGCACCAACATTCCTGTAGCAACACCCTCCTTTTCATGCACATGTAGATGAACACAATCCATAGCTGCATATTCAAAAATCCAGTGACGACAGTAGTTCTTCTTGGTTGCTGGTGGTGACATATTGGCGAGAAGTTTCACTCTCAGGGGACAGAAGCCTCTATCTATCTCTCAACTCTGGCCCACATATGTAACTTGAGGCAAACAAAACTGAAGTTTGGCCAACGACACGCGGTGACCACACTGCCAGTCTTTTCAGAAGCAAGATGGAATCAGTTCTACAGTCCTCAGGTGTTGGTGAGGCGACGAGAAGGTCGTCGGCATATTGAACAAGCCTGCTTCCTCCCAGGAGGTGCAGGTCCTCCAGGTCACGCTTAACCGCTGCTGCATACACCCCCGGACTCTCCACAAAGCCCTGGACTAACCTAGTCCAAGTATACCGTCTACCTCTGTAGGTAAAAGCAAACAAATACTGACTGTCTGGGTGCAATGGAATGGAAAAGAACACTGAGCACAAGTCCACGACTGTGTAGCACCTGCTATTGGAAGGCAAAGAAGCCTAAATGGTGTCGGTATCTGGAACAACAGGTGTTGCTGGTACAACCATGTTGCTAATTGCTTGCAAATCTTGAACAAATCTCCATTCATTAGGTCTGCCTGGTTTTGGAATAGGCAGAACAGGTGTATTACAAGGACTGGACGTTTCAATCAACACTGCTTGGTTAATTAGGGATGAAATCACATCAGCTATTCCATCAATAGCTTTTGGGACATATTATATTGTCTGATCATTGGAAATTTAACATTAAATTTCATTCAATTTAACATTCAATTTCATTAAACTTTGCCCATAACTCTGTGTATTTATGCTTTTGCTGCCGTTATTGTTTCATAGTCACCATATACTCCGAACCATCTCAGCAGCCGCAACTGCTTATCAACAAAACTCTGTCTTTTCTTTCTTTCTAATCTCTTTTTCTATCTCACTTCCTACAACTTTCTAGCTACTTCCTGTTTGTTTCCTTTCTCTCCCTGCCTCACTCTCATTCAACTTTCTATCTATCACCTGTTTCTTTCTTTTCACTCTCAACCTCAGACTCTGCAACTCACACATTCTCATACTGTACATTCAGACTTGCAGCTAATACTACAAAACTACAAAAAAGACGGGCATGAAGCAATAGGAGGAAAAAAACAACAACAAAAAAACAACCTTCAGTTAGCTCTAACTTACAATCACTAAATGAACCGCTGTCACAATCGCACAACATGCAAGAATAATTAAGCACACACTCTTCATACTACCAACAGCACCAGCAGGAGTTAAAACCTAAAACACACTCATATCTCTCTCTTGCAGAACGAGTGGACTGTTGACTACCATTTTAATTTTCCTCCTTACATACTAACTTATTAGAGACAAAAACTTAAACATGCATAAACCACTCCATCTACACAAAAGGAATTGTTACTTGGATGAGAATATTAACATACATGAGAAACAGAGTTCCTTCAGCAGCTCTTATCAAACTGCTGAGGAGCCGAGGTCAACTAGAGACACACAGAACACAAACACTGCAGAACACAGCAGACAGTTTGCTTCAATAAACTCTAAAAGTGTCTTTAAACATTCATTTTTTCATACTTTTAAAAATTTATTTTCTTTCCTTTGGTGAATTTCTTTTTTATTTTATGTTTTCCAATCTTTGCGTTTTTACCTTTAGTTTTATCTACTTCTGTTGTGGACTGATTTGACTGTATGTTACCCTTATTTATGATTATTTGTATAATGTTAGTAAAACAATTTAGTGACACACAAAACACACATAGCAACACAGAACAAGACACGCTTCACATTTCAGTAGTTCCCAGAGCATCTTTTTAAACAATACATTTTAACCAATAATGACATTTAGTGCGTTGGTGATGAATTATTGGCAGTTTTAATGGAGAATGGTCTGCAGCCCTATTTCTCCTCCTGTGGAGTCCTCGCATAAATACTCCACAGTCCTGGTCCCAGCTTGGGCTGTTCTCATAACAGACTTTGTTACTGCTCGCCGGCAGTGAAACGACCCCAAGACCTTCTGATCACCCGTAACTCGCCACTTGAAAAAATGACAAGACCAACAGGCTCAGAGAAAGTGATCTCCTATCAGAGATCAGGTATAAAACTCATCGATCCTGCACCAGCCCACCACAGTGTTCAGTGACACGCTGAGCAGATCGGACACAAATTCACACAAACAAGACAGACAATTGAACACGAGGCTTCCACAAGCCCTCCAGCTAGCCGCACGCTCATAACTGTTGCTCACACAAAACCTCCCAGCTAGCAACGCTCACAACTGGGACATCTCAGGAGTCCTTGCCCGAACTGCGCGAGGAGACTTCAGTCAGTGTCCTGAGAGGAACTTTCAATAATCAATCACCAACAAAATCCCAACAGAGTGCGATTGTTGTTCATTAACCAATTATTCAACTTCCATACTCACGGCCTGACTTAATTTTAACACTTTAAATCAATGCACAATTATCCATAACATTTATTCAATCTGTTCTTTTGATTTCGTCAAACAATAACATGGCAAGGCAGAATAAAACATTTTGCTCTTACCATGCTTGTTGTTCTCTTGAAATCCTGCCGACAACGCCAATTTGTAGTGGATAATTTCTGCTCCTCAGTGACGGCCGGAGGTTTGGAAAGATGAAGTGAGACACAGGGTGAGATGCTTAGAGTGGAATTTATTCAGACGTAAAGCCGGAGCGCTCCCACACCTGACAGACAAAAACACATTCCCCAAACCATCCTCACACACACACAGGCATGCACAATCTGCCCAACCCCCCAACAAACTCTTCTCCATTGTATATCAAGTCGTTTCCCTGCAATCTCATCCTCCGAGGCCAGTTGCTGGTGCCGCCAGTAAAAACAACGTTGATTAAGGGGCTCAAATCTAACAACAACGTAACCGGCCTGGGGTGGCAGTGACCTGGCAGATGGTGTAATTATCAGTGAATACGTAGGCCCGAAATCAAACAAATCTTAGATATTCTACAACACGAACGATATAAAAAGACGAGTAATGCTCAGCAGAGCCAGATCCAGCCTTCAGGAAGACTCTGCTGTAAACTCCTGATCATCATGATGAAGCTGATCCTCTCTCTCACTCTCCTCTGGGCATTCTCCAGCACAGGTAACCAAACTTGTTTTACTATACAACTTATGCAGGTACAACACAACCTCATTTATTATTAACACAGAAATACAATTTAAAATCAGTAAAAGAAAGTTTAATGATCTGTTAATATTATAACATGCATATATTAGTGAATCTGCTAAAGCTGCTTAGTTTTATTTTGATTTCTGGAATTAATGACAGATTAAAAGAATAGATGAAACATAATTAGTTATTCATTTCTCTGACAGACATTGAAATGTGACAGCACAGGGGAAAACCTCTGGAGATAGGAATTCAAGAAAAAAAAGTAGTAATGTACATATGTAAAAACCAGGATTAAAGCTTCATGTTAAATCTCAATAATGTGACAAAGACTTTCCACCATTCACACATTTCTTTTCCTAAAATAATATTTTGTCCTGTTTGTTCCCATCACAGCTGGAGCAATCCGTTGTCACGTATGTACAGATGTCAATGATCTGAGCTGTGCTTTTGGACGGACAGTTGAATGTGCAGATGATGAAGTCTGTTTGAATGTCTTCATCACAGGTATTCTTTTCTTCAGATCATCTTTTCACTTTCACTGAACTACATATTTAAAAAAATTAAATGTGTGTTCCATGAAATTCACAATGCTCTTTTTTGACAACAGAAGCCAGTGGAATACAGAGAATCTACAGGGACTGTGCAAACAGCGAGGTTTGTCCAGCCATAGGCTTCCCTACTCTTGCAGTCAACCTGGGTGGGATACACATAGTTGCAAATGCTGAGTGCTGTGATGATTCTGATGACTGCAACTTGAGGGACCTGGAATGTAAGTATATTTGGATCAGAAGAATTGTGATGAAAACAACAAACAACGAATATTTCAAAATACTTTTAAAGTCAAAAGGCTTAAATATTCACTCTATGGTTTCATATCTTTTGTTTCAGTCCCTACTATTCCTGGAGAAAATGATTTACAATGCAGGGGTTGTGATCCCAGCACTGACAACTGCGACTCAGTAGTGAATTGTAGAGGAGAGGAGGACACCTGCTTTCAGGCACAAAGTCAGTATTTTTGTTGTACATTTAACAAAAAATCTCTGAATCTGTTTTGCTTCTGTTTAAACATGTTTCACGAGTGCAAGGACTTAAAATCACTGTATGCCTTTGAACAGGAGAACGATTGATATATATTTCAAAGTCATCAAGAATGCACGTTTTCTTTCTCTGGAGATACAGAAGATTCTGAATCAGTTTTCTCAATCCCTTGAAGCAGTATATATTTGTCTGACATGACTAATGAAGACATTTATTTGACCACGAAATTCAATCTTTTCATCCACAGTCTTGATAGATCGTCAACTGATCTCTGTTGGTGGATGCGGAACTTCAAATGTGTGTAACATCGCTAATAACATCAGAAATCTGCCTTTCCTGGGAGAAGTGGATAGAGTTATGGGTGCACCAACCTGTTTCCTTGTTACCACAACAACGACACCTGCCCCAACCACAACCACTCCTGAGCCGACTACAACCACTCCTGAACCAACTACAACCACTCCGGGTTGTACTACTGTTACTGACCCAACAACAGTTTACACCCCGTCTCGTGAGCTCTTAGCACAAATAAAAGCTCTGCTGCTGAAAGTACGACTACTGTCTGCCAACATAAACCTTGAGCTGCTTAAGCAACAACAACGGGTGCTTTTCCAACAGCATCTAAAGTTGCTTAGTGACCAAAACAACCTGCTGGAACAACAAGAGGAACTGCCAGTCGACCACCACCATCAACTTCCACTTCACTACCAGCAATGCCTGCTGGTAAACAACCACCAGGTGCTGCTGCATCAGATCCACGGTTCTCTCTGCGGGCAACAGAACCGGCTGCACCTCTTCCAGGAAAAACAACAGGTCCTCTACCAAATACAAGGACTTCTCCAGAGCCACCACTATAACCTGCTGCCCCACTACGCCAGTAACCTGCAGAACCGCTGTGACCAGTAGTAGCTCTCCCAAAGCTGAAGATTAGATATCAGTCACCCTCTGTTCAATAATTTATTAATCTTATGTAATTAACTTTTGGATTTGAATTTCTATTTTCTCGTTGGTAAAATTATGAAATGATTGTTCTTCAAGACAGTTTAACGGTTTTAGTCAATCATGTTTGTTCTTTTTACATTTTCTCATTTAACTTTCTGTTTAAGAAAGTTATGCTTCTCAAATAATCAATAAAGGCACGTAATCAGTTTAGCAACAATCACTGTGGTTCACTTACAGATTTCAATTGTGACTTTTATCTGTTTTAGTAAATTAAAAGAAAAGGATTTTAATCTCAGTAAAATACTTTGTTTGTAAATTGGATTCATCCTATAATTTAGTTTTAATTTCATCTACTGTTCTTCCATGTTTCAATTTTCAGTTCATTAAAGCTATATTTGCAACTGATTAAGATGTTTTACTTTTTAATTTTTTCCCATTTTCTGTCTTTTATGTTTTTTGGCAAAACAAAGCAATTTTATCTTTCACACGATAAATGAAATAGAAATGTTTTGGTTGCAGTAGAGATTGCTTTGTGCCACAATCTTGTTCAAAGGTTCAGCACCAAAAAAGTCTCTGAAATACTGAATGGGCAGTTTTATTGAATCACCATCAGGAAGAGCATCTTGTCAATCTGGAACTTCCTTTACTGAGATCTGCTGCTTTACAGTTTCTCCTACTCCCTTTAGCCTTTTTCTTTTCTAAGTATCAACTGATTTCCCTCTTGAAGCTGCAGTATTGCTGCTCAGAGGTGCACAAGGAGGTTTAACAGCGTCTTCATTGCTGCTGCTCTTGTCACCAGTTTACTCACCAGATGTGGAATAAAGAAATCACTTTAGAAAAGAGCAGAGTAATGTATGTATTCAATGTGTCCCCATAGTTACATCCATAAATGTCACAAACATGAACAAGAATAAAGAGTGTGTGAGTGTTGAACGCCATCAAGACACAGTATTGTATCTGCGGCCATTATGGTGGAACGCAGTCATTGTAGGGGGTTAGAAATATTAGAACGATGACTAAAGGTCCCTGCAACCTGTCCAGGATGTACTCTTACCTCTCTCATAGGTAGCTGGGATTGGCTTCAGCGCCTCCATACCCTGTAACTCCAAACAGGATATAAGCAGTATGCAAGCAGGATCAGCATACATGGAGAGACACAACCAATTGGCTGCGACAGAGTACAGAAACATCTATGACCAGTATGGACATAAAATACCCAAAACCTAGTGGGACATTTTCCTGAAAATGAGGAACTCCCAAGAGTGTAGTAGAGGTAGAGGACTCCAGTTTGAGGATGGTGAAGACACGACCCTACAGCAGTGAAGGGGTGTTTTCAACTTTGATTTATCTTTTAGTGAAGGCAGAAAGGTTTGGTCAGTTGAATTAATCCGCTTTTTTTTAATCATTTAACATCCAACCATCCATCTTCTTTCCTGTTCAGTGTATCTACCCCCCTCTACTTCCTCCAGCTCTTCTGGGGGTACCCCAAGTCGCTCCCAGACCAATCTCTCCAGAGAGTCCTGGGTTGACCCAGGGGCTGGTAAAGCTCCAGTTTATCACTTTTAAGCCGATCCTCTCTCTCACTCTCCTCTGGGCATTCTCCAGCACAGGTAGCCAAATAAACACAATAGTTCCTTTTTCTCCTCTTTGACAGTTTGCGACAAAACATCATTGGAGGACAAACTGAAAAAAACAATGTGCCTCGAGTGGTATGAACTGAATGCACATTCAGTGCCAACAAATGGGAGAGCTTTATCTGGACGTAATAAAAAAAGAGAACGCACAAAAAAAAAGAGTAAGTGTTGCTGTGCACACTGCTGTCACGACGGTCAATGTGGTTCCTTTGGGGGTCAATTCTGGTTTTTCTTTCTTTTTTCTGTCACAGCCATGCAGAACCACATCCGCTACCTTTACTTTGAGCAAAGATGTCACAATGGGAAGCCTCAGACTGTTAAAATGTGCCTCTTCCATCAAAAAGAGGGAGGTGAGTGTCTCCACATCAACGTGCACTGGTCAGTGTAGAATTAACTGGAAGGGTGGTTAGGTGTAACACATGTACATAATTATTCAATGCAGTGAGTCAAGTCCTGTTGTTGGTAGACTAACCAAGTATTTCAAATTAGAATAATGTAAATAAAACTAATTCTCCTTATTGCTTAGGAATCAAAACCGACCTTAAGAACGACAACATCTGACACGCCTTCTAAAAACAGCAACATGTAGTAAGACGGAATGCAAAGAAATTTCAGATGTCTGGGTAGAAATGTTTGAACTCGTGTTGCGAGGGCAGAATATGAGTTCATACAACAACGAAAGCATCTGATGCAGGTTGAAAACGTTCATGCACAAAATAGTTTACCTGCAAAAACCAACGGTGTGATATTTCTGTTTCCCATGTCAGCACCAAACAAAGAGCCACAGTTCTTCATGGCTTTCAGTGAAACGCACACGTCTGTCAACCTGTCCTGGGAGGAGATTCCCGTTGGGAACCAGCGAGGCTTCCTCACACACTACAACCTGTGCAGCGTGAAAAGCAGCTCCCAGGATGAGCCACCAGGTTCCAACGTCCAAGGATTTTAAACTGGCCTTTGTTTTGCATTCTAAAACTACAAAGCTGACTTGTGGTATCGTTCAATTTTTTTTTTCATAAATATAAATTGGCGAGTTAAATGAAATACAATATGTTGTTGAAGAAATGCTCTTCCTAGAATTAAAAACAAGATCTTCCCTCCCATGCCAAGACCTTTCATCCCAAATTTCACCTCCTATCAACCAGAGACTCAGGTAAGAAATACTACTTGTTTTCACAGAGCTTTACAGAAATTCTACATTTTATTCTCTTTGGACCCCCGACAGATACACACATGGCATCGTCATTTTATGAAGATCATCATAACCAGAATTTAACTTTAACCAGTTCAAGTTTGCATGGAGCTGAAGTCAATCCCAGCTGACTGCAGGTGGACAGTGGACGCTGCTTTATGTTTTGTTCTTTGTTGATTCATTTTGTTTTCCTCTTAACCTGAAAGTCTGCGAGAATTGAATTTCAGATCTGATATATCGACCGTCTTCAATGTCCATCTCTTTGTGGGTTTCACTTTTCTTCATGAACAAGCAAACAAGATTATAAACATAATAAAAGTATTTCCTTATGAATTAGTAACTTGGAAAAATTCCAGTTGAAGTTAAACAAAATTTAACACTGTAAAATGTGCAAGAAATGAAAGGTATAAAAAAACAAAGCACTGGCATGACTTGATGCAAGATAACCAAATGTCTGATCAGTCAGTTTTTGATGTGACTGTACACATTGGGTGAAAGAAGGTTTTCAGAAAAGAAAACTTAAGTGAGCAGGAAGCAGTGGGTTTGACTGGATGTACCACTTCCATGGTTTTTCGTGCCGAGAAGCATGTGAATCTGAGGAACTCCCCAAACAAATGCTGTGAAAGACAATGTGAGAGACCCACAAACCTTTAATGTGACCATAAAGCAGAAGTTTGATTGAGCCTCAGGACACCATTGAAGGTTTGAATTGATGGAACGTTTAAATAACTTTGAAATACATTCCATACAAATCATTTTACTGAATCCTTGAAACATAAAAGTAAATGAAAGTAGACTTGTTTTACGAACAGTCAGGACAAAGCAGTAAATGTGAAGATGCTGCTGCAGCGTTTTAAAGTAAGATGCTTAAAATTTGGGGGAAAAAACAACCTGAACAGGAAACCGAGAATTCAACCCCAACGCTCTTAACAGCCTTGTTCAGAGCTCGTTTTTATTCCATCATCAGCTATTTCCTAATTCCATTGTACATTGCAGTCCAGTGTCTTCATGTGTCTCATTTCCAACCATATGAATGGGATTTGTGCCGATGCGACCAAACAGGAGATGGCAGAGCACAAGGAGGAGGTGCAGGATCTGACGCTGCAGCAACTGCCTCCCGAGGGAAGAAGCGTCTGCGAGGGGGACGAAGAAGTGACGGTTCTGGGAGGACAGTGGGAGGACAGGATGGACTCGGACGTGGACGAGGACAAGAGCAACCCGGGGGGGTCCGACGACGAGTCTTTGAGTGGCGGATCCACACGCGACACTCTAAAGACGGCCGGAGAAGGGGAGGTGACGGACCTGGAACAGATGGACAACGAGCTCGCTGTACTGATGTACAGGAACGGTTTGGTGTTCCATGTAAAGACTGACTCCAGTTGATGAAGGTTTCACTGCATCGCAGCAGAAAACTGCCAAAGCACATCAAAGGTTGATTTATTAGTTGACTCATAAGGATAATATGAATTATATATAATAGATAACAGATTTTGTCCACAGCTCATCCAAAGCTGTAGAGGTTTGTATTAAGCATTATTTACCAGTTATCATGATCTAATTCATTCATATTCCTGATAACTGTAGTGACAGCAGAAGGTTATGATACTAAAGCAAAATCAGTTTGTTTGTCTCCAGGCTTATGAACGGTGGAAGAACAAGACTGGAAAAGCTCACTGGGAAGCCACCCGACTGGAACAGGTCACCGGGATTCCTGAAGCAGTGGTGTGAAGTAGATCTGGGTGAGTCTGCTGGGTCCAGGATGGTCAGTTTGTTCTGACAGGGAATTGCAGACTCACAGAGTTCCATAATATCAAGTGCAAAAAGTCATCAGATATGTCTTTAAAATGTTTGTATGACCGTTGAAGGCCTGGCTGGCATTCAAGCACTAAAGCACAACGTGTTTAAACTTATAGGTGACAGGATCTGTGTGGATGAGGCGTTGAAAGAGGATAGAAAACCATACATGAAAGAGCTGATCAAAAGAATAAGAAAAGTCCTACTGGAGGCCGATTGTAGCAGGTGTATATGTCACTATGGTCGTCTGTGTGGATTGCATGTCAAAGCTTATCATTCATCTTTCATCTTGTCTTCACAATAAGTCCATTTGAGACATGATGATAAAAACATCTTTTGATGATCATCGATCATCAAAAAGCATCATAATATGTATCAAAGAGTTTAAATAGAAATGAGGATGCTATTTCATCTATACACTGAAAGTGGTCATAAAAATCAGGAGTTTGGTCACAAATTGAATGTGTGGCTTTATTTTGTCCTCAGAGACGTGAAAGAGATCCGTCTGCAACTGTTAAGTTGAGGTCCAGTGACTGGGGCAGAGTCCATGCTGCTGAAGCTGATCAGGGTTTTTAACACTGTTTTAGTTTTTTCGGTGGGAGTGCATGTTTATGTAATGTTTGCCTGCAATAAATCTGTGAAATGTGAGATTGAACTGGATTGAATATTTCAATCATGCTCAATGCTTCAGGTGACCAAGTGACTGCGTGAGGACAAACACTGATCAGCCATGACATTATAACCCCTGATAGGTGAAGCCATACACGAGGCAGCAAATTAATTTGATGAGGTCTTTATCATATTCAGACATTTGTAAAGCAATTTTTTTTTTAGAGAATTTATGATTCAAGTCTTTAGGCTTTTCTTGTTGGTAGATTATGCTGTGCAGTGTCTATAAACTGGGTTCAAACTAAACACTGGAAATATTATTTCTATTATTTTTTCTATAATGTATTTGAATGTAACAATGCATCATTCCTTTTAAATGACCCGTCAGGTGACTCTTGACTTTAGAAATTATTTCAGCAGTTAATTAGATTTCTGTAGAGGAATGGAGGATGCAAAGAACACATTGTACTGGAGTTGATTGAGGAAACATAAGAAGTTAGAGAGTAGACTATTTAGTTGCTGTCCCTCAGTTTCAAAGACCAAAACACAAAAGCACAGTTCTGGTCAAACTCTGCCATCAACTGGCCGCTGTGTGTTTGTGCAGGTTGATAAACATTTTTGTTTTTTTTTAAAAAGCATTATAGATTAAGAGAAGATAAACCTCTGCTAGTCCTAATAGTGGGAAGTCGCAGTGTCACAGCAATTGTGAATTGGCTCATATCCTCTGATGGCTCAGTTGAACTGATGGCACCTTATTCAAAGTAACCATGACTTGATTTAGTATCAATTGTTCAGAGCACCCAAAAATAGCAAGATTCCTTTTTTAACCGACCAAGAATAGATCATATAATATGTAGAGTAAGTATTTATGGAGGACTGTGAAGGTAGAAGAACAATTTGTCTTGTAATTACAAGGTTGCAGGTTCACTTCCCATCTCCCTCTTTATAATCTCTGGCAGGCTGAAAGGCCTCAGGTCCAATACACAACCAAATAAAGTGTGTTTTATCTAGCTGTGGCAACAATTTAAGATCAGTTTTTTAAACTCATTGTAAAACAGTCTTACTTTTTTTTCAGATTTAGACAAAAACAAATCATTTGCCAACCAAGAGGCAGCCTTTCTTAGCATTGCATGTTATGAATTACATACTTTCTACAGTTTCAAACGAAAAAAAGCAAGAGCTCATATGTGTTTCAGAAATGTTTTGTGTTCATCCAAAGGGACTTGTTGAATGGCAAGTTGATGGTATGAGCTGATGAAGCCGCCCGAGTAAGAGGGAAAACCTCCTCCAGAACATATGACCATGTCCAGTGAACCTGATGAAAGTAGCTTAGAGACACCTCCTGCCTGGACCAGTGACAATATGTACTGACTTCCTAGTCTTCTGAACTCAGTGACACACCACAGACATGTTTGCAGTGATGTTTGGTGACTCTTAGCATCAGTAAGATGTCCTGCTTGTGAGATTGTTGAATTTTATATTGTTCATCTGTGCTCACTCTCAACAGTAGCAGCATTTGAGTGACAAATACATGGCAACTATTGAAGAGCGGCCCATACTCCCATTCACATCTCCAGGCACGTCGAAGTCATTAGTTATTGAATACAAATGTTATTGGATCCAATCTGTAGTTTGTAGAATGGGAGGAAACTCTTACACACAGGGAGAACATGCTGACTGCACAGAGGCTCAAAGGCCAACCCAGACCATGGTTTTAGGTAGAAATCGCTGTTTTGGGTGTCAATACCAAAACTGTGGGTGTCTAAAATGTTTTGTTTGGAGGGGGGTGATTGTCAATACTTACATCAAAATCAGCATTTTCACAGCAAAGAATATAGTATTTTATTCTTCAATTAAAAAGTGTGGATGATATGCAGTTAATCAAACATGTCAACGTTTTGCAAATGAAAACTTCATCGGTCCACGGTGAACTAGAGGTGTTGATAAACAGCTTCTAAGATGGAGGCAGGAGTTATTTGAATAATAAACAAATAGTACTCAGGGATTGTTTTGTTTTTTTACCAATCGAATATGCATATTGAATATGTAACCCAACAAAATCAATGTAAGTAGCTCTCTGTATTGAACGTGTGAGAAGCCTCACTTCACCAGGACTCCTCTGGTGAGTGAAGTTAATGTGAAATGCAATATTGCCTCTGGGTGGTGTGGAGGGTCAGTTACTCATTGTCCTGGGAAAAAGCTGGCTAACTGGTGGATGAAGTTTTATGTATCATTTTGATTCCTACTGCATGAATGTAATGTTTTTTTTAATCGTATGGTAATATCAGTTATTTGTACATGACCATGTTTAATGGTGTCTCGAGAGATGGTTACATTATTTTTCCTTTTAAAATCATTGTGCTAGAGTGGCATAGAAATAAATAGAAAAGAACTGTATTTCTAGTTAAGTTATAAAATGATCTATTGCTGAAAGTGTAAAACACATATCTATGGAATGAGCAGCAGAACTTGTCTGTATGATTGTGCCTGAGAAGATTAAATGATCAAGGTCTGAATAAATGACACTTAATGGCAATTCAATGATTTATTAGGATAATTAATTGAAATCTTTGTTTGTGCTTGCATGCAAAACATCCCATACACAGCTTTAACTGCCTGGCACCTCCAGACTATGGTCACCAGCCTCAGCCTGGCCACAAACTAATGGTGTCCCATTCTGCAAACATTGATTTTATTTAGTGAAACACCAGTTTGAGGCTATGTGATTACATGATTTCTTCCCAGATCAGTGACACGTGGGAGGAGAATTTCCAGGAGCACACACACAAATCCTCCACAAATCTGGTCAGCAGAGGGAAGAATGAAGTGCTCTAGAAGGAGATGGCTACACAGACAGTGGACCTGAACCCATGGTGGACCAACACCAGCAGATGGCTTCCCAAACCACCTCCCACTCTGGACTTTAGGACTTTGATTTCCAAATGAAAGACAAAATGTTCTTTCATGAGATATGGACCACTGAGAAACAGTCCAGGTCTTCTGGTCTTCAGCCCGGGTGAGACGCCTCTCTCAGGGCAGTTTATGTCCTTCCTCCCTTCGCAGGGTGTCAATGATCGTGTTCTGGACAACTATTAAGTCAGGAGTTTTTCCTCATGCTCACACTGAACCAGACGGAGGGATCATTTAAACACTCAGGAAATCTTGTGGGGTTTTTAGCAGGTTTTCGTTTTTTTAGTTAATTAACTATGACAGCATGCATGTGTGTGTGTGTGTGTGTGGGGGGGGGGGGGGGGGGGGGGGGGACTCTTAAAGTCTTAACTTTTAGACTTTAAGAGAGCAGGTGTATAAAAATAGAAGCATAATAAACAAAAACTATATGTTATGCTCTATCGTTTTCTCTCTAACCATGATCTGGAGTCGACTCTGCATCGAGCGATTATTATTACCTCATTGTTCTCCTTTTCAGTAGAATTTGTTTTTCTTTCCATAAAACAGTCTGATGTATGTTTTACTCACTTTTACAGTTTTACTCTGAATGTGCGAAAGATCAATTGAAAGAAACATATTGAACCTTTTTCCAACCTAAATTCTATGCAAATACATGTAATAATGTGATTATTCCTCCAAAACTATTCTTATAAAAGTAGACTTAATGTAAAACATTGTCAACAAAAACTAATTATTTCTAAATAAACGAAATGAATTTAAAAAAAAGCACAGACAACAGAATGTGTATTTACACCTTTATGCATATGAACATGTTTTAATTCAAAGTTAAAAGCAGTATAAATAAACATATTGGTGCAAAAGACACCTTCTTCTCAGACCATGTGCTCTGCTGCATATCAGAAAAGAAGGTCAAATGATTCATCATAGTGACACCCACACATTGATCTGGGATCTTTTTGAGTGGATTGATTTTCAATTATTTACAGAACTAAAGTCAATGTAATTTAATTTATATAGGACCACATACAACACAGTCATTTCTAGGTACTTTTAACGAGGCTATTTTGCCATAGAGTACCCTCACATTGCTAATAAAACCCTTTTGATCTACATGTTTATAGTCTGTGGATTGATTATTTTAACATTTGAAATAAATCCTTTATGTCTGATAATAGGCAATAAACATTTATGAACCTTGTAAATGTATAGACAAGCAGTTAGTCACTTTATTTTTCCAACAATGGTTAAAAAAAAAGAAAAAAGTAATACAATGAATTACAGTCCAAGCAATACGCCCCCCCCCCTCCCAACACACACACTGTGTATTTGTACCACCAGCTGCTGGTGCTCATGTCCACGTGGTGCGCTGCTTCTGGTTGATCGCTATGGACAACTGGTTCAACCACGTGTTTCTTTTTTTTTTTCGACTTTAAACCGCTGAAAGGGACATAAATGAGTTTTGTCCTACGACCATACCGCGTGTGATACTTGGTAAAAAATTCTTTAAAACGCGCATTTTATTGTTTTATTTCTATCTAAAAACTCGAAATAATAGTTTACATATCTATGTCACATGAGAGACTTTAGGTTCTTTTTTTTTTTTTTTTTTTTATTTACATTAGGGATTTATTCGTGAAAATGTTTTCAACAATAATTAGTTCTGGCGCAGGTATTAAAAAAAATCCATGTTGCTTGGAGTTAGGCAATGCGCGGGCACGTTGAGAATCGCCAAACGGTGATAGGCTGACGCGGTCATGTGGAGGGGGACGGGCGTGAGCGCGCAGGGCAGGATATTAAGAACCGCGTCGTCTTCCTCTAACCAGTCTTTCCTGCTCAATGTCCGATTGTGCGGGTTGATTCACGTGCAGTCCCGTCTTCTCTAAAGGTTCACCGATTTGCGACACACAGGACCACCAGACGCAGCCATGGTGAAGTTTTCGAAGGTAAGGGCGAACCGCGCCGATTTTTTTTACCCCCTCGTTTTTTTTTTTTTTTTTTGTTAAATGGCGTGCTTGAATGTAGAAAGAAGAAGCCATGATGTTTTACGCGTGAGGCCTTCGAGAAGACGGTACTGCGTTCGTTAGAGAAAACAGGAGGCGGGGGGGGATCCATAAAGGACACAAGCATGCATACCTCCGCAGATTGCAATATATGTCGTAAAGACGTGGCGTTTTGTCGCCATTCCCACGCGCGGGGGAGGAAACGCACGGGGGGAATGCTCCCGTGCTGAACGTATGGTAACGGTTGGCAGCAGCCATGTTGTGCGCTGCTCGCTGTTGCTGGCTCCCGGGCCCGCTAACAAACTCAAGATGGCATTCATGTGCGCTCTCGGCCTGCGCATAGCGATAAAAACAGACACAAAAGACCCCAACTTAACTGCGCGAACTCCCTAATGTCTCCCTTTTTCACGAGGTTTTCGACCTCGTCTTCGGACTTTGCACGCGTAAATCGTTAGCATTAGCCTCGCGTGATACAAGTGGACTGAAGCTAATTTGTTTTGCTAGCGCCACGATTGCAATTGTTTCGAGCCGTTTTTAATCCCTGCGCCACGCAGTTAATCGCTCGTGGCGAGTGTTTTTAGACCAGCGTTGCAGTTTGATTTCCCCTCCGTACAGGAAGGGGTGCTAGCTAGCATGCTAGCAGGTCTGCCTCACGAGCTCCACGTGGGTTGTGCGCCTGCTCTGAGTGACACGAGGGGAGCGATCATAAGCACGTTGGCACAACAAGCAGTCGATCTGTCCGAGACCAACGATGGCAGTTATGATTAGGCACTGTTTCGAGATGGCTTTATTCACGTTTTCAACTTTAAACTTGGTTGTGGGTGCGCATGCTGCCCTCGTGGGCCTCCTCACCTCAACCAGGTGCTGGACTCGAGACACGTGTTGGACTTTTTTTTTTCTTCCTTTTTTTTCTTTCTAATTTCCATATCCTTGTCTTTTACAGGCAGCAAAAGATCAAGGTACACAAACAAAAATTCCTCCTCCTGATTTGGACGAGGACAGCAGTGAAGAAGAAAGTGAAGAAGAGGTACAGTACATGTGGGTTTATCGGTGGTGCACGCAGAAGTGGTATGAATTTAAACTTATCCGTTTTGCCTTTTCTTTGGTTTTTGTTCCTCAAATGGCAGGCTCCTCCAACTGTGAAAAAGGCCACAGTTGTCGCAAAAAATGGTTTTGCTGCTAAAAAGGCAGAAAGTGAAGATGATGATGATGACGATGATGAGTCTGGTGAGTTGTGGTTTGTCGATAATTCCTACATAAAGTTTTGGGCAACAAGAGTCTGTGCTTCAGTGGCAAAAAAAAAAAAACATTGAAGCTAAATTTCCCATATTTTCTGTTGATAATCCTCAGTATAAAGAATGTTTTAATGGGCAGTAATTCAAATAACTGCTGGTCACATGGAGGCCAGACACTGGGAAATGAGGTCCACACGTGCTGACAAAAGGCAGAAATTGACTGTCCTGCTGAATCTGAGATGTCTCTTACTTCATGTGAAACTTGTGATCTTAGCACTGGCATTGAACCTGGTGAGTTTAGTGTTTAAAGGAAAATGGCATGATTTAAATGAAGTTTGCTCTTTTTTCTTTTTTTGGTGAATGTTCTACAGAGGAGTCCTCTGAGGAGGAGGCTCCCCCACCAAAGAAGAAGGCTGCTCAAGTAACCCCTAAACCCAAGCAGGCTCCTGTGAAGAAGGCACAAGAGTCCGACGACGACGATGATGACGACGAAGATGATGGTACGTTGTTTGCAGTTTATATTCATGTGATCTCAGAATGACCAAACACCCTCCATTTCTTGGCATGCATGTAGTTGTGTAGTACTCATGCGTGTAATGTACGGAGGAAAAGTAAAGGCAGTGCTATGTCTTCGGTGCCGGTGTGTATCATGTCTGCCGGTTCTATCCTCAAACGCTGTCACAGTTTTGCGTGTTTTTGACAAGATGCCAAACATTTTAGTTTTGATCTGTAGATTAAAAACGCATGTGCCTTGTGTCTAGATGAGTCAGAAGAAGAGGCTCCACCACCCAAAAAAACAGCCAAGCCGGCTGTTAAGAACAAGAATACTGCTAAACCTGTGAAGGCCAAAGGCAAGCCTGCGAAAGAGGAGTCGTCCGATGAGGGTAAGACATTTTGTTTCCTGGTTGTGAACTTGTAGTGTTTAGATTTTTCCCTCCATGGAATTAAAGATGTCTTTGTGCATCAAGTGGTCATTAATGAATTACTATCGTTGTCTTCTCAGATTCCGATGAGATGGACACAGCTCCTGCCCCTGCAGCCACCCCAGGAAAAAAAGCAGGAATGGTGAAGGCTGATGATGACGACGATGATGATGATGAAGATGATGAGGAGGAAGATGACGACGATGACGAGGAGGAGGAAGAGGAAGGTGAGTTTTGATTGTGGTGAACTTGTGATATTTTTGGCAGCGGTGATGGGAACTTGTGAAATGTGGATGTCTCACACTGCTGTCCATCCTGAGCAGAAGCTGCTGTGACTCCCGGGAAGAGGAAGGCCAAAGCACAGAAAGAAACTCCTCCAGCCAAGAAGGCAAAAGCTGATGGAGAAGGTATGTGGAGAAATAAAAGGCCCATTCACCTGTTATAGTTTGCATTTTATGATGATCACAAGGGACTTAATACTGATATGTGATGTCACCTTTATTGTTCTGAATCTGTTGCATATTAATTTATTAGTTATTGATGTGTTGGAAATATTTCAGTGTGAATGTTCTCCAATTTTCCAGGGTTCTGTCTGTTCATTGGAAACTTGAATTCAAACAAGGACTTTGATGAAATCAAAGCATCGTTGAAGAAATTCTTCTCAAAACACAGCCTTGAGATCGTTGATGTTCGCTTGGGCGGTTCAAAGTAAGAACATGATCAAAACGTTAACACGAGTATGCGTCCAGATACTTTAGTTGGCAAGGTGCTGATTAGTTTAGTTGAGTTACTTTTATTTGAATGGCAGTGTTACTACTACTAGTATAACTACGTGCAGTATTGATACGTGTTATGAGTTTTTGAGATCCAGATCATTTGTACATTGGCATTAATTTATATGCTCCTTTTGAATTGTAGCCTTCTAGGAAGAGTTGAGTGAAGTCTGCAAAAAATCCAAGTAAGGCGGGATGGTGCTCATGGTTTTTCTCCATCTGTCAATAGGAGATTTGGCTATGTGGACTTTGCTTCTGAGGAGGACATGCAAAAGGCACTCGAGCTGAATGGCAAGAAGGTCATGGGCATGGAGATCAAGTTGGACAGAGCCCGAAGCAAAGAAAACGCACAGGAGGGCAAGAAAGGTAAAGCATTGCTACTCTATGGTCCTGTGTGCAAGGTTTTCCTGAGGTCTGATCAAATGGCATATTGGTTTTTGTCTTGTACAGAGAGAGATGCACGCACACTCTTCGTAAAAAATCTTCCCTTCTCTGCTACAACTGATGACTTGAAGGAAATCTTCGAAGATGCAGTTGACATAAGAATGCCTCCAGGCCAGAGTGGTTCAAATAGAGGGTAAGACTGAAATGTTAGTGTATATATATCTGCACGATTAAAAGTTGCAGTCCTGAATATGACAAACTGGTCTTTTCTTTCATTCCAGTTTACTTGGTGTGGTTTCTAAACAATAACTTTTTTCTTTGTCTGCTTCCAGTATTGGTTACATTGAGTTTAAAACTGAGGCTGAAGCAGAGCGAATGCTGGAAGAAGCCCAAGGTGCAGATGTTCAGGGACGCTCCATCATGGTCGACTATGTTGGAGAAAAGAGCCAGAAAGGCGGCAAAGCAGCAGGTGAAGTTGTGAAACTGATTCTCAAACTGGATGAAATGTTTCATTTGGCCATTCATGTAGTATTCAATACATCTTTAGTTGTATATTTTAAGCCATTTAGTTGCTGTTGAACATCACAAATGAAAAGTTTTTGTATTAAGAATTCTTAAAGAAGCCATGTTTTTGCACTTTACGTGCTCTGTGCACACCCAAATGATCATTTACCATTTAAATGGTGGCTTATCATGGATAGCTCAATATCTTGGAAGTCTGGGTTTGGTTGTTCCGCATTTAAAGAAAAAAGGGTGTGCATTAATTTCACTAAATCTTTGGTTTGTGTCTTTACTGATGCCAGAATGTTCTTTTCCCCCCCTTTCCCTTTTATAGGGGCTGCACCAGCTTGTAAAACTTTGGTAGTGAATAATCTTTCCTTCGGTGCGTCAGAAGACGCATTACAGTCCATATTTGAAAAGTCTGTGTCAATAAGGATTCCTCAAAAAGATGGAAGGCCCAAAGGGTAAGTGTCTTGTACCCCGTCCACCCAAAGATTACAACAATTTTACAAAAGACGCGTCCGTACACAACTGCAACGAAGACGATATTTATACCAACGCCTAAATGAATGACGGGGACATTTTAGCATAGAATGATGTTGCCCAAAATGTTTAGAGCTTCTCATGAGCTCCTCTTAATCATACCTGTGATTTTGTATGGATTCGCACGAGAAGCAGAGAAATGCCCAGTTAGAACGAGCTTGCCCTGTTTGCATGTGGGTGTTGCTCATGTCTGCTGTGCTACATGGAAAAGTGTCTATTTGAAAATGTACCGACAAAGATGCTTGTTCCTGAGGTGAATGTCAAACAAATGGAGCTATGAATGGCTTAAATTTCAACAGTTTTGGGTACAATGGCACTTTTCTCAATCCTTGTTTCTTTTGTTAGCTTTGCTTTTGTGGAGTTCGAGAGCTCAGACGACGCCAAGGAGGCTCTGGAAAACCTCAACAACACAGAAATTGAAGGCCGGTCAATTCGACTCGAGTACAGCCAGAACAGCAGCGGTAGAGATGGTGGCAGGGGGAACTCAGGTGGGTCCTTCACTTTTTCTTTTAATACTTTCAACACTTTAATACTTTAGAAGGCAGATGTGATGATTCTTTGGATCTCCTGAAACCTGATGAAGAATCAGATAGTCAAGTCCTGATCTGCATGGTGCATAACCAATGTAATCTCAATGACTGGCATTGACTCATTTAAAATGTTTTTTCCCCTCCCCATTTTAGGTCCAACTAAAACCCTTTTTGTGAAGGGTCTCTCTGAGTCCACAACAGATTATACCTTGAAGGATGCATTTGAGACGGCCGTAGGAGCAAGAGTTGTCACAGACAGAGAAACTGGATCGTCTAAAGGGTAAATTCCAAGATGTAAAAATATTGGCTCCAGTTATTAAGGCCCTGTTCTCAATGGCGGTTTTCAGTAATTGTATGTAAATCTTGTGAAGTGAAAGATAACTGGTGTCCTTTATCTTCAGTTTTGGTTTCGTGGACTTCGATAATGAGGACGACTGCAAGGCAGCTAAGGAGGCCATGGAGGACGGAGATGTCGATGGCAGCAAGGTGACCCTGGACTATGCCAAACCCAAGGGTGAAGGTGGCTTCCGCGGAGGCAGAGGTGGAGGAGGTTTCGGCGGAGGAGGTTTCGGCGGCGGCGGATTCGGCGGCAGGGGAGGTGGTCGTGGCGGTTTCGGCGGCAGAGGAGGTGGACGTGGCGGAGGAAGGGGAGGTCCTCGCGGAGGTGGAGGTGGACGTGGCGGTTTTAGAGGTAAAATCACTTTCAACTGTTGAGGACCTTTACTGCTTTCTGTTTTGCTCATTGCCCTCAATTTGTTTGTTTTGGAGTGTGATTGTCATTTGACTGGTTGTCCATCTTCTCCTTGTAGGAGGAAGAGGTGGTGGTGGATTTGGCGCGAAACCCCAGGGAAAGAAGATCAAGTTTGATGACTAAACCCTTCGGTCATTTCACTTTTTGAATGGACTCTGGTTTCATCAATTTTCAGAGTTTTTGGACATTCCAGAGAGTGCCGTTGGTCTATATTTAACTGTTGATGGGCATTTTAGCCCTTTATTTAGACATCCAACCCTTCCTCCCTTCCGCCCTCTCCTGTGCCAGAATGGTACTTGGACGATATCAGTTAAAGTACTACATGTGAATAAATGTCCTGAATGCAAACCTGCTCCACCTGTCCACATTTCTTTTCTTTTTTCTTTTTCCCAAAGGAGTCAAATGGGATGGTTCTGGCACACAAGTGTAATGCGATGTACTGCTTGTTCTGTCAGATACAATGTGTAAATTTAAACACTTTGTATGATTCTTTTATCTTTTGTAAAAATACAATACTCTTCTATCATTGTTTTTTTGCTTAAGATGCCATGTTTTCACTGTACTGTGTGAAGCATATTTTAATTTGCGTTGTCAAGTTTTGGCGGGGCACAGTTCGTGTGGGTTGACCATAAAACAAACTGTATGTAACATAAAATATTTGTAGTGCATTGACTAATAAAGAGAACCTTGTAGGTGGTGATTCTTAAATGGTCTGTTCTCATTGTCCTCGATCCAAAACTTCATCTTGATTCTTGGAATGTTGCAGTTTTTTAAATAAATATTTGTCCTTCTTGAAAGAATTGTGTTTTTTCTGAAGTCATGTTTTTACTCGTGATCGTGTGGAACTTGAACATTGATCAAGCCTATTGATACAAATGCAGCTGAGCCTGCCTTGCTGTAGTCATTCACCCATCCATGTACACGCAGAAGATGTTTACCAATTGCAGCAAATAACAAAAGCCTGGTCTGGTACTTCAATCTAGGTGGAGACAAAGTACAAAATTTCCTTTCAAGCGGTGTTAAAATGACAAAATTGGTGTATGTATACAGTGTGATTACAACAACCATGGAAATGGCAGAACTGCTCTACCAACCTGTGAATTATCCTTTACCATTTAGTGTACATATGTTTATGTACAAGCTCCAGCAAAATTAAGTTAATTAAAAATGTAGGGGCGGGGTCCCTTATACCAATGGTGGTTTGAATTGAGCATGTTCTCATTCAGAGTTGATCAGAGACCACACAGTTGAGGAAAATGTAATTGTCTTGTAACCCATTTTGGGTGGACTCAGCCATTTGTGAAATCCAATCTTAGTCCAAAACCAGAAGAAAAAAAAAAATCGATGAATTATAAACGCCATTGCCCACCAGAGGGTAGTGTTTCTCAACCTCCGCGTGTGAGTGATGACAATGTCTGCTTGTTTTCTCGGGCCGAAGTTACTTCTTCAGACCCGCAGACTTAATGGGCCTGTCCGTGGGGAGTTGCTGATGGCTGTCAGTAAGGTGGTTTCAAGTGGCTCGGAGAACAATACCTGCTTGAATGCCTTGGGTTTGCTATATTCTGCAAAACTAGTCATAGAATGGTCACATTGTCCAAGATGGTTCAAATGTTTCTGTGGCTCACAATGTGCTTTTCAGGCCTGCACATGCCATTTCATATCAGCGCCTGTTACTGGATCTCACAAACGTGTCAAAAAAACATTGAAGAAAATAAATCAAAACAAAACAAATTACCTGATGCAAACAGACTAGAAATGGGGTGGAACGCGTTAAGCAACTTCTCCCTCCTACCCGTATTCAAGCATGTTGAGCTTTTTTTGTATTCATTGTTTGACATAATGGCACCATTCAAATACTTTAGAGTGTAATTGTCCGTTGTGCGATATTCAATCTTAATTCCTCCTGTAGAATAACTGGTTCTGCTTCGTGATTTCTTGGTGTGACTTGACAAACACTGACCCCGGGCTTGTGGAGGTCTTTTCTGGGTGAAACTAGCAGACAGGGGGCATCATGCTGTCATCTCAGAACTGTAATAGCTAAACAGTGATCTTTGTTCCTGAAGGTGCTTGGGCAGGATGCACTGATGATAGCACCAATGAATACCCCCATTTACAGATCTGTTGCCCCATGCCTTGAACAGTGACAGAGGTTAGACTCACTTTTCTCTGTGGCGTTACATCTGCCTTCTACAATGACCTGTGTCCTTTTTTAAAATTTTGTTGAACCATTATCAGGTTTTTTTCCCCTCCGAATTTCTTGCTGTGTGGTTTTAAATTTATCTGCCCTTTGCTCACTCCAATCCTGAAAGAGATAAAAGATACTTTGTGGAAATGTTAGATTCTATAGAACTGAAATGTTAAAACTGAAATAATATGGAAGAACACATGAGTCACAAAGGCAAGGGTTCTGATAATTCACTCTAACTTCACATGATTATTAAAGCATGTGAAATCTCAATATATGAAGCCATTTTCATGATTGAAAAGTAAACAGGGCATTGTGGAGGGGAGAAAGCAGAGAGACTGATACCTATGTCATTGGTTTAGAAGAACGTCTAATTTGGACACTCTTCAAGCTGCAAGCTGCTCACAGTCTCCCTCACAGTGGATCTTTGTCATTGTTATGTTCTGTACATGGTGTCCTATAGCACAGGAGCCACAAAGCCTTGGTCTTATTACCAGTGTGAAGCAGGGAGCCTGGAACAATCACTGTCTTTCTGCTGAGAGGCCACTTCAATGCACATTTGTCCATGTCACATTTCCTGCGTGTTTACGATAGGGAATACTACAGTTTACTGCCACGAGTGCCTGACTACAATGCATGTATAAAGTTTTACTGCTGCTGTCACTGCCTGTCACTTGGGTCCAATCTCAAGTTTTGTATTTGACCAATGAACCATATATTTTCAATTAAAATGAAATTCTCAAATCACTGTATTTAGGTAATATTTACAGTTACTGATATTTTTTATAGTTTATTTTGTCCAAGTATGGCAATTTATTTATATTTAAGTGCAGTTCATACTGAGTGAAGTCCCTGCTGTTGACAATACAATTGGATTCAGATAGTAATCAAGTGTTACAAAGTAGTACTTGATTTAGGAAAAAAGGAGCATTGCACTTCAGCAAGAGTATTTGCTCAACAACATTAATATTTTTTACTTAGAATCTATTTTTATTAATCCATTTAGATAAATGGTTTTGCATTCTGGTTTTGACTCTGTACATAACACATCTAATCTAATCGGAACCTGAACTAAATATACTGAAACGAGTGGGCTGCTGCAGTGCAGCACCCTTTGGGAGCTGCCGGGGGTTCAGGGGCCTTGCTCAAGGAATTTTGTAGTTGTAGTTGTTTGTTATTGAGTACAAACCTTTTGCAGCTTTGACACGTCTTGCTGATAAATAATAAAGGATTTGGGACGATGATTCTTCATTAACTTGAATTCCTCAGTGTTGGAGCAACAGGTAAGTTCTACTCTTTTGAGTCATTCATTATTTATACTTTCCTGTTTCATGTACATCCAGTTAGGAAAAACACCTCAGTGTTATAGTAGCCAGTCACAGTTAGCTGCCAGTGGTATCTGTAATGCCATTAGAAAAAGCTGAGAGACCCAGTGATGCAACTGTGACACATCATCTCTCATAAGATGTTTCTCCTCCAACTGGATTCTCCTGTCAGAAGTACCTGTTGTATCATAAACAAGAAAACCATAGCTGACTGGAGGTATGCTGTTATGATTCAATAACCTTGAAGAACTGTTGAAGAACAGAAAAAGGAATAAAAAAAAAAAAAAAAGCAGTGTCCTAGCTTTAGACCATGATAACAAAAGGTGCCTGAGCTGATGTGGCTTTTGTCATATTTGGAGAACCTCCCTTTCCACAATGCAATAATCCTGTAATTACAGCAGGGTGGTGTTATCAAGGCCACGGTTACACAGTGTTTTCTTACTGTACTGGAGTGATAGAGTATGACAGCATGCCTGATTCCCATTTGTCATTTAAAGTGTTGTCCTTCAATCTTACTCTCATCCATCTTCTCTACTTCCCATCCTGTTCAGGACGATGGAGTCGATCCCAGCGTACGATGGGATACAAACTGGACAGGCCACCAGCCTATCACAGGACAAACACACAGAGACCAACAACCACACACACATTCACACATGCATGTTTTTTGTGGGAGGAAACCCCCCCCCACACACACCAGGAAAACATGTAAACAGTAATTAGTAGTCAGCAACACCCATTCACCCATGTATATATGATTTGAAAGTATATAATAGCTTTTTGGCAGCAGTTCGGTTCAAGATCTGCCTGAATGGGAACATTCCCATCTATAGTGAAGGACCCCTTTGAAGCAAGTAGAAGGCTGGTGTGAAAGCTTCTATCCCGTCCTGCTGACCGATTGACCATGCTGCCATCAAACGCTTCCCCTAATTAGTGTCAACAAATACGAGGCTCCAGTCTGCAGGGAGGCTGGAGAGCTGGCTGTGCATTAGCATACAAACAAACATCATCACCGGAGTGGGAAATTTACTTGGAATTACAGTAAAGTTTGACTTGAGGTTGATACCTCAGTTCTCCGAGTCATAAAACCCAGTGGCTTCCTCTCTTGTCGTTTTAGAATGAGATTTAAAAGTTCTTCTCTGTTTGTGGCTTTTGGCGTCATCTCTTCTTAGAGGTTTGCCAACCGCAGATTAGACGGGATGAGTGAGAAATGAACTATGACACACTGACAGTGAGCAATGACCGCTCAAGCTATGCATAAAGCCAAGAGTATCATTAAGTTTAAGGAAAGGCAAAAGTCCCCTTTGGTCCCTAATTACACAAAGAACAGCAAAGTCAGTGATTTTCACAGTTTTCACAACATAAATACACATCAAACTCATATCAATAGTATCCGAAACATCCAGGTATTCGTGGTAATCTTTGTTTGTATACTTTTATGATTCTGTTTTAAAAGAGTAAAAAAGTTGACCATAAAATATCAACTTTTCTAAAAGCTAATTTCAGGCCAAGATGAATGCAATTCATTATGCAAATACAGAGTCGTAAAGTAAAGTAGTATGCTTCAGCTTGCATGTTGAGACCAGGATCAAAATGTTCCTGTTTGATGAAGCACATTGTGGTGACTCTGGTCACATTGAGCTGCTTCAGGTTTAAGACAAGGTCGGAGAGTGGCTGCTCTTTACTCCCGTTATATGTCACTATTGTGTCAATAACTAGTTAGTTAGTTGTCAATGTTCAGCTCCAACAGATGAACATCAAATGTAGATATTATGTGAACTATTAGACTACTGCTCGTGACATTCATCAGTCCGATTCTCAGATGAACTGTTTCCTTAAGAGCTCAGTTGAAATACTTGCTTTGGATTTTACTACCGAGAAGTAATGGGAATTTTACATGAAATTCACTTTCCAATGGTTTTCCAAAAGTAATAATCATCTCCATACCTGGAACGATGCCCCAGAAGTGGAAAAAAGTGTCCTCTCTCTCCCTGGCTTGCTTCACTTTTTTAAAAAGTGCGTTGCTCCAACAAGTCAAAAATCAAACCCCATATAGTGTCACCGGGGGTTTAGCCAATCACAGTCAAGGGAAGCTCCTCCCTTTGACTTCTCCCACAATGACGCAGCTCTGCTCTGGCACATGGCACCACGAGAGGAAGTACTTCCTCCTCGTTCCAAGATGGGCATGTGTGGGCGGAGCCAGTCCAGCTCACACAGACACAGCAGATTCTGAATGCAGCTCCTATAATCCAATATTCAATTGACTGAAGGTCAAGAAGACGCAGGATTTGGGGAAATAAACTTTAAATACAACCTTTTTGTACCAACGAGACCAATGAGAAAGTGTTGAAAAGCTGTATAATCTGACCTCTTTAAAACAAAATAGACATCATGCATATTCTAGTTTTAAAATCAAATAAAAATATACGTATGCAGCGTGTGTCATTTTGAAGATAAGCGAGTTCATTATAGTTATTCCCTTTAGCCTCTCCTGTGTCTGGAGTGTCCAAGTTCAGAGCACAAAACTCATAACCGATTTGCTTATACTTTGTTTTTAGACGTTTACACCCGTGTTTTTCGTCAAATGGTATTGGCAATGGAAACATTGAGTAAAAGATAATCACATACTTCCTTGAGTAAGGAATAAACCAGAGTGATGCATTAATAGCCAGTTTCTCCTTCCTTCTGATTTCAACTAATTTCTAAAATGTGTTCAGCAAAAGCACTGGTGTATAGAGATAAACTGTAAGCTGTGCTTCTGTGTTTATGAGTGTGCCTCTCGTGAAACACAATACAGAGTGGATCCAGTTTCTGTGAGGGTCAATTGTCTTTGTGCTGGGTGAACAAGAGGAAGGCATTTCTTTTGTTTGGTGATGCCCTTTCTGTCTTTTGGGGCCAACGAGTCAAACCACTACACGGTATCTTTACTATCGACTGGCAGTATCAGTCTCAGCAGGTCTACTCCTTGACAAGACACAATATTTGACGGGGACACTTAACATAAACAGTGTGAAATGTCACACCAAGTGGGCAATTTGTGCTTTGAAGCTTTCTGAGAACAATGGCAGGGTATACAGCGAGTAGACAACGTTTCAAGGAGGCTTTTCCTCAGGTTTCAGTAATGTACAGTAAATGTTCTCTGAACACTAAACACGGGCAACCTCTTTAAATCCTGATATATATCTAACAATAAGTTACGGCTCGTGGCTGCACACAGAAACTGCTTCAGAAAAAAACCAACCTTAAAACACAAAATAAACACTTGATATATTGTGCAACATATTGACTTAGGTATATATGCTTTCCTTATTGTTTCATTGCATAGCTGATCCTCAGATGTCAACACTGAACACTATTGTTGGATGACCTGATGAGGCTTCTCACATAGATGTGCGGAGTTGATAAGAGAAAACACACAAAACAGGCAATCTAGGGCAGATCCCTTGCTTTTTTTTTAACAGACAATTGTATTGTCAAGATGTTTATTTACAAATGACAATCTATGTACACATTGACATTTTAGATATATTTACATCAACTACACAAAATCCTAACCCACCATACATACGGCATTCAGCTTTATGATCATTTAACAATTCATTACTATGTTCACCAGTTGCTTTAAATTAAACGAAAGAACCACATATGTGTCCCTTTTTCATTGCAGGACAGTTAAATTAACATGTCATTTGCACGTACCAGCAATAGTTTTAGTTCACAGTGTCAAAGTAAACCCTCTACCAAAATTTCTGTCAAGTACATGGGCCCATTCAAATCCATGGACTTTAAACACGTAGAAAGTATACTTTTTTTTTCAACAGTTTACAAGCAGTACAAATCAAGTCGGTCACATTCTAAAATGAGGAGTGCAAGGACTTCAAAAATAATAATTAAAAAAAAAAGTGATTAATGTCTTGAAGTCTTTCTTTGGGAAATTAAAAACGTACAAGGTGATATGATAAAAAGTAGTCTTCTTTTGTTTTTTTGCTCAAATCCTTGAGGTAGAGAGAGTTGTATCATTAACCAGCTCAAAGCCATTGAACCACTGACGCATGTCTCACTGTTCCAATGCAAAAACAGTGTGTCACACAAATTATATGAATAACTTCCTCGCAGCGTAGTGGCATTCAAACCCAAGCCTCCTGAGCACCCATTAATGAAACAGTTATTGTATTTTCAGCAATGATCAAGACCAAGGAAATACAAATACAATTTCAAGGAAATACAAGTAAAAGCAAATGTAATTTCTTAAAGTTTGCTCATTATTCCAATAAAGTTTTACCTTTAACATTTTGAAGTTTATTCCCATCATTATTCCTTTAATTACAGATCACTTTCAAAAGCCTGGTGGCTTCCTGGTTCTATGAAACACCCCGGCCATAACAAAGCAGAAGGAATAAGAGGAACAGCTGATCATCATGAACAAGGGAAGAAGGAAGGTGTACATCTGCGTGTGTTGAACAATGGGAAGCTCCTTTTCTTTTTCCTCAAAGTTTCCATCAGGGGCCACGACAGAATACTAATCACAGGGCAAGTAACTATTTGTCTGTGTGCCGTTTAGAACCGTCGCTTCACTTAGTGGCTGTCTCTGAATCTGTGTGCCGACAGTATAAATCCTTCAAAATGCCCAGTATAAATCCACAATTCTGAGTCAATCCTTGGGGGAAAAAAAGAACAGTATAATTTATGAGAAATCTCAATCTCAAAAAATATTGCATAAATGCTCATAAACAGAACATTTAAATATTAAAATATTGTCTTGGTTCCTTTTCGACAAAAAAGAGGGTTTAGGTTTGCCTTCAACGCTCACTGGCTGTTCTGTACTCGCATCCTACAGGCATTCCACCGCGGCAGAGCTCAGCCGCTCGGCGCTGGCTGAACCCCGCTGCTCCCGACAAGCTATAGGATTTCCACTTTCTGAGAGCAGACCAGGTCACTGTTGACCAGATTCCACATGTGCATGAGGTCCGACGGGAGCAGCTTGTGCACCACAATCATGTTCTTAAAGAAACACGGTTCACGGTTCAACTTGCTGTTCTTGTTTTTCACCAGGCCGAACGTCTTAAAGGCGTTGTGTTTTATTGGAGTGACCTGAAGCACCTCCAGACACATGCCCAAGAAAACGTCATCGATAGGATAGAGCTCGAGGGTGTCTGCAGCCCAGTAAAGCCTCTTCACAAGGGACCCATCCATCAGAAAACCTCCGCCACCCGCATATGGAGGGTAGTGTGTCTTATTATACAAAGCCTGGGGGATGTAGTACTTATTTTGCTTTTTACGAATAGGTTTAGCTTTGAAAATGACGTCCCCAACAAACAGGTTTTTGTCATGACCGCTGCTGTCTAGGAATTCAAAAATGTTGTCCACGCTGACAAACACGTCATCGTCCCCTTTGAAGACGTACTTCACCCTGGGACAGTAAGTGTGGAACCATTTGAGGAAGTGGGTCTCCTTCAGTGTCAGGTTGAAGAAGCTGTCTAAGAAGTCCCACTGGAGGATATCCTTGTAGATGTAGTCTTCGTACTCCACAAGTTTCTGATGGTTCGCTCTTTCAGCCTCGTTGGAGGGCTTACCGAGAAGGAAAAGGGTCTTTATCCTCCGGCCGTTCACCACCTGCTCCCGGCCCCAGGTCTTTCGGATGACCTCTCTGCGATCATGCTGGGTGGCCACCGATTTGATGATCATCAGCAGGTATATCCCCCCTGAGCATTTTTCCGGGTGATTGAGGTGCATGGGGAAATAACGGCAGTGGCGATAAAGCATAAACTGCTTGAAATTGTCCTCCAGGCCTCGGAACCAGTCCTGGCTGGACAGGTTGAGGTTTGCGCTGCAGTTGGCGCTGGATACATCCCACGTTCCTGGCCCGCTGTCCTCCGTGATCCTGGACTCCTGCGTGGTGGACCGAGCTTTAGGTTGCCGTCTGCTGGCTTTCCAGAATCCCTTTATAGCCAGATATGAGTCCGTCTTTTCCTCCAGTGTGGTGCCGGACTCCTCGTCTCCGGAAGCGTGCATGCGTGGCTGCCTCTCCAGCTGAAACGGAGCCCCCACACTGATGCTCCCCCTCTGAACAACTGTGAGTGCCACGGCAGCCAGGAAAAACATGACACTGACCCTCTTGTACACCCGCCAGCGATCTCTGGTGTTCATCCTGGAAGAAAACAAAGGTCACAGGTGCCAGTAAGACGAGGCAAAAATCATCTAGAGGAAACGTAAATCTTTCCCGGTAACTGAAGGTGTCAAACAATAGACCCCCCCCCCCCCTTCCCAAACCTTTGCACATTACAAATGAGACACAGAAGTAGTTTGACTAGTTTTTCCTTCACACAGTTCAAACTTGTGTAGTTTAACTGTAATAGGCCTGAAGGTACCAATCCAGGCGAGTTGCATTTTAATTTATTTAAAGTTTAAATACAAGAGTGTAGCCTGAGAGAATGCAATTTGAGCCTTCATGTCTTGACTTTTGCATATAATAAACTACTTTGGGAAATTTATGTAATTGATAATATAAACGCTATTGGTTGTTCAACAATAATTTCTCTGTCATTGTTATAATTCCTAAAAAAAATTATCACACTCTGCAGAAACAGAAAGGAGTTGTAAATATTTTTATTTTTATTTTTTTAAATTCAAGTCAAATAAAGGATTAATTCTGTGTTCTTTTTTTAACCTGTCTTCGTGTCCTCTGCAAAGACGAGGAATGTGGTTACTTCAGATTCTCTTATTTCCATCATGTCATGCCAGGGCTCGTTACTTCACAATCCCCCGAGACACTCCCATGTGGGCCCCTCTACCTATGAGGGACATTCGCTAACAGTAATCACCAGCCAGGGAAGCCAGAGTAAATCCATAAACACTGCGACCACAGTGTTGAGATTCTTTTGGCAACTGCTGCCCACAAAATATGTAAATATCCAATAATGGATAATGAAAACGAATTAAATCTTGAAAACAGATTTACACTTTAAAGGAGGTTTTAACTTAGTGAATAACCCCACATTTACAGTATATCTTTTTTTTTTAACAGTTTATTTAAAGAATAAGATAAGAGTATAAATATAAACTGAGCGAGGCACAAACACTTATTTGAAGAAAGGTGGCAATTTAATAGTTTTATCGGAAAATCAAACTCATAGTGATTCCGTTTAAGTAGCTTTTTAACGGTCATATTTTGGGGATGCCACACAGGTAATGTTACAAAGAATCAGGAATAGGCACTGGAGGAAAATCCACCCAGTTTGATCTCTGCAAAGCTGCAATAATATGTTGTCACTCACATGTTCGCTTCTGCTCAGAAAACCTGCGATGGGGAGGAAAAGAGCAAAAGTGGCTGATTGTCGACACAAAGGAAACGCGGAATATCGCCGCGGCTTTACGTATCTCCAGCTTTTACACAGAATAGTAGAGTAATCCTTTCCATGCAGGTCGTGTTTGGGAGGAGCGGAGACGCGCTCTGGAGATGCGCGCTGAGACCGAAAGCCGCGCTCGGGGCGCCGCGCGCCCCTTTTAAAGGCTCGGCCGCGTTCACGTGGACCACACGCACTGCGGACGTCGACGATGAATGGACCCTCCGTCACTGCAGGGTCCTCAATCACAGCTCAGCAAACACGCCTTCAGCAGAGCCTATTTTTATATACCATTACCCCAAACAAGTGTTTCACCTCATTGGAGAAAAGTATGAACTTGGGTTTAAAGTGTGAGATCGTGTATAGTATATTATATATATATATATAGTATACTACTATAGTAGATTGTTTTTTTTTGTTTGTTTTTTTGCTCCCACATTGACTTTAAAGTGATAAAAGTTTCTTTGGACCAAAATAATAGCTTGTTAAGACAACAGTTGAGAGGACTGATAATCAGTATAACAGGGAAGTGACTTGATTTATTACTGTGCCTCACAAGTTGTTCAGGCTGTCAAACATACAGAATGACCTCACAAAGTTGAGTTCATTAACCCCGTCATTCCACCAAGGAGAATAGGACATGACCACAAAAATACACCACTCCGAACCCTCTTGTGCTTGTCTGACGATCTTACGCCAGTCTGACCCGATTTGACGCAGTTCCTGTTCTGCCGATCGTTTCCAGCGTTTTCTGTTGCCCTTCTGGTGCCAAGATAGCGCTGGTCTTGTCACACTGGCCTGGAGGTTTCCTGAACGTGTGCCAGATCCACCTCCACTTCCTTCTGTGGATTTTGGTGATCCATTCTTTCCTGGTTGTTAATCTCCCATAAATCTTCGACGACAACGATCGTGGCCATGTCTCTGGTCTCGGCTCTAAATCGTTGTCCTCTGTCATGACGTCAGAAAGGGTCAAGGACGGCCGTGGTCATGGTCTTGTGACCAAAGACAACCTGTTGTAAAATTCTGATGGTGACAAGTAATTTAAGGTGATCATCTCACAGTGTGACTGCTGCTGCCACCTTCATAAATCCTTAAGTCATCCCTAAAGTTTATTAGATCTTGCACAGTGTGGCGAGCTGTGAACTTAAAAGATTGTTAGAAGTGTACAGTTTGTAGCTTCGGAGTGGCTGGCCAGCATGCCCCGAGGAGTTTACAGACTCACAGATCACCTGCAAAGCCGCCTCCAATTGTTGATCTTTCTCAATACCAATATGAATGGTGCCTCTGCCATCATCACTGTCGTTATCAACTTCCCTTTTCTTCTCTCTCGGAGAAACCTCAACTCTTCTTTTGTGGTATGTGGCCAGTATGTAGATTTTAAACAGTGTCCTCCAATGGACACTGAATGCATGGGAAAGAGTGACACATACACAGGTTAAAGCATACATATCTGTTTTGATGCATGCACAGAGTTTAAATGAGCCTTACAAGCCACATGATAAACATTTTGTGATTAATGTCATCTTTGATTTCAAACTGCTGTAGATGAAAACTCTATATATTAATTGAATCAAACATCATTGCAGCTATCTACCAAACCAGGTCAAAATTAAGAACAGCAGAATTTATTCTTCTTACCGTCATATATTTGATTTAAGACAGTGTGTAGGCAATACTTTCTATTTGGGGATTTGTGGGCACTGCATGACATCGGTAGAAAATGCGAAGGCAGTTTTTAAAGTCTTGTCATTGTTCCTATGATCAGCAGCAGTAACAGTTTGATCTATTTCTCAATGAACCATAATAATATCACCTGTGGAAAACTGATGATCTGGACAAGTGTGTCTCAACAATAGTGTGACAATTATCTAAATGTTGTATTTTAAAAAGTGCTGTATCTAATAAACTTGTAAGGTAATGAGATCATTAAGTATCAAATGGAAAATACACTGTGTGATGCACAAAGACAGAAAGCAACAAGAAAAAACACAAAAGAAAGCTGAACAAACTGGCTGACATTCACCAGGTTGTAAGAAATGTGGATAAATAATGGATAATATGACTCAATGTTTGTTGAAAATCATGTGCTGAAACAATAAAGCATAAATCTCATTGGCTATTTCCTCTTGTTTTGCCCTCTCGGTGCCTGAATTAAAAGAATCATTTATCTGAAGATTATGAGAAATAATTTAACCTAAGTTAACACATTGTACGTGATTTATACTCTAAAAAAATGTAATCTGGAAAATATTAACATAACATTGATAACCTGAATCACTTTGTATGAGAGAAACTTATGTAAGTACTCCAATCTGTCAGTGTTCGTAGATCCGTAAATGGCGCGGTCCAGGTATGCCACTAATGAAAGCAAAGGATTGTGTTGTAAATGAATAATCAAAAAACAAACTCCACACGTTTATTTAGCTCCGTGCCTTTTCATTGCATATAAATCCCATCTTCACAAATTGTCATGAAGTACTTTCAAACAACCCAGTTCGTTTGTAGTTTTCAATTCTGCCCTTTCAATCCTGCCTCGTCAATCTTGCCAAGACTTTCCAAAAAACGACAGCGTTTCAGAATCAGACCAATCTGAAACATATCATGTGGTCACTTAACAACAGCACATACAGACAACAGACAAAGATTTTCAAATTAACATGTAATTATGAGGAACATATTACATTATAAAACAACCACATTTTAAACTTGCTATGAGAAACTGGGCTCTTCCACCTCTTCATGCTTCTCCAAAACGGGAATATTTCAATAGGAACACAGCTGTGATCTAAAATCTCTCCTTCCTCTCCTTTTCTCTCTATTTCCTGGATCTAACCAGTCATCCTTCTCAGGGCCATGTGCATCCTGTTGCCTGCTGCTGGTGTTTTTTCCCGTTTTGATTTTTTTTTTCCTCTCTGTGGATTTGGTCCCTGCAAGTTCAGCAGACCAGTGAAGCCATGAAGTCACCTCATGATATCCTGAGAAACAGAAAGGAACCATTTTTCAGCACAGACAGATGGTTTTGATCAATTCTGTTGGTTTTCATGACTGTAATAAATTGTAAACCAGCTGAACTGACTGAAAATAGGACTACATATATATATATATATATATATATATATATATATATATATATATATATAGTCCACATAATGATGCATGCGGACTGCTATGTAAAATAATTATTAATAGAAATAACGGCGATACCTCATCTCACTGAAACAAAATAAATTAAACACAGTATGATCAGACATTGAAGATAATAATAATTCTGTATTTGTCATTTTATCTGTCCCTCTAAAATGTGCATGAATTAACACCTGCAGGATGGGAAATAGCCAGTTAGCTGTATGGTGGTGTAGCGGCTTGTATTTTCACCTCCCACTGAGAGTATTGGGAGTTTTATTTCTTAAGCATGTGGTGATTTTCTGTTTATGTCTTTTAAAAAAAATAAATAAATTCATTGTTTAGGCTATAGTTATCAGCTCAACATGAGAGGACTTTGAGAGAGGCGAGATGGTCAGAAAGCCGTCGTAGTATAACCAACCAGCTCCATAGGAAGTGGTCCTAATCCCTTGTTTGGCTGAACACACCTGAGGTGGATTTTTTCAGCTGACTGACAGGAATGAACCAGCCTGTGAAAGCTGTTCTCCCACTGTCACGCTGAAAGAATTTACCACTACTGAAGAAAGAGCTGCTGCAGGGGATGTCACCCGACCCTTCTCCACTTAAACTCAAACGTTTCCTCTCTGAAAAAGCAAGGACAAAGAAATATAGAAAAAAAACAAAAACATTAAAGGTGTGATCAGGTAAAGGTAAATGCCAGCCTCCTTCCCACACAAAAGTCTTCAGAAATTTGAGTAAACACTTCACTTTAGCACCACATTTCTTACACTGAAATCCATGTTCTACATGCTCTGCTGAAAAGTGATTTTAGTGACGGTTGCTCATTTTAAACATGCCACATGTCAAAGTGACATTCAGTTAGGAATATATCTATCTACATTTCTTGTAAAATCTCTTCAAAGACAGTAATCAAGAGTTCAGGGGACACTGCATATTCAAAATTAAAATTCAACTTAACAATACTATTGGCTGTAGGGTGGGTGAATGCCCTGGAGCGCAGGATAGCTATTTGAAGCATTTTAACACATATTGGATCTTGAAATCAAGGAACAATTATGGCACAGAAAAAGATTTAACTGGTGAGATTAATTTATTTCATGTGGTCTTTACATTATGCCTATCCTGACGATGTGAAAATACAGTGCCTCTATTAATGTAGTTCTTATACGTTTTGATTAGTTGGATGACTAAATTGACCCAGTAAGTTGAAGTGAAGTCACATCAGTTACTTGGAGGAGGAGGCAACCGTGACGACCATGTATTGCAAAGTTAAAATTGGGGGAAAAATGTATGCTGTCTGACTTGAGTTACCTTCTGTTGCCCAGGCCCCGCCCCCTTTCTGCACCAACCAATCAGCGCGAAGCACAGTTGGCCCACATTTCAGAAGCACCAGTGGTTTACAGGTGGAAATGGACAGATCAAGTATGCTGCTGATCATGAAGTGGTCGCAGTGCTCGAGTTGAGAAGGTGATACGTTTTTAGTGCCAGTTCATTCATTCATTTCGTGAAATGATCGTGGTTGAAAATGGCGATATGACTATATATGCAGTCAGCCTTACCTCTACTTCTAATTATCCTCAACCGGTATTTGTCTAATATTAACGCAGTAATGATGATGGTCCCTGGGATCCATAGAAAAGGGAAAAAGTTAAATGAATAAGTTAAAGTAAAGAAAAGTTAAATGATGAAGTTTAACTTTATCTTACCCGTGCGCTATATCTTAAATAATATTGCACCTGTAAAAAAAAGATAAACTCTTCATTCATTTGTCACTGAATAATGAGTGAGCTTCTGTGTGGCTCGTTGCAAAATTGGTGCTCTTGTCATCTGTGACAGTGATTAGTTCTTTATCCGTTTGCCGCTCAAGAATCAACACCCTTAAACCGTCATTACAGTGTTGAACAATAGTAAGCGAAGCAGGCATTTGTTCTTGTTTCCATGCTCACACACACACACATGCTCACACACACATAAAGGGGAAGAAAATGTAAGTGTTGTCATGCTGAAGGTTAATGGGTAGTTTGTGAGGACATTCCTGAGAAGGTCAAAGATCTAAAAAGGCAAATTCCAAATAACCTTCCGCTTTGTGGCTGTTTGAATTGCACTGACCTTTGGGTTAATGTGTTTGAAAATTCTCAAAACTTTATCAAGCATGTTTGTTTCTTTGTTTTTTATTTTGAATTTGTTCCACTGTTTGACACTTAAACTACCACACACACACACAACCTTAAAGGAAAGACGGGTCCACAGGTGTTTACGACAAAAGCAGAGTTGTGGGGGTCGACTTCTTTCTATTCTTTTCAAAGGGACCAGACAGGAGGAAACAGGAGGTTCAGGAGACACGGTCGCCGAAACACTGTCTCTTCTTACTTGGCGTCACCTTTTATCAGTCGTGCACATTGCTGACGACTGATAAACAAACTAAAAGAGGGTGCCGGTGATGGCAATGACGCATCGGCCTCTTGAGCAGGAGTTTCACTTTTGCAAACTCAAAACTAAAAGGAATAATGACTCAAGATCAACTGACGAGGAATTTGAGGAGAAAACATTGAGATAAATATAGAACAATTGAGTTAGACACAAATGCTGTCTTGGTGCGGTAACTTTTGATACTTACCCGTATCTCTTCGCTCCAGCTCTGGTGTCTATCCTAACTTGTTTTGATAGAAAGCAGCAGTTTCCTCTCCGTTGCCGTTACAGCTGGACAGTTCCACCACAACTCAAGCTCGGGGGGGGGTTACATGGCCACCTGGCTGCAAGTGCGTCAGTCCGTCATGTGCGGCCTGTTTCCTCACATTGTGCTGCTCCTCGCTGGTTGGTGTCCACAATACTAATTGCTGGATATGTCATTCCTCTACGGACACCATGTGACATTTACCAAGCGTTGCTCAGCCAAAAATGTTCCGCAGCCTTTCCGAATCAGAATAACAAAAGCGTATTAATTCAGAATAAATGTTAAAAGATTTATTTAATTTTTTTAAAGACGCAACTATATCCTGTTGGATTACAGCCAAAGAAACCAAGAGGCTTTACAGACCTCGACCTGTTCGGTGCCAAAATTGCATTGAACAATGTTACTGGACCTTGATATCATTACCGGTAATTGTGTGTGGCCACTGTAAAATATTAACACTGCACACCTACTTTATTTGTATTACGCATACCTCATTCACCAGGTGAAGTGGACAAGATCAGGTGCAGGTGAAGTTCTGCTTGGTAATCGACTGAATTGTGTCCCAGTGATATGTGAGCCTGGATAAAGGACAACGTTTTACATGAAGTTCACAGTTCATCGGGGAAAAACCTCAAAAACAAAGCACTTTCCTAGTAGTTAATTAGACCACGAGGACCAACAGAAAAGTACTGACTATATGCGTTGTCACCTTTATTGGAAGCAAAAAACAAACACAAAACTGATAATAAATACAATCCAAATAGAAAACATCAAGGCTCGATGAGATTCCATGGTACAAATGTTTGCACGGTTGAGGGTTTCTGATTATTGTATGACTTGTTATGTTATAGAAACAATCTGTGCTGAAGCTAAAAAAAAAAAAAACAACACAAAAAACCCCCCTCACAATCACAATCCCACACATTGTTCCATCCTCCCCTGCTCCTCCTGTTGCCGCTGATCCTGTTGGCCTGACCCTAATCACAACCTGGGGGGATGATGTTACAGGAAGCCCGATGCTTGTGGGGAGATAGTGCTACCCCACGGTGACAGCTCACTCTTCATGTCCTCCTGGCCGGCGGGGACGAGAGGGGAGAGGTGGGGGCTGGGGCGGAGAAGGGTGGAGTGATAAAGGGGGTAAAAATAAGTCAATCAGGTGATAGACTCTTTAAAATGTATCAAAAAAATCCAAGCAAAAGGCCTTATGCCATTTTCCTCACCACATCAATGAATCATTTTAGCTATAAATGTGTCCATAGTCATATTTAAAAATAAAAGAATTAATTTAAAAAATACTGTGAGCCATGTCAAATATTATATCAATACTTGACCACATATTCTTAATTCTTAATTCTATTAAACACATTGAAACCTAAACCTTTGATTTCTATATATAAGAATGCATTTATTTTAAAATTCTTGCTCGCGACCAGCTTTCGAATGGCGGATATTAAGGGTTTTCGCCACTTTGCTTGATGTATAAAGTTGTCTGCACGAGATCGTTCTGGTCTTGGCTGCAGTGTCAGAGGCAGCGGCACGATGTCACTCAGCATTGCAGGAGTTTTAGTGAGAATTAAGACTTGACTTGACGTGCCATTTGACTTTTATTTCAACATCTCTTTACTTCCACTCAAAGGCATAAATTACAACACTTACTTTCTCCACCTGAGGGAAAAATACTTGCGTGAACCTGCAAAGCTTTAAATATTCCATCTTTTAGATGCCTCTGTTCAAATCTTAACCTCTACCGAGGAGGCTGTAAGGTCGTCTGCGTTTGTTTGTCTGTGAGCAAGAGCTCAAAAACTAATCAGCGGATCTTCATAAAAATTGGTACAATGGTGCATTTTGAGCAAAAGAAGAACCCATTAAATTTCGGTGGTTATCTGGATCAAGATAATTGTTACAATAGAAAATTTTAATTTTGAAAAATGAATGAATAAAGGCAGTTGATCTGGATGTGGAATATGTGACATTTCCCTGAGTCCATGTCTATCCTTGATGCTTACCAGCTTCAAATTCAAAACTGATTTTTGCGATGTTTTGAAACAAATAAAAAGGTCAGTAATTTGCCGATGAACTGCATCGTTTTATTTACAGTTAACACAGCATTAAATCAACTTTTCAAGGAATTAATGTGGTGAAGTGCTGACTCTAGGAAGTTTTACTGTGCCATAAAAGAGAAAAGGATTTCCCTAACAGAGTTTACAGACTGGAGCAACTTTCCTAAAAGATACAGCAGCACTATCCACACTTTCTGTGGCCACATGGCAACACAAGGCGCGTCTGTCATCACTTGAAGCCACTGGTCTCGACCCGACTTAACCGGGATAAGGCGGCATGTTCCATCCTCTCAATGTGGCGGAATTGCAGCAGCTCCTCTCCTCATTTGTACTGGCTCAGTGGGTGGCCCAGGCGGCCACACAAATGCCTCCTCTACCTCCCCTTAGCCAAGGAACGCAGCTTGGTCACAGCATATTCCAAAATCTGCGTCTAAGGGGCAACTTTGCTTTGCCGTTTGATGCTCTCTCCCCCCTCAGGTCCGCTCGGCCAGGCAGTGGATAAAATTACAAAATGGCACTTGACAGAAAGCAAAACCTACGAAATGAAATTAAAAAGCGAACGACGACAAAATCGACAAATGAAAACTCTTTGAGCATGCCAATAAAAGCAAGGGACTCACTGCTGTGTCATGTGTTGCTGCTCATTGCCCTTTAAGACAAGCAATGATTAAGTGACTCTCCTTATAAATCAATAGACGTCAGACACTTGCCAGACCTCAAAAGTACCACACGGGAGGATGTGGCGGTTTTGAGTGACCATTAGGCGCTATTACAAGCTTTATGGTAAGGCCACCCAACGGAAGAGCCGGAGGTAATCGCTCATCAAATGCAATTAAGACGCATGAGAGCATCGAGAGATGCTATCATCAAACTCAGAGCACCAGAGCTTCCCTGCAGTGACTCAAGTTGTATATGCAAAATGTCAAGTTGACAGCAAATAAATATAAACTGGTTGGGGGGGAACAAAGTGTTTTGAAGAGAAATGGACTTTTATGGTTACCGTAACAACTGAAGAATTACTGAGAGGCTGAGCTACTGTGCCCATGGACACTGCCATTGTTGTCACCAGCCGTTATGATACACGTTTGGTCTGACGAATAAAAAGACCACAAAATTGTACCATGTTGTGAAAAAAAACGTCATTCTAACGGTATGGAAATGTTGACAAAGTGCTGAAGTGATGTTAGAAGTGCAGTGATAGTGCAATTGTCTTCGTTCAGTCATTCAACCGCAACCTGCTGAACCTCAGACTCAATGAATTAAGACTTAAAACTTCTACTTTTTCCATTAAATAAATGAACGTCACCAGTTGAGATGACGGTAAGAGTTGGCATGAGCCATGAAAGAAAATAAAAAGCAGATTTAGCTGAAGATCATAAGTGTAATTCAAGAGGGAAAGGTGTGCGATGACTTCCACGCGTCTCTGTGCTCTTTTGTCCGTTTTCAATGTCGAGAGGAAACGTTAGTAATGAAAGCCATTTGTAAAGGCGTTGGCTGAAAAGGAGAGGAGGTGGAAAAAATGGAAAATACAGTAGAAGAATGACATGATGACAAAAAGATTCATGTCGACTCAAAGAATGAAGAAAATGTCAATTTATTAGTGCTGTTATCAAATTGATTACTCTGTGTGTTGATTTGCACGTTGTCAGTGTGAACTATATAAGAATGATCCATTCATGTGCAGAATAGGACTTTTGACTTCAAGTGCAAATATTTCTTTATGTCATTTTGGGCTTTGGAGACTTTTTGCGTGAATTTCAAAAGTTCTGAGAAGTTATCGGTCTTAACAGTTTTCCTTTCTCAGACACATTTAGTATTAGGAGTTCAATAGGTGCTTCAATTGGTTACAGTGCCCTGAAATCAGTATACAATCTATATTTATAAAACATTATGGATACTAAAACTATAGAAGGAATCTTGCATAAGTTGGATTAAGTTTTTTGTTTTTTTTTATATTTCGAGTTTATTTGATCACAGTGTGAAAATGCTCTGTACATTCACCATGTTTGTCATATTTATTTCAAAATGTATACTCAAACAGAAAGAAATGTGATGAGAACACTGTAATGAGCGAGACAGAATATTGTTTGGCGTCTGTGGTTTGTACCGTCACCAGCTGCTTACTTGTGTGACTCCTGGTGTCTGGCAGAGCCGCCTTGCTGCTCAGCTTTGGGTCCTTCTGCGGAACGTTGGGTATCAGATCCGTGAGGTCATCGGGTGTCCGGGGAATTTTGGGTCTTTTCGCAAATCCAGAAGAGTACTCGTTGCTATTGAGAGGAGGAAAAACAGAACAGCCCCTGACAGTTTCATCGCCAATATATTTGCATGAACAAGAAATATCAAAACTGAAACCACATTAAACCCCCCCCCCACTCGTTGAAACACATCCCGAGCCGCTGCAGGCATGAAGAAGGGGGTTCACAGCCCACAATATCCATCACTACCCGGTTCAGTCAATAGTCTCGTTTTCAATTGTAACATGTATACTGTGTGTTATTTCACTATTTTTTTTTAGTTTCATATAAATAATCCGCGTGGATTCCAGTGTAACTTCAAAATTGATACTAAGACGAGCCTTGACATAAGCTCAGCTTGCATTTCCAGTAGTATCAAGGCCAGCGGCATTTTAACAATAATATGTACACCTGGATGGACGTACATCCTCTTAAAACATCCGACACTACGAAAACAAACTGCTTTTAGCATTTTTCTGTTGTTCAAGCAATGATGATAAACTATTACTACTCAGTCATTGTATCCATTTTCACAACAGTAAAATAATTACTGACTGAGGAAATAGACTATAAAGTGTAAAGCAATATGGATCACTAAGACTAATAAAAAGGGAGTCACTTTTGAGAAAAAGGATCACAACAGCTCTTCTGCCTCCCGTCAGTGACGCTCCAGACTCCTCTAATGTTCTTATCAGGCGGGAGCCAAATGACCTACATCCTGTAGAGCGATCCTATACCATATCAAATGGATGGATTTCAATCCAGCTTCTCCTCTGAGTAGTCGCGTCGGCTCCAACATCGCTGATAACATCTGGGATAACCCGGGTGTTACAAACCGTGATTGTATTTCCGAGAACATAAGTGGGGGCACTCTGCAGAGCTCTTCTGGGGCAGGACAGTTTGAACTGGCATACATGCTGCATAAATTGCCTTTGGTTTTCAAACATCCAACCCAAAATGCAGGGAGCTACAGGAGAAAAGCTGAAGTCAAGATAATATCTGAGAAGAAAAGTCCCGACTGTCCATCAGTTCTTTGTTTCAGACTCAAGTGTTACGGAGCTTTGCTACAAAGGTGTTGGTCTGAACTCAGTGACACGTCCACTTATTTTGTGCCAAATTGCTTTGTTCCCAAGATCCTATTCACTTTAATATGAATGCACCTTTCATCTCACTAGGGAAGTCTTCCAGTCCAGGGTGAATTGAGGCTACTAAAGTCTGGAGAGTTATATTATAGATGTGGGGGGGGGGGGGATGGTTGGGAGTCAAGTTCCTCTGAGATTTAAAGGAGGGAAGAACCACGGGAGGGTTGATTGAATGAGCCTCTTTGTGGACACTGCTCGTTTAAACGCATGTCACAGTCTCACAGAGCAGCTTGGTGCTGAGTCACACGTCGCCCTGGAGAAGCTCTCCTGCCAGCTCCCTCCATCCACACACACTTGCACCGACACACATCTCAGGGTTTTTACAGGGACCTTTGATTATGGTGTTTTGTTTTCACCAGCCATTAACAACACTTTGATCCAGTCCCTTTAAGGAGACCCCCCCCAATGGAAGAACCACACAGGGCTTTTATAAGTTGGCTTCAAACTCCTCATCTCTAAATGACTTCTCGTCCAAAGCGTCCCGTCACGTCAGCAGCATTCTTCACGATATGGCCTCAGTGACTAAATTCTTTAAAAAGTAGCAAGGAAACAAACAACACCTTCTTTTTTTCTTCAAACAGTTCTTGTTGTCAAGAAATCCATTTTAAAATGACTGATACAGGACGCATATACTAAGATCAAGTGCTACTGACCTGAGAACAACCACTGGGTCACTCAACAGATGAGCAATGAACATTTTAACAAAGTTTAACAGAATTTGTCTGCATAACTTGACACTAAATGAACAAGGTCCATGTTTACTCTAGCAATGGAGTAGATTTATCCAATTCAGTTTAAATGTTGCTGAAAATCGAGTTTAGTGGGAGAGGTTTGTCCGATTGGGAGCAGGCAGATACAAACAAACAAACAAACAAAAAAATTAAACATATTTCTGAGATTATCTCTTTTTCTAAGCAGTGAACTCAAGCTGTGGATTCAGAATTTCACATAATGCCAATCAAACTACTAATGATCTAGCTTCAGTCGGTAAAGTGATCAACTAATATTAGACTACCATATCTGGGCCTTGCAATTCCAAAATAAGTCCTGTTTTTCCATGCACTACTTACAAAAGAGTTTGAGTTATTCAGCTTTTGGGTGAAATTTCAGGATGAACCTAAAATGCACTATAACAGGTGAATTGATTATGACCCTCTCTTAACGTTTGACTGCACATGTCCTTCAAACGGGATGTTTTCACCCTGAGCTGAGAGTCGTCAGCAGGGTAAAGAGATACAGAGAGAATGGAAGAGGCACAGAAAGACACAGAGGTGGACGTCCTTCGTCCACATCCCACCCTGATGACCGCTTCATGGTGAACTGAGCCATTTCTCAATAACTGGTCTGAGATGAGGGAGTCCATCTGCATGCTGAAATACCCTACGCTCATAACCTTTTTACACTTTCCATACATTTCAACCCAAAAGCCAACTATGCCGAACTTGCAGGTGAGCACAGTATGTTCAGCCTTACTTCCAGGCGTACCATGCACCTTTAACAAAGAGGATCAAAACATCCTCAAGTTTCCTTGTTTCCTCGGAAAAATACCACACAAATAAAACTCAATGCTTGCAATGAGTTTTAAACCCAACATCGTAAAACACGCAGTTTAAGGCTTAAACTATGTCGAATGTTTCATTTGTATTTCAGCAGGAACTAATATTCTCTGGCATCGACTTTGCATTTCAGACCTCAAACTATTTTATATCAACATAAAACAAAGATAATTTCACTCCAAAATGTCATTTTAGCCAATCGAACATAACAGTAATTGTTAGAAAAGACACTCCACTCTGCACAATGCATAGGTGAATGTCCAGTTAAAACTTGTGTTTTAACTGGACATTAACACACAAACTTGTTTACCTGGTGTATTGTTCACTCGACGCCTCCTTGGCATTGATGGTTCCAACTTCAAATCTTCTGTCCAACGCGGACTCTGCTCGTATGTATTCGTCTGTTTGGGCACGTTTAGGAAGGAAAAGGTTGACACTGATTGATCATTTATCCATGATGATATAAAAAACAGTGTGCAGCCAAATGCGTCAAATGGGTCTCCACAAGCACGTTATAATGAAAGAAAGGAATAAAAGGTAAAGCACCCACCAATGGTTGGACAGAGGGAGTCGGCAGTGCCGGGCCGACTGCCTATCGGCGTACACAGCCTGGAGTTGTTCGGGGAAGGAGGTGTACTTCTTTCCTTGCTCCTTTGTCTGCGCGGGCATTTTATTGATATAAATTAGACATTTCAAAATTATTAGAAGCCCTTATAAAGATGCTCATAATAGCAGCTTATTAAATTGATATTATTTACTTTTATCGTTGCTATTTTTTCATGGTCGTCCATTAATCCATAACCATAGAAACCTTCCATGTAAATAAATGCTAACGGAGTTGTTGTTTGTAGTTTATCAGAAATAACACAATTTCATCAAGGACATGCAGGAGTGCATGTCCTTATGTTCCTGTGTAGGTTGTGTAAAGGACAACTTGTACCTGTGATATTCATTACCCTTAAACAGGCAACAATACCGTCTGTGTTGACAAGGATCTACTTTCAGAACTAAGTGATTCCACTTCCAGTCGACTCCTGCCTCAAACTCTTTCCTTCACAATTCTAGTGTTTCTAATAATTGATGGCGAACTGAATCCATTCTTGCTTTGACCCAGTGCACTAGTTTCAAACCCAGGACAAACTTCATTATACAAGTCGCTGAACAAAAGAGGCAGTCCAATCATTGTCATTATGACCTATAGCCGCGGTAAAGTGATCTGCACCGCGACAAGAGGAGCTCATATCTAGATGTCTTTATCTAAACGTAGATTTCTCCACTAGTTCACGTATCAATAATATTGTATATTTTTACAACTCACATTAATTTGAGCTAAAAATCTGCAAAAAAATTCAAGTCACACCAAGTGTTAGATATAAAAAAAAAAAAGAAAAAAAGAAAAGACACTTTCTGACAATGTGTGTTTAACTTACCTTGTTCTGCCGTTAGAATTGGGTGTGACCGGTCTCTGGAGGGGCTCGTCAAGGCTTTGCCCATGTGGAATGTGGGAGTTCCTTTTCATTGTTGTCATGTTGGTCATGATCTACAGGAACACAGACACCTCATGTTGAATTGTAGAAATCAAGTGAAAATGAATACAAATTAAAAAAAACAAAAACAAAAAAAAAACCTGACAATCTGGATTATTAGGTCAGCTTTAGGCAGCTTGTATGTATTAACCGAGATAAACTCTATAGTGAAGGTTTTTTTATTTTTACAAAATCTGATAAACCTGAGATTCTGTATTCAGCTCACCCTAACCCAACATAATATGTTTATCAACATGACCGACTTCCCCGACTGGTTAATGACAGTATTCTTCTAAACAAGGGACCTCTTACTTTCCAGGATAACTCCTATAGTTACTCACTAAATCAGTGTGAACTGACCCATCTGGAAAACTAGATCCACAAAACATCAGTCGAGATGCTTTAATTTACCATTCAGGGGTTTTGTCAGTAGATCATTTTAGAATTTCTGACAATGCTCTCTTAATCCCAAGAAAGGTAGATTTCAGAGTTCATACAGCGGCACCTTTTTGAGGAAAAAAAGCCACTTTGCAAGCTCCTGTAATACTCAGAGAGTTAAAGAGGCAGAAATACAAGGTGAAACTTTAAAACGAAAAATTCTTTTACATGGCTTCAATATGGGAACATTGAAAAACGTCGACACATAATCTGAACAATCTCTAGTCTAACTATATATCATCACAGTGGCAGGAGCCTATTCACAATGATATAAACATTTCTATTTCCCTTCTTCCTCGGCATCGTTTCCTTTTGTGTTACTGCGACGTTACATGTCTCTTATTTATCAGACCTGAGTGACAAAGTGGCCCAGTTGTGGACGACGATGCTGCGTAAACAGCACGAGGGTTGATCTTGGTGCCTACTGAGCTCATTTAAGCTGTGCATCGAGTGCGTTTTGCTCTTACGCCCAAGTACTCAGTGGTGAGTAGACTCTCCCCGGACAATTCCCCCGACTGTGGCTGCAGAAGTTCGTCCTTGTCGAGGTCCTTCTCCAGCAAATCCTCCTGTCATACAAAGCGATAATAAAGTGAAAGTAATGAGTCGGTTAAAGTCACACGATTAGGACCAAGTGAAAGAAACCATGAACATCAGTGGTGACAAGAGACCATCTGTGACATAACAAGACTTCATGTCTTTCAGCAAATCTTGGAAAAGTATAGTTAATCATCATGACCACTACAACTTTACAAGGAAACATTGTGAATGAGGTAACTCTGGTTGTGCATGATTTGTTTGAATACTCTCAAAATCAACTAACTGCTGTTAATGATTAATGGGACTGTGTATATTAGGTCCAACAACATGTTTTGTACAAGGGGCCACTGTCGTCTGCACTCTAGGAGCTCCTTCAGAGGTGAAAAACAATCACGGTTAAATGGATAACACCTACAGAAAAGCACTAAGCCAGAGATTACAGGCAAAAGGAGGGGGGGACTTACTCTGAAGGAACTCCTATGCTCCCATGAGGGGAACATACACAGTACATACCCGTCAGAGACGGGTCATTCCCACTTTAACTTACTACCATATACCTTATCTTGATAACCCACTTTCTCACAAATATAATCTTTCAAGCCCATCACACCTGCAGACACACACAGGTGGGAGACACACAATATCTGTGTCACGTTGAGATTGGCCTCTATGGGATTTGAGAAATGTGTCGAATAGAATGTGTCCTCGTTGCAATAAGTGCTCATGTTTTTCCTACTTCTGTTCCTAAATACAGTCATTAAGACAGTAAAATACTAAAGCGCTGATACGGGCACGTACGTCGTTGTCGTCCCCTTCCTCTTCATCTGATTCCGGGTACTCTTCCTGAGCTGCATGGGGAACAAAATGGTACATTTTCAAAGCAAATGTCAGTGCATTTTCATGAAACTAAATAGTTTTTATTTCCTGCTCAAAACACTTTAAAAAAGTAAAAAATAAATAAATAAATAAGGGTATCACAGGAAGACACACTCAACACTGATTCATTTTTCATAAAATGCACAATCTAGTTAAATAAATCGAAAATGATCAAGTAAATACTGTCAATGCAGTATAGTATTGCACTCAGCTCCGAGGTCGTGTGGCATTAAAGCCAGTCAGTGTTTCCGGTATCACCAAGTGGAAAGAAAAAGGTACCTGTGCCTTGTAACTACAGTTCTGTTGAAATTGAGTTTACTCACCAGACTTCAGTAGTTTGATGATGTAGCCGATCTGGCTGCTGAAGCTGGAATTTCCCTCTTGGATGTAGTATTGGAGAATCTCCTCAAAACTCTGCTCACACACACGACATTTGGCTGAAGTCAGGACTAAAGCTGTTAATCACAATATCCCAATTGTGATTCTTTCAATGAAAGAGTGTCTGCATGATGTCAAACTACTCTATAATAGTGTGACATTCAGCCTGAAGCGCACACTCCCTCTTTTTAACATTTCATGACATAATTAAAAACGATATGTCCATTACAACATGCAAGACACATCCCACCATCGGTCTGCTCTCTCACCATCTCTTTGGCTTCTTCCCGCACAGAGGGAACGCAGAAGATGCTGTACAAAGTCCCATTCACGAATGAGCGGATCTGAGGACAAAACTCGTGAAATTACACACACAAGCCCTGCTTTTATGATGTCACACCGAATAGAAACAACCTGTATGAACAGAGAAGGTATAGAGAGCTCAGCTAGCACGGCGACTAATGAATGTACACACTATTAATTGCCATATGGTTGCACACGTAAGTCTTGGGATGAAACTTTTGACTGGTCGAAATGTCACGACAGATCTCTTTTGTGGTGGTGTTTGGGTTGCGTACAAAAGATACACCGCAAGACGTAAACATTAACGAATATGTTCTGTGTTCCAATAAAAGGAACTGTGCACATAACATCCATGTCAGAGTGTTGAGAGGTGTGTCAGGCACCCGGTGGTTTTCGTGTCCAAGGAGGTCAATTAGGACCTTCAGCACATGCTTGGCGTCGTCTGCACACTTCTTTTTCCCTGTACAAAGATGCACAAGCATTCAGAGATACACAAAAGCACATTCATCTCAACAGATGTTACATTTCTGTTAAGGCCATTTATCACTCGTTTATCTCAACACTTTGGATGGAGGTTTCTTTATTATCGTGTTGAACAGTGTGAAAATAATAATCGAGTTCTAACTGGATCTGATGGTTATTTCCTCTGGATTTTGCGTACCTTTTGTGCGCAGGCACAGGTTGAGGAGCAAGGCAGCGGAGTACTCCAGAGTGATGTCACTGAGGCAGTCCGGGTCCTGGAGCTCATCCACCAGCCAGCTAATCAGGTCATCTTCTATCATGGCAGTCTGCTGGCTCCTCCTACCAACACATGGCCATTATTAACCATCAAGCAGAAAACTGACCTCAGTTTGTTTCATTCCAACTCCTACAAAACAAAGAAGTTTTGTCTGTCAGAATTACTTTTGAGCAGTCGCTTTAAAAATGTACCTGAGGCTGAGTTTTTGTATGGCCATAAGTGCTTTCTCCTTAATCGAGGGGTTTTTCTCCGTCTTGAGGACCTCTATGAGAGGTTTCAGAAGTGAGGGGATTTGGGAGAGGTAACCGCGACCTGGAAACATTGTGACAACATCGGATGGACGTGAGCAGGAAACTCATGTTAACACACAAAAAAAAAACAAAGAATGAAAACCTCACCAGATTTCATTTAGGTTGCAAATAGGGACTTAAGAATTTAAAAGATAGGCATCTGCAAAATATTTGATTGATTTGCAATCCATATTTAGGTACAAAAACAACACAGTATAATAGAATTTAAAATGACATATTTTGGGGCCAGACTGAAACGCAATGTGAAATATTGATGCCAAAACATATGGGTTAAGAAGAAGAAGAGAGAGAGAGAAAAAAAAAAAGCACAAAACCACATTAATACAACTATGACACTGTTCTTGTCCCTAGGAATGAACTAATACAGTCTTCATGAAATTCACACAAACCAAAACCTCTCATAGCATGATAGATACGTGACAAGATGAGCACTAATGAGCCTGATCTTTCATGGCTGATGTATTAAGAAGCTGCCTTCTATATGTTTGGCAGCCTATAAAAAAGGGGAATATCAATATAAATCTCAAGATCAAACCACTGAAGTCCTTCATCAGTCTGTTTCCAGACGCAGTCAGTCAGATGATGGCTTATTTGACTAAAACAAAATAAATGCTTAAACAAATGTAAATAGCTTCAAACTTACCATCAGCAAAGGAAGCAAATGCATTGATGAGACGGACGATGTACTCGCGGATGGTGTCATTAGGGGAGGTCAGTAAACCAACCACAGTTTTCTACATTAAGAAGACACAAAAGAAAGAGCAGGTTCTGACCAAAGACATTTGGGTTTCAGGGTCACGAGCATTGCATAATGATGTATCACAATTACACAGCGTGGTAACATCCAAAATATCACTATTGTAGTATTAAAAACTACTTGAAATTGAAAAGACATAAGTTAGGCATTCATCTATTATTCAAAACAGATTTTTATCGTAGAATTTAATTTCATAAATTTTTTTTAATGTGTATAACTTGAAAAATAGTGAAAAAAATAGTAAGCTCCTTTTCTTAATGAAAGCTGGGGATAATGTGCACCCGGCGCCCACGACACCTAAGGCACTGTGCGTAAAATGTGCACCGCACGTTAATGAACACGCTGACAGAACTGCAGAAACAGGAATTCATGGAACACAGAACTCAAGCTGTCGCGGTGATGAATTAATATTTCAACACAAAACACACTCACACGGGGGAAACTCGGCCTCAACTGGATGGAAAACATAAACTGAAAGAAGAGCGGTGACGAAAGTTCTTTATATTATCCAATGAATTAATATGGTTTAATCTCACAAAGTCACGCATTAACATGTCGGGAATGTTTTGGCTTCGGCTGCAGCGGCAGAGTTGCTTTTAGCCTGGTGGGTGTGTCTTAATCCTTCATATTCTCAGAGAATAACTGCTCCTTCAGTAATCTGTAAACTGAGTTGCAGGATTTCTTCGTGCATGTGACGCAGAAAACTCCGCCCCCTTTCATGTGAACGTGCACTGAGACATAATCTGAAAGGAGCTCTTGATGATCAGGATTAAATACAATCAGGAAAACTCTGTGTATTTAAATAAAACTATCAGGAAGTATTTGTCAGTAGAACGATGAAGACAGCAGTATGTGAGGACGTCTTAACAAAATTACATGTCTGTTCTATCAATTCAATGCTAACCATTCCCCCCCCCCCCCCCAAGTTCTGAATTATGACAATATTTAATGGTGAAACACTGCCGTCAGAGCAGTAGTCTTGATTAATATAAATGCAAATGACTGGGAATATGTATACCTTTGTCCTATGAAACAAAAGCAACTTGGTGAAATGTTAATTCTATGTTTCAATGGACATACTGACTTACTATGATAGTAAAAATACAACATCCATACTGGGTGTGATTGTTGTAGGCCATTCAAATGGATAAACTACATTCCTTTAAAACTCCTTTAAAACACGGCCCTGGCATCAGAAATGTCTTTTCTGTCTCCAGTCTGCGCACTTTGTTTACTTCGTCGTTAAAGTCAGTGGTGTGACAGAAACCTGTGTGCTGAGTTGCTAATTCATCATCTCAATCCCGCCCTGAGCGAGAGCCTTGGGATTAATTAGCCAGTGTGGATAATTTTAGGGAATCTTTCTTTTTTTTTTTTTTTCCATTGAGAGAAATGGAGCTTAAAAACAAAACAAACAAACAAAAATATTGTCCAACTTGAAACTATATATAACATTTGCCCAAAGTGTTGAAAATCCAGGTTACAATAAATAGACAGCCTCGCGTCCCACCTGCTTGTCCGAGTAGCCCTCCAGCAGATCATTGCCAATGTAGGCCTGAAGAACCACCTCTCTTTGGTCACCTGGGAGTGAGTGAGTGAGTCTCTAAAAACAAAAGGACAAACGGGAAGTTTGAAACTGCATGTGTGCATCGTTGATCACACTTTTTTTTTTTCAGGCTGAAAATTACAACCTTTCAACGTTGAATAAAATCTGAGATTTACTTTGATTTAATGAATCTGTCAAAAAACAACAACAACCCAAAACTAATGTTTATCAGTCTCTGAAACCTCCTGGGTCACTTTAGCAAACAATAAGAGAGACTGCTGGGCTCAAACTTTTAAAAATATATGTATTACTGCTTCTTTAAAAAGGATACAGAGATTGCACATAGAAATAAGAACGTTTGACACGTTCACGTGAAGCAGTGGGATTTGCTCTTCTCACCCAGCAAAGTGCCTGAAGCAACAGCGACGCTCGTCTTTGATCTCCTTCAACCAGATCCGCCTTCAGCTTGACATAGTTTACAGAGGGAAACATCGGGGCCTCCATTGAGAACCTACAGTGAATGAAGACCGAACGCAATCTAGGATTTTATCACTGCATCTTCCACACTTTTGAATAGTCTCCCCCCCCCCCCCCCCCCCCCCCCCCACACACACACACACACACACAGGAACCTTACTGTGGTTTCCCGAATGCTTGTGAGATGGAGGACGTCTGCAAGAAAGCACAACCCCCCCCAAAGAAAAAAACTTATTATACCACAGCAATATTTGAAATGTGACAAGTTTTCATTTAAATGGGTGACATACTTACATTATCTGTGCAAAACACAAAATGTAGGACTTTTTACTTAAAAAAAAAAAAAAGAAAAAAAAAGTGCATTCTCTTCTTTTTGCTCGTTCATTGCTGAGCTCTCAGAAACGATGAAGCCATGAGACACAGACTGGTCTACTACACATGCTCAAGGTCCATGCAGCACACTGGGACATGCATGTGCCACCATTCATGCAGTAAATTACCCCAAAAAAGGTGTGCAAATATCTGTAAAGGCTGGAATCTCACAACCCCAGTGCAGAAAACCAAGGGCGGACATGCACATGGCACAGTCTGTGTAAAAACTGCTGAAAGATTATTTTGAGCCCGAGAATCGAATTCGAATTCCAGGAACTTGGACTTATAGCGGAGGGCAGCATTAGGTCGGGGGAGTGATCCGTGTCGTCTGAGGTATCAGCTCGTCTGGCCACATTTTTGCGCTGGTGAGCAGCGAGTTACACTGCAGGAGGAGGAGATCAGTGATCCCAGGATTATTCCCCAAATTCCTCTCTCCTCAAACGTATTGGGACCAAATAATGGCCGAGAACAATGAGACATGTTTCCTTGTGACATCCGACACCAGTGGGCCCCTACCAAGCAACACTTGATGGACAATGACGTCCAACCAACACATTCACAATATAATCATGATCTTCATTTATAGGAAACACTTTCTCAAAGTCTCTGAAAAACAACAACAATGTTTACATAAAAGATGCTTCTATCATTTTCAGCACGTCTTTTCATGATTCCATCTTCCAGGATGAGAAAGACGACCGAGACGATTTTATTTTCAACGAATAGAGTAGCAACATATTGACGGAAAACACAGAAACCTCTGCTTAATAAGGCAAAAGAATAACACATTTAAGAAGTATTAAGATCTGAAGCTGTTATACATGGCGTAAGGCTGCTTGTCTTTAATTTCCAGATAAACTATTTTAGTCAAACGTTTAAGGAATGTGGAGCAAATGTTGAGATTATTGTTTAAAAAAGCAAACAAACTCTGGATTTTGTCTGATCGATGGGACTAACTCAGGTTTTGTGACCTGCTCATTCTCAGATGATTGTGATTGGTGCTCAGATTCAGAGCAGAGAGAAAAATGCTGATTTTGTTCTTGAGAACCTGCTTTGTGTTGATTCTTTTTTTTTTTTTTACCTCTTTTTAAAAGACGGTTATTCAACTCGCCTGGTTTTACAAGCTGAATATTAGAGAAATACTTTTAACGAATACAGTATTGCCCTACATTAACAATAATTGATATATCATGGTGTCTGGCTGAACCCTTTCGATTTCAATGAATACTGCACTGTTAGGCCTCAGGAGTGAAGCGGAAACAAATGGATAATTACCGAAAAGACGGCGAATAGATAGATAAAAGCGTGAGAACAATAACTCATCTTTGAGACAAGAGAACCTAATGAGAGCCTTGAACTATGCTCTGGCTTGTCTTTCTAAGTGACGTAGGAAAAAGAGTCATTGAAACTACAAACACCTTATCAAACTTGAACAATCTCGTACAGAGACGAAGAACTGGAGAGCAATCCAGGCCGAATACTACGTCATGCAACGTGAGGTATAGTGTGTATTTTGGTGAACGGCACAGACGAGAAGACGAGACGAGGAGGACGAGGAGACACAAGCAGGTTAGGAAGTGACAGGTCAAGAAGTAGATGTGAAATATGAAACTTACATAGCTATCATGAGGAGTCCTAGAATCATATTCCTTTGGGGACTAAAACGCCACACATGCAAAAACACACAAAAGAGTCACACACAGGAAGCAGGACTGTCAAGCAAGTGTTTTTTTGTGTGTAATTCTTCAGTTTTCCAGATCATTTGTTATAGAACCCATAAAACCACTGCGGTTTCACGTGGATTTGAAGATGGGCCACGATAACTGACGCTACATATCAAACGGGTTGGGTGAACTTTAAAATGTTTAGCATCCCGTGTTGCCAATTTCTCACACTGCAGTCAAACAGCAGGGCTTAAACTGGCTCCACCATGTTAAAGAGGAAGGAAACAAAATCACCTCTGGTAGAACAGTCTTACAGATTGAAGGACTGAAAGCTTTGTCAAATAAAAAAACAAAAAGGCGCTGAATGGAAACATCCTGCTTGGAGGCCTGTGATGTTATTTTTCTGTCAGCGGGAGAAACTCTGGTGTCAGGAGGGGTGAAGTCGGGGTTTCGTACCATGCTCTGCTTTAACTGGCTGTTGCGCAGGCCAACGCAAAGGCTCTGCAGGTAGTCCGGGGAGATCTACAAAACAAAAACAAACAAAAAACAAGTGCACTCCTTGAGTTTAATGATATAGCAGGTGACAATGAGAGAGTTATCTTTTGAGAGTTCCTGGTTAAGTTCCTTGTGTTGTGAAATGGCAACAGTCAAAATGAATCAGGTCTGCTATGAAACTACATTACTACAAAATAATGCGACAGCCAAATCATACGTCTTATGAGTGTGTGACGTGAACACCTCCGGCTTATCGAGCAGGATGTATTGGTTTTTACCTCGCCGCAAGCAGAACTTTACCATTTTTCCTGCGACACTGGCTTCCAAGGCCTTCACCAGCTCGGACGTGATTCCAATAAGCTTGTAGTAGTCCGCCTGGATCGTTCGGAACTTCCCCGCGTGGCCAATGGCGCGCTTGTTGGCTTCAGCCAACTGCAGCTGTAACTGCTGCAGGTCCTCTGTGCAGTTGGACAAACACAATCACATGATAAAGACATGTGCACCATTAGGATTAAAAAAACAACGACAAAACAACACATGAATAAATGAATAAGCAACATAGTTGCCTGTTTTTATAATCACCTACGACTTCAGAGAAAAGAAATCCAACAGACAAGAAAATGTTCACATTTATGGCAGTTTGATAACCTGATTTGAGGCAGAATTTAATTTGTGGCAATAAGCACAAGACACGTTCTGAATGCCATCATGAGAGTCGTTGTTTCAGTGTTTTCGGGGCGGAGGTTAATGGTGCCCGTTAGCAATCATTTGTCACATTTACATGGCCTCTTCTTACGACTGCTTCTAATCACGATCATTATTTTATCTTTTTTTTTAAACATTTTTCATCAGTAAAAACCTCGACACTTAGATATAGACCTTATTTAGGTTATTGCACCAACAAGACGTGTGAAGCTACGACTCCCAGACAAACATACAAGGATACATTTGTTTTCATTGAACGACCAAAAGTCGATGAGCACATATTATTATTATAATTATTATAATTATTTGACATGCATATTTACCTCTGGTACTCCTTCCACCTTCCTTCCGCTGAAAGCTTGTTAAAGAACCCAATTGCATTCACTGAACTTGTTTTCCAGGGTTACAAATCAAGAAATTGACAAAAAGTCCTGTTCTTTAAGACTAAAAAGGAAAATCCTGGTTATTCACGGTTCGTCGTTTAATTTTGTGCAAATGTAAGTAGAAAAATGATTTGTGTTTGTTTCAAGGGAGGGATAGATGCATTTTTAGAAAATTCCCCATTTACCACCACGCCTGCGTATCATGGAGACTTTGGACGAAGCCACAGTAAAAAGGATACATATAAAGTCAACAGCCTCGGGGTGTTGAAAGGTTTCAGCACCGACATCAAGAATTGCTCCAGCTGTTCCTTCAGCCGTGGCATCCAGGATTTCTGAACAGAGGTGGAAGGAACACTGTTGAAACTCAACCAGGGAATGCTTTGGGTTTAGGGATTAACTTATTTCATGATTATATAAGAACCTCAAAGAGCGCTTTGAAGAAGGGGTGGGCAGTGGGGTCAGACACATAAGGCAAAGCATAGTAGGGCAAAAAGTCTGCAGTCTTGCTGAAAACTGCTCCTCGAGTTTTGAAGTAATTCTTGAGGCTTGAAATCCTCTCCTCAAAGTCAACTTCATTCTGCAGGCAGATTTGGGGATTTTCAGTGAATTTTGTCATTTCAAATAGATAAAAAAAAGATTTAGGAGGCCAAGACACAACCCACGAACAAAAACACCGCACATATATTCCATTTATTACTTCATAACAGCACATGCGTTACTGATAGCGACCTGATCACGTGCGACAATGAAGAAAAGAAATTGAGCACAACAGTGCCCCACAGCGGACATATTGAAAAACTGCATCAAGAGAAAAAACCCCAACAAGAAGTACATACCTCTTTAGCAATATTCATCCTCAGAGGATAGACAGTAAAGTGGATATGGAGGTAGAAGTCCAGACTTTGAGCGTCCACATCTGTCTCTATTATGTGAACAGGAATGTGCTCTGCCCACAATTTAAAGAAAGTGCCTTGGTCTCCATCATCAAAACAGCCTAGGAAACTCGTCTGGAAACATAGAAAAATAAAGCAAAACTAAATCACATTTAAAGAAGTCAGTTAGAGAAAGAAAATTGCTCGATTTGAGATGATTTTTATATCAAATTTTACTTAAAAAAACCAAAACAAAACTTGATATATATTTGTTTGTGTTTTTTTTTTTTTTAAATCTTGACTTGTACTTAATATTCACCATCATTGACACTGTGCCCCACCTCAAAGCAAGGTGTTAGATCCCACACATACCAAATGTTTTACCTATTTATTGGGCTGGCTGCAGCAAACGAAAAAAAAAAAAGGGACTTGTAGGAAAACACAACTGTCAATAAGTGTATAATTCTTACCTTAACAACATTGACGTGTCTTTTGAGCTTGGTGATAAGTTTGCCTTTCCGTTTGCACTCCTCATCCAAACTGGAGGCGGTACTGTTATACCCCTCAAAGTTTAGGTACTGGAGAGAAACATATATATATGTTCACACGTACACATACACATCGTCCTGTTTAATGGCTTCTTTACCTCTTTGATCATCCCCAGTATGTCAGCTTCAATGGCCAATGTGGCCTCCATCCTGCCCTGATCCCTGGAGCTCGTCTTAAAGTCCAGGACGTTGAAACGTTCGATGACAGGAGGCCAGGAGGCTCTAATGCCTGCACACAACCATAATAAACCAGTGCGCCATTGACGCCACAATTAGTTTCCCACTCGACATGTTTTGTGCGTCGATGACGTTTCATTAAAAAGTTATCGATGCCGGAAAGTACGAAACTGTGAATATCGTGCCGACGTTACAGAACTGCTTTATTTGGGCAACTTTACACACTGTAGTCCACCAATGTGTGTAATTCTAGTACTGAATGACAGGCTGACTGGCTTCGTGGTCGCCCTTACCTTATTCACATGTAATCCTTTAAAGGAGTCAATCCGCAGCTGAGATACATATTATTATTATTATTTTTTAATTATAAAAAAGATAAAAAATTGTGCTGCAGCAGGTCGTTAGCGAGCACCAGCAGCTCACCAACAGGACGCTAAAAGCCCAACCTGGCAACCAAACAGGAACAAGCGCCTGCCGGAAAGCAAAGGAAAATGTGGCAAACAGCGCCACTTTTGACCAGTTTAGCAAAATAGGCGAGATACAATTGCAGAATGGACAAAACATAGCGTTTTTCTATGTCTAATAGGAGATCATATTTTTTAATTGACCTAAAATACGTTTTGTTTTCGGAACTACAACACACCCGTAACTGTTTTCTTTTTATATTTAAAATGAAAAAACACTAAAATCAAAACAGATTGTTATGATAAATGTTAAATTATAGACACAGCTGTTTTGATAATAACAATACTACTACTACTAATGATAAAATTATAAATAATATTTGGTATTTGACCCGGAAGTACTTATTTGATCGGCGCACATTGTTCCTGCGCGGTGCTGCAGCATGCCTCAGGTTTCAATGAGTGGACTTTAGTTAGGTTGTTATTGGAAAACAATCTACATTAAACACTCTTGCCAGGGTGGAAATCAAGGGCTTTTTGGTGGCACTTTAAAATAAGTTTTTCATCTTATCTGAGGTAAGCTTTAAGAAGTATCTGGACGACGCGCTGAACGCAGAACCTTGACGGGCTGAGGGACAGTGTTGATGTTTTTACACTTGTCATTAAATATCTGCTGCTGGTTGGTTAGAGAATGTCTGAAAACCTTCATAAAAAGTGTTGTTAATTAGAAACTTCGTGAGCTGGAATCTAATTAAGGAAAAGTTGTTTTGTTTCCCCCAAAGCACAAGACGAGTACAATTTCAGTATGTTTTAGTTGGGTGGGAATTTGAACTTCTTCGGGTCTTTGTTGATGTAAACAGGTTTTCATAGTGTTTATAGGTTTTTCGTATTTGTTTTGTGTGTGTGCAGGAAAATAGAAAAATCCATAGACGAATATGGCTGGAATCCTGTTTGAGGATATCTTTGACGTGAAAGACATCGATCCGGACGGCAAAAAGTTTGACAGAGGTGTGTGAAATAAGTTTGACCTCTCTCTTTAACTGTTTTACATGTATATCTGTCAAATACCTACACGACGTGGTCACTTTTGATTTCTTTTTTGTTGATCTTATTCTTACTATATATGTATGGTGTGAAAATGTGTTCAAATGAATGTCAGTGCTGTTTTTAACCAATTGTACACTTAATGCAAATGAAGTTATCGATGTTTTAATTATCGACATTAGTTTACAGTTCAAGACGATGAACTGTAAAACTCTTAATGGTTAATATATGTTCTGCAGTGTCTCGTCTCCACTGTGAAAGTGAATCTTTCAAGATGGACCTGATCTTGGACGTCAACATTCAGATCTATCCCGTTGATCTTGGTAAGGATTGTTTCTTTTTAAATGTCTTTTCAGTCATTTTCATGAAAATAATAACCTTGATAGCCATCAAAACTAAATCCACACTTCTTTTTAAGCAAAGCTGACTCTCGTGCATTGAACTGTGATTTTGGTTATACCATGTTTCGTACAGCGGCACCGTCCTTTAATATGCGAGCGTGTTGCCGTCAATATGACTCGTGTTCAAATCAAACAAATTCAACTATAATGTTGTTTTATTTTTAGTTTAATTCTACCAGATGCACCGCATGTGTCAATGATGACGTCCCTGCTCTTTTGAAATGTGTCATTTTCATTAAGGTGACAAATTCAGACTGGTTATTGCCAGCACATTATATGAAGATGGAACTCCAGATGATGGTGAATACAATCCTCAGGACGACCGGCCATCAAGGTAAGACCAGTAATGTTGGTCAAGCAACATAGTTATTAAAAATGGAAAACTCTTTGGTTACATTTTTTTTGTTGTTTTTTTTTTTGAGGGTCCATTCTCTATTTTTGCTCCAAATAATGAGCAGAATTGTATTCTCACTGCACTTTGTTTACATTTACAGAGCAGACCAGTTTGATTACGTAATGTATGGGAAGGTTTACAAGATTGAAGGCGATGAAACCTCGACGGAAGCAGCCACGCGGCTGTGAGTAACTCAACTTTTCACCACACGGTTTCATTAAAAGTCTAATAATATGTGTAACATTGAAGATCAGTTGTAAGTGGATATAATATGCATGGTTTGTTTTATTTTGCCGTGGCATTTTAAACCTCCGTTGTGAACGTTGTTTATATTATTGGGGTGGTTTCTTTTTCAGTTCTGCCTATGTGTCTTATGGAGGTCTGCTCATGAGACTGCAGGGAGACGCCAACAATCTCCATGGCTTCGAGGTGGATTCCAGAGTCTATCTTCTCATGAAGAAGCTCGCCTTTTGATATCCTACCGGCATATTTTTTGGTATGACTGCAACATTCTGGTGACATATTTCCAACTAGTTTTTTTTTATTGATCCAAAAAATGATCTTTCCAAGGAGTTGGACTGCTGACTAAAGATTATGATGCATAAATAACTGCTGCAACCTCCATCTGTAGTCAATTTGTAAATAAATGTTTTTTAATGAAATGATTGCTTCACCTTTTACCTTTCTGATATATTTACTACTGTTTTGTATCATATTAAATGGATATTTAATCTTCAGGTTTAATGGGGTGATTTTCAGTGAAAAGGTGAGTTTCCAATTCAGTCATTCAAATCACTAGGGAGTTTTCTTATATTTCAACAGTTCAACTGAATTCCAGCTTTCCTATGGGAGACTGCATTCTCTCTCTATGCCTGCATGGGTTTCCACTTGGTGCTCAAACTCCATTCCACAATAACAAAAATAAAAAAGCCACCCTCTTTAAGACGCTCCAGCTTGACTCAGAAGTGTCGTCTGGATAGTCTTGAATAGCAACATAGAAATGGGGGCGAGCGTGATCCTCGCAGTACTTCCAGCCGTCTGCAGGTGAGAAAGAGCTCGGCGCAGCAAGAAGAAGATGCCGTCGTCCACCATGATGCCAGATTGCAGGTGAATCCATGCTCGGTTCCCACCAGGCAGCAGAGATGTGAGAAGTGTCGTGGCTCCAGTGTCTTCAGATGCAGTTGTAATGCGACGGGCCGTCGCTCTGCCTGTTATTGATGGCGGGTCTGTCCAAAGGCAGTCGTCCTGTGGTGCGAAGGACTTAACAAGGGTTTAGAATGAACATCTTGTCCTGCTTATACATACATATTTTGTGATAAACGTAGTTTTACACTCATGAGTCTCTACATGAGTATTTTAGTGTAAGAACTTTTAACGATGTTCATTAAAAAAAAAAAACACTTTCTGTGTTCAAATCTCTGCCCTTTCCTGTTCAGTGGGTTTCACAGTTGTACAACTTGTTTAATAATCACATGGTATTTAATAATCACATGGTATTGTGACAAGGTATTCTGGTGGCTTCATGTTACTATGGTAACCCTCCCACCAATGGTGGTGGTGGTGTGATAGTGCTCCACAATAATAAGCCCACCAGATTTTCTTGGCGTTGCAAGTATGGTGGCGAGCAGAACTGCCGTCACCTCCATCTGTAATCAATATGTGAATAATTTGTTTTATTTTCAATTGAAAAGATTATTTGCCTTTCTGAGATGTGTGTGTGTGTGTGTGTGTGTACCGGTGTGTGTGTGTATATATATATATATATACACACACACACACCTTTTGTGCCGTACTGAATGGATTTTAATCTTGAACTTTATTTGATAAACTCATTGAAAAAGGGAATTTTACTTCGTTCAGTTTTGTTTTATTAGATTTCTACAGTTCAAATGTAACCTGTTCATTGCGTCTACTACAATCCTATACCTAGATTTTTCGCTTAAATGTTCCTTGCTACGGAAGTGTCCTCACTCCAGTGTCTTCATGAGACGCAAGTTTAAAGTGTGTTACGATAGCTGGTCTACCAAAGTTGGTTTAACCAGTGATCTCGGGTCTCAGCCTTCCTTGGTGCACAGGTTTCTCTCTGCTACAGTGTTTTTCAACCTTTTTTGAGCCAAGGCACACTTTTTTCTTTGGAAAAATCTCGAGGCACAGCACCACCTGAAAATGTTAACATTTTAAACTCTGTGGCCTCTATTAACAATATAAAGTCATTCTCATCAATGCTTTATCAACAGGAATCAAATAAATACAGAAAAAAAGTATTTCCCAATTTCTTTTTTTTATTTTTACTCACTCAGTGTGAATCTTGGACCTGATGGATGAACACAGAGCTGATATCCTGGTTAACATTCTTCCTTTTCAAAAACTTCTCCATCACTGTCACTGACACAGTACTTTGATACAAGATGGGAGCAGCCGCAGGGAGTGGGGATGAACCAGACTGACGTCTTTCAGTTTCGATTTCAACGGCAAAGTTCTGTGCTGCCATCTATTGGCGAAGAGTATTTATACATGAATACTCTTCAACACACTGCTCTCAGCAGCGGCTGTGAGAGCAAATGTTTTTTTAGAAAAAATTTTAATTTGATAATTTCCCACGGCACACCTGACTATATCTCGTGGACCAGTGTGCTGTGGCACAGTGGTTGAAAAACACTGTCCTAGAGAAACACATCCAGGGGCCCTGGACCTTTCCCCTGTGAACACCAGGACTCTAACTGGGGTTTATTTCCCCCCCAACAGTCCCTCTTTGCCACCGGTTCCACAACCAGGAATTCATGCTCCTTTCGTGAAAATCTTCACAGCTTGATGAGTTGAAATTGACGCTGCTTCAAACCTGCTTGTCCGTAACATTTAAAGAACTCTGAAAATACACTGACTTATGAACTAAGAAAAAAGTTTAGGTTTTTTTTTACACTGGAGGTTGTTTAACAGTAGCTACACTGGATTATATCTGTTGTGTGTGTTTCAAATGTGATGTGACTCTTGCTGTGCTGTGGCTGTTAAACACGCCCCCCCACCCCACCCCGGGTCAAAATGTGTATAAATGTGAATAATGAAGCAGAGGGAAGCTGAAAATATCTCCCAAAGGCATCAAATTACAGATGAGACATTCACATGACGTCAAACAAAATTGGGTTTTATTTACATGTTTAAATAACAGAAAACAAACAACAGGCTCCCAGAAAATGGCTTCTCTGGTTCACCATCGTGAAGCTCTTCTCTTCTTCTGTTGTTTTGCTTTCTTCTCTTGTCTTCTGCTCACAAACTTCTTTCCTTGTCCCAAGTCTGAACAACAAAATGTGTTTTGTGTTAAACAATGCTGGTTAAACAGCCCATCAACCAAGGTTAGTGCAGCTCTCTAATTAACTAGATATAAAATAAAGCCCATCCAACCGATCCAGTCATTTTTCAATGATGAATAACAGCTTGTCTTGTCATTGAGGTGCTTACTGGGATTATTGTTGGGCTGGTTCTTTTCCGTCGGGTTGGAGGAGCAGTCAGAAGTTGTGACCTTTGTCTCCTCTTTATTAGGTTGTGGTGAGCTTTAATAAGTAAGAAGGAAAATTGTTAGTTTCAGTTCAGTTAGTCTTTTTTCTTAAAATACTAAAACTCCTCAGAGCGGTAGAGTTTGGACAAATACCTGTTGACAGAGGCTGAAGGTTGTTGTGAGACATCTTGTGCCGGGGCCTGGTCCTTTTTGTTCAGGTCAGACGGACTGTATTTGGACCAATATTTGCCTCCAGGCCAGGTGATGCTAGCAAGTAGTGGCTCAATATAGTCATATTCATACGAGCTGCAACTGTCGCACACCTCCAGGGGTTTGCTGTAAGAGTTCACATTGCAAGAGAAACATTACAGGTCATTACAACCAAACGGCTTGCAAAAGCACAATGATGTCGAATATTTGTAACACTTAGCAGCTATTGTATTGGTCTGTTTGTTTAAAAAGACTCAAAATCATCAGCGATAAAGTTTAGACAGAATACCTGTTGACAGTCTCTGCATGGTCCAACTCCTCCAGGTGCTTTTCATTGGCTGAAGTCTTTTCTTCACTGAAGGTGATGCTGGACAAAAGAGGCTGAATATACTCATATTCGTAAGACCTGCCATTGTCGTTCTCCACCACATGCTTGCTGTTGGACCTGGTGATGCTGGCTCAATATATTCATCCTCCTCAGAGCTGCAATCATCAGATAGATAAACATTACAGGTCATTATACTCAACAGCTTGTAAAAGCACAATGATGTTGAATATTTGTAACACTTAGCAGCTATTGTATTGGTCTGTTTGTTTTAAAAGACCAAATTATCAGAGAAAGGACGTTTTGACAAATACCTGTTGACAGACTCTGCAAGGTCCAACTCCTCCAGGTGCTTTTCATTGGTTGAAGACTTTTCTTCAGTGAAGGTGATGCTGGAGAAAAGTGGCTGAATATATTCCTCTTCATCAGAGCTGCAATCATCACATTCCACCACGTCTTTGCTGCAAGAGTTCACAATGAGTTCCCATCACCTCCGCCGCGAGGGACTGTCTGTTAATTGTGGGAGCGCCACAAATGTACTGTAAAACACAAGCAAAGACCATCATTAGACCTGCTCAATTAAATTTTTGCCTCAGTTGTCAATTTTAGTCATTTATCTTCCATTGTGGGAGCCTGTTGTTTGTTTTCTGTTATTTAAACATGTAAATAAAACCCAATTTTGTTTGACGTCATGTGAATGTCTCATCTGTAATTTGATGCCTTTGGGAGATATTTTCAGCTTCCCTCTGCTTCATTATTCACATTTATACACATTTTGACCCAGAGGGAGGGGGGGTGTTGTGTGTGTTTCAAATGTGATGTGACTCTTGCTGTGGTATGGCTGTTAAACAACTGTTAAATAAAGAAAAATCCCTGACCCAATGGTTGAAGTAGAAATGACTTATTTTAACACTTTGAATATGACGTGGTAAAACACTATTGTAATCAGATACACTAATTATTAGTGTATCTTATCTGATTCTAATAGTATTTTACCATGAGTCTACACAATTATGTAGAGTCTACTAAACATCTTATACTCCTGGACACTCCAGGTATGTTGCAGTTCTCAAATGGACAGTCTCCTTTATCACACAAGTACACATCACTTGATACAGATATATTCAACAGCTCGTCGTTGGTAAATATATGTACAAAGTGCAAATGAGAGGCCAAATTCTTATTTGGTTGATAGTTGTGTTGACAGTTTATCCATTGGCCGTCTGGTTAATCGTCGCTGTGAAGACGAGCTGCGGATGGCAGTAAACTGAAATGTCGTCACTCGGGAGCAAATTAAATTGAATCAAGGGGAAATAGATGGCTTTTGTGCAACAAACAGGAGTTCTCGTGTCAGCAGTAATGGATGTCACAGGGTGGGAGAAAACTGAACCAATGACTCAGACTCCTGACGTGTGCAAGGGAAATACATGAGATGCATGACTTTGTATACTAGTAACTATTTGATTTTAAAAAGCTACAATATAGATAAACTAAGTCACACTGTAGATAAGTGGAGTTTTTACAGTCACTGAGTCTAAATAAATACCCCACTGCTCACGAATATACTTATCAAGGGCTGAAGGTCGAAAACAGCTTTTTGCTTGATGAAATCTGGCAAAAGTGTTTGCGCCGATGAAGACAATAAACTCTTAATCAATAAAAATTATTGTTTTTATAAAAAAAAAATGTTTTGATGCTTATATACATCTAAGCTAATTTGTAAGTACATTGCCACAAATGTATGGATTATTTAGAATCTGTTTAAGGGACATAAATAGAATAATTTGTCCATGCGCTTGCTTGGCAACACGTTTGACAATCTTTCCTAGAAACATGGGTTGGTGCACGTGCAAGGAGCGGTTTGCTGTGTAATTATAGAATTAATCTCAGAAAAAGAAAGCGATCATAGATGGTCTTTTCTTTTCTTGTTCTTCTTCATTCAATTACCATTATCTATGAAAGAATTAGTATCTTTCTTTCCCTCCACGAGTCCGTCTACATTTTTTTTTTTACCCACAGGAAGTGACGTAGTCGCCTTAACCACGCAGGAGCGCGTCCCACACATCACGGACGTCTTGTTGTCAGGAAAAACCCGTCCGGGCGGTTCACTGAAGTATTGACGGGGCTCAGCGGACGCCTTGCGTTTACCGATGAGAGGAGCAAAATGGTGCACATTCGCATTTATGCGCATTCTTCAGCTTTCTGACAGGAGCTCGGTGTGCGCGTGCAGGGCGCTGTAATTGGAAGCGCTGCTCTTGGTATTATTCTATGAGCTGCGCTCAAGAGAGACAGAGACAGAGAATATCTGTCTTGAAGAATAGTAATCATCTCTCAAAGTTTAGGATTACTCCAGGCGGTGTATGACATGGATATTCAACGGAAAAAGAAGCTGACATTCATCACTATTGGACTGATTTTCTTTTTCAACGGTGTGGAATATGGTAAGATCTGGGATTCAACATTATACAGGAGCGCGTCTTCGCCACCGGTACTTAACAATGATTTCTTCTACACTTGTGATGTTTCATGAATAAGTATTTTTTTTCGGTACGTATCACGAACGTTTGTTTTCAAAATGTGAATTTGAGGGACTTGACTATTTTAAAACGGGTTGTAGTTTTGCACCATATTAGTTTGAGTGTCCCGATTAGTATTTTCTGCAACTAACCTCTGTGCAGAATTATTTGGCAAGTTGTATTTCTAACAATTAATAGCACTCTTGCGCAATCCAAAAATGTTAATAAAGTTCAAGCATGACTATTTAAGAAGGTTAAAGTCAGGTATTATTGAGACTATCTCAGTGGGAACAAGCATTGGCAAATACTAGTTAGAAAAAATATTAGGCGACTGAATGAAAAATGTTTTCGGCTGTTAAAGTGAAAATAATGAACTGGACATTTGCAATGAAACATTTCATTTACATTTCCCACCGCCACAAGAGTTCCACCTATAGAATCTGGATTTCTTCATCTGTTCATGATCAACGAAAACCTCCAGACTGTTCAGAGAGGTTTACTGCTTCCCTTCATTCTAAACCTCCTATTAAAGCAGAGCCCTTATCTTCCCCATGCGGTTGAAGTCAGGAGAGAAAAGGGATCATGTTATTTCCCTGTCAACTAAATTTAAGGTCTTTACCGGCAGGTCCTGCAGCCAGGTACTTTCACTGTCCTGAAAAAACCCATGGTCTTCTGGAAAGATGCAGGCTTTTCTTTTCTGTACCACTGCTTTAAGAAAGTGTTCTGTAAAAACTCGCGGTAGTTCCGGCAGTTGATATTAGCTCCACCTTCCACCTGAAAACGTCCAACAAACTAATTTTTAATGACACCAGCATGGAGCAGAACCCCACCTTCACTTCGCTGGAGCTTTGTGCCGATCAATCAAGAGTCACTGTCATTTCACCAGTCCACAAACCCTTTGGAAAATCTGTTTTCAAATATTTCTTCACTCAGTCTTGGCGTTTCACTTTCTCTTTAATGTATTCCATTCACTGTAATTGGTGTCACCAAATGTCACGTGTTGAACGGAGGTCGCTGGATTTTTTTTTAATGTGAATTTGACAGGGGAGAAAAATACATTTTGTAAATGCAGGAAAGATGGTTAATAGAAATGTCTGAGATGTGAAAGCTTGACTGAGTTGAGTGTGGGTTGAGGAATGAGATCTCCTGTGTTGGGACATAGAATTGTTTGGTGTCACCAATATGAACAATTCATTTACAGAAGGTTGCGTTGTATCGTGGTAACCTTTATCTAGTCTTTATCTAGTTTTGGTTAAGTTTGAAGAAGGCAGCACTTTTTAGCTGCACGTATCGCTTAACTCATGTTTATTGAAGCCGCATTGACTCAGTTTAACTACAGAGCTTGGAAACATTCAGAGCCTCGTGCGAGAATCGAACAGACGTGCTATGTTGCGCTAGCAATGGAAGGCGTCATCAAAAACCTGGCTTCTTCTGGACTAGTTTGAGTAAAAATTGGATTTTACACCTTCGTCGAACGTGGTACGAAAGCAGGTTTAAGCGTTAAAAAAAAAGAACTGAATTTCTCTATTGGGGCAAAAAACAGTGTTGCCCGTACGGGGCTCGAACCCGCGACCTTTAGTTTATCAGTACCACGCTATAACCAACTGAGTTAACCGGTCGTTTTTCAGGTGTGGAAAAAAAAAAGAGTTTTTGTTTTCTATTGTCTTCGGTTCGGACAGGCATTGGTGGGTTGTTTATATTACGAGTTGTATTAATGTTGTAGTAAAGTTCCGTCGAGATATGCAAAAGAAGGGATTTTTCAGTGTGGCTTGATATCATAGAGTCTATGTCATTCACTGAACACCTTGTACTTCCTGGTGCTCCACGTTAACACAGTTCTGCAATGTGCCAACCCTGAAGGACAATGTGGTCTTTGTGGTTTCACACTAATCAGAAATGTTTAATGGCTACTTTGTGTCTTTTCTTTTTACCCTGATGCATTTTTGTTATGTTTGTTTTTTTTTTTTTGCTGGAGTTCACTGAGCTCCTCAAGAGCGACCCATGCTTTCACTAATGTTTGTAGAAGTAGTCTGCATGCCTCTGTGCTTCATCATATACACCTGTGGCAATGGACGTGGTTGGATGGAATTCAATGGATATATTTTCAATGGCAATATAGTGTATATCCTTTATAACCTATGAAGGATGTCACATTTCATTAAATATTACAGATTATTTTCCCCCTTATGTACTGCTCATCAGATTTGGAACAATACTTTTTAAATATTGAATGGATAGATTAAGTAACAAACAAGGTTTTTCGTTAAGTGTAGTTTTGATATGAACCGACACATCCACTCACTCTCCAGTGACCTTAGACCTTGTTAATGAATTCAAATTGAACCAGAGTGTTATCTTTTGGATACATCATATCTCAAGTAATGCATCTTTAGCAAGAATGTTTTTTTTTGTTTGTTTTTTTCCTTATATATCCGACGTGTTACATCATTTTTAAGGCTTTGATGTCAGGTTGTGATGAAGTTTCTGTGTAGTTTCTATGTACTCAACGAATAAGATACAGTATGAATGACTTCCTCTCACCTCTTGTCTCCTCAGCTGTAATATTACCAACAATATGGAAGTACTTACAGAATTTTGAAGCAGAACCTTTCTTCCTGGGTTTGACCCTGTCGGCGTTCAGCCTTAGTGGGCTGCTGTTTGGGCCACTCTTTGGGTTCTACTCGGACCGGACACAGGCTACCAAGGGCATAATCCTGCTGGCGGTTGTGTTTCAGATTGCTGGTGGGTCCACACTGTTTCGCAGGACTTTGATGTGATTTGAAATCCCTGTTTTGATATGCTCCGTATGTAAACACTAACCCTTTCCCCAATCCCACTTTCTTTTTCACCGTCCAGGTAATTTAATGTACTTCATGGGCTACTCCAAGTGGATTGTACTCTCCAGTAGATTTGTAGCAGGTGAGTTACAGGTTTCAATTCTGTGATTTACAATTATTTTGGGAAACAGACTAAATGTAGACTGAGATATTCTCCTATCTGGAACCACCGTGTTTGTCACTCAGAACCATTTAGGTCAGTAGCAACGTCTGTTAAGTATTACTAACATGTGATTGATTACATACTGAAGAAAAAAGGTGCATAATTTGGTCAAAAAATACCACATAATGTCTCAGTAAGGTGTTTTTTTTTCTTGCAAGATCAATAAAAGGGCTTTATCACATACAATTCCACCTAATCTTTAAAACATATGCATTTGATACCAAACCATTTTGCATTTTACCTGATCTGTTATACCATTTTTATGTCACGCCTTTCAAGCTTCCAAAAGTGTGACAAATACACCTTCATTTTCTATGGCATTTACACAAAAACCTTTGATTCTCATTAACTGTGACTGTGATATTACATATATATATATCACTCCTTATACTTACTTACTCCTTTAATCAAATTTGCCTATTGTATAGTCTGAAAAAACTAGCTCGCAACAAATCCACAACTTATTTAACCACAAGATAGAAGCAGACAAGTTCAATTATTGAGAAAGAGCTGGTGGATTTGCAAAACTCCAACGTGGGACCACACATTGTCTCTATTAGCAACAGTCATATTAAGGAATAACGACTCTATTGCAATTGAATCTCGTGATTAGACAGCAAAGGAAAGAACTATCTTGCTCTTTCAGACACGCAGACATGCATGTTTGCACTCAAAATAGATGTCGACATGTTTCTTTTGCTGTAGTGTTTTTTAAAAACATTTATAAATGTATTCAACAAATAGTAACCGGTTCTCCTAATCAGAATGAGTGCTATAAAAAAGAAATTATGACCCACTTACAACAAAAGAAAGAAAGGATACTTTACTGATATCCTTGAGGATGTGAATGTTCTACATGTCGCCCTTAACTACACATACTGGGAGCATTGAGTGAATCCCACTGTGGGTCCTCATGCAACTGCCTTGCATGAGGACCCACAGTGGGATTCAAACCTGCAAACTTCCAATCCCAAACTTTAGGTTTTTTTTTACTCCAAATAGAGAGGAGTGCTGAAGAACCTTATACATGTAACGTTTTGGTGATTTAATAGTTTCATTCTTTCTCCCTCAGGTATTGGTGGAGGAGTCGGCTCGTCCATCTTTGGCTTCTTGACCAAAGTCACTGCCACCGCGGACCGCGCCAGTGTGTTTGCTACCATCATGGCGTGTCGACAAGCTGGACTTCTGATTGGTTAGTGCTTTTGTGACTTGATATGATTTTACATATCAATGACCATTCTGGTTTTGGCTCAATTTATTAAAGGCTTGGTTTTTTTTTTTTTTTTTAATAAAACCTAAAACATAATAACTGGTCAATAATGGAACACGACGCTGAGCACAAAACTTAAAAAAAGTTACTATTACATTATGGGGCAGGGATTATATTTTTCCTTTTAATAGTGTAATAATTGAATTACCTCATAGCGTGATTCAATGATTTATGGTTTGGACTTGAACTTGAACAGCTTCAATTTGAATAACTCTGATAGAATGAGTTAAAAAAATGATTATTTGTTTATATGTACATCTTTATACAGTTTATATATGATTGCTGTTGCCCAAGTTATTTATAGTCTTCTGTTCTCTATCATCTGTTTTCTATTTGTTCAGTCATCAGTACAAAATAGTATTCAACAGATCACATTTAAATTCTTGTCAAACCTTTTTACATGATCAACCAGTTATTACATTTCAGGTTTTATTGCATTATATTTTAGAGCAATTTGGGTCGTTGTTACATATGGGGCTCTAATGAGGCATCATAACTCAATAGAAAACAAAGACGTGGTCAATGTTTAGAAGATCCATGGGAGGAACTAACTGTGTTTATTGCAGGTCCAGGATTCAACTTCTTCCTGAGGCTATGTGACTTCCATTTAGGTCCTTTAGCAGTAAACAAGTATAACGCTCCTGGGGTAAGGATTAAAAACATGTTGGCGTTCGTTAGCATAGTTGCTTTAACCTTGTGACTTCTGAACCAGCTTAATGTCGTGTTCTCTTCAGCTCTTCATGTGCCTGGTGTGGGCGTGCTTCACACTGGTGGTGACCTTCATGTACTCGGACCTCCCGTCACCGGAGGAGGAGAAGAAGAAGAAGAAGCCCAGTCTGAGAGGCAAAGGCAGCGAGCAGGAGAATGAGCCGGGAGTGGAGGAAGACGAGGCAGAGAGTGACGAAGAGGAAAAGCCACTAATAGGGTCGGAGGAGCTGGTGGGCTCCTATGGGTCGGTTGTGGAATCCAAACAAATCAGCCACCGGGGCTCGTCCGCCTCCAGCAGCTCAGCGGATCGGATTTCTGCATCTCCCCGCGCTGTGGAAACGGAAATCATCGAGTCTTCAAACCCCTTTAAGAATTTCAGTATTACCCAAGGTAGTTCAATTAGGTTCTTTATGTTGTTATTTGTTTATAGGGATTTCCTTTTTTTTTTTGTTCAGATGAGTAGGTTTTGTTCAACATACCCTTTTGACTTGTTTCAGCTGCGTTCTCCCATCTTCATGAGAAGTCTGGGATGATATTTCTGACAAAGACGGGGGAACACAGTTGACACAAGTGAATAAAGTATGTTAAATAAAATCCCACGTGCCGCAACAGAAGAGGAGAGAATATTTAATCCCCAATGTGTGTGGGTGTAGCTGTCAGTTGTTGATACATGAAATTGATGGAAACAAAGATAATCCATGGACCATGTATGGGTATAAAATAAGATTATTAAAAGGTGACACTTATGATATTGTCTGTTTGATCCACAATTTATTTGTTTCTGTTGTTAAAAAAAAAAACAAAACAAAGATTTCGAGTACAGATTTAATATAAAGTCTTTTTCAACCCATCTATGGAAGCTTGTGATAGTAATGACCCCCCCCCAGTAATTTTGAGTATTTAAATAGGGTGATATCAATAACAAATATTGTCAGAATACAGTGGCTGGAATATGAAATAACATTTCAATGCAAAGACGTCGTGAGTGAGCAAACTCACTGCTTCATTGTTTTACTCATATATTCACCGGAGGGCTAAAAGTGGTTATTTAAATTTTTATATTGACTTTAATCTTATTCAGATATTGTCTCGTTTCCCCATTTGTCTTCTCTGACATTGACGGCTGACTTTGTTTCCCCCCCATTTCTTTCTCATTTCTTTGACTGCCTCTGGCTTTCTCTTTGCACCAGAGTTCCTGAGAGAAGAGGTTGTCGTGTTGCTGGCTGCTCAGTTCATTATCCTCTTCAATCAGACTGTGCTGGAGGTACAGGACAGACACAAACTAAAACATCTTATTATTGTCTCTTGCATGCAAATACAGACCATGGGCCATATTGCCCAGTGGTAGATGTTGTTACTTATCAGGACTGAGCCCGATGCAAATGTAAATTCTCTCCTCAGACGATGGTGACGCCGCTCACCCAGAGATGCTTCAGCTTTGGGGAGCTGGAGAACAGCTTCATGTACTGCCTCGGTGGCCTGGTGATCATCGTTGGCTTTGTGTTTGTACGCTGGCTGACGCGCTGCGTCGAGGAGCGAGTGGTTCTCGCCATTGGTCTGGGCCTCGCCAATGTGGCCTGTGCCTGGTTCCTCATCTTCCTGGCGAACCCACGAGGTCAGAGAGACGCTTCTTACTTGACCCAGTCTGCACACAATCTGGCCGTTCTCGACGAATCACTTAATCTCTCTTTCACGCAATTTCCACTCAGATAGGGCGTGATTTACAATTGTGTGTCTATGTGACTTCAAATACCCGTTTATCAGCCCCTCAGCTGAGGACACTGACCTGGTGGAAGAGGAAAATCTAGAGCACAGGGGAGGACTAGCAGATCGTCTACCGACTATAATTGATAACCGTCACTATTTAATACAGTGTTATTTCTATAGTGCCAAATACCACACAGGCATTTCAAGGCACTTACAGAGTAGAAGCCCCCCGAAATTCCACATGAGCAAGCAGAATAGACCCACAATCCTTTGCAGAACCAGGATCAGAGGTGGTTTTCTGTCTGTTCCTGTTGTGGGAAAAGAATGAGAAATGAGAAAAGGATCTGATAGACAGACAGCAACAAGCAAATAGATGTATGGAGGACAGGACACTCAAACAGCAAACTATTTGAACACACACACACACAATGGAGACAGCTGACATGCAAAGCACTCATGATGGAATAACCTGGAACTGTGACTGTACCTATATGTATATTATTTCATTTAAATAACCATCTACACCACTCTATAATGTAAATACCTAACTACCTTATGTTACATCATCATCATCTTGCACTACTCACCACTGCACTGTTATCTATTATCTGAGTTCGTCCTCTACATATTAGTATTTAATTACTTCTTCATGTTTTTTGTTTATTGTTGTTATTTAATGTTTACATTTGTACAGAGAGTGCACAGTTTGCCTAAGCCAAATTCCTTGTATGTAAAACATACCTGACCAATAAAGCTGATTCTGAAATATAAAATAGTGTAATTTTTAGGACAGAGAACTGAAGAGGCAGGAAATCAAACTAATATTGTGAGAGGAAAGGAAACTATAATAAAAATGTGTATGATGTTTAAAATAAACATTACTTATTTATTGGAAGAAAATTAAATGTGATGAATAAGGGCTCTTGTAAAACAAGTCACATGTATTATTAAATTACATGTAAAATTGGCAATATGTGATACTGTTAGGTATTTTTTGTTGTTTTGTTTTGTTATATTTCGTACATAGAAAATATAAGAAAAAACCCCAGATAAAATATGGCTCATTACCAGTGAAGCATCTTAGGACATTGCTTATAGTGTCCAGCAGGGGTCAGTATTGTCTCCTCAGTCATTGTGGACAGACTGTCCTCTTTGATAATACAAGTATTTTTGTTTTTCAAGTAATTACCAAGCATTATGATAGAAGATCAATACAGAAGTAGCAACATTGAAAATGTGACATGATGTAAACAATGCAGCACTGAATCTTAACCAAACAAAAGTCATACTATTTAGGTATGACAAACAAAACGTCACTATAATTTGATATAGTGGTGCATACTGGGTTGATATCGATCAAAAACAGATGATTCTTTTATTGTCTAAAATCGAGAAAGAGCAAAACGTGTGAGATTCAATATGTTTCATTGTTTCTTACTCCTTTGTATTCAGTTATTTATTTTTGTAAGACATGTTTCCATTGATGATGGTTAATGTGAAATTATTTTCTTCTGTCAACCAGAGTGATGAATGAGCATCCTCATAAAAGTCCAGTATTGTACCGACTGGCACTATTATTGTGTGTTTTATTTTTCTGTTGAACTCTGTGTTTTCTGCAGGGACATTTGCATGGCAGATGACGGAGTTCGTCATTGGATTCTTTCTGCAGGTTGCAACGTTGCCCTTTTTAGCAGTGGCCCAAGTCTCCCTCTTCTCCAAAGTTACCTCTGAGAAAACACAAGGTGAAAATGAAAAACTACACCACTTAGTGGACATGCAACTGCATTACACGTTCCATCAGGTTTGGTCGTTCTGACTGCTGTGGATTATTCAGGGTGTTTCAATGCAGTTATTCTGATGAATAACATGAACTAAATAACATGAATATATGTCTAAAAATGTTAAATAATTTAGTTGTAATTCCTCATAGTTCCACGAAAGCTGTTTTTCCCCACAAAGCACAAAAGCCACATGAGAACAATTCATCACATTTAACCTCAGTGTGTAACTTGAAGTTTTTCTCTCGTTTGATTTAATTTGTTGTGTGTTTGAACTGTTGTTTGAAGTCTTGCGGTAACTTCTTTTATCTGTCCAGTTCTTACGCGTGTCTCTCTGTCACTGCAGGTTTCAGTCAGGGGGTGCGTCGCTCTGTGGGGGGTCTCGCTACCATCCTGGGCCCTTTGTGGGCCGGTGGTCTCACGAATGATATGTACGTTATGATGGGCGTCATGATGGGACTACTAGTGCTGCTGACGGTAAGGAAAGCAGAGACGAGATTACAGGAGTAAACATCAAAAAGCTAAATAAATAAAATACAATAAAAAATATGTATATTTAATATATATATATATATATATATAATTTATATATATATATGTGTGTGTGTGTAAAATAAAAAATGCTTGCATTAAACCCCCCCCCAAAAAAAAAAAAACCCAAACAAACCCCAAAACAAAACAAAACAATAACAAAAAAACAGTGCATTCTCTCTTTTTGACTTCACTGTTCATGTACACTACATTCAGAGTGGTTATTATTGGTGCCTCATTATTTGGATAAATGTTCATCTCATTTCTGCTCCAAGTCAAAATCACAATGGGATTATGTTCTTTTTTTTATGTGCACATATTTTTTTGTTAAGCTTTATGAATCTAATGGGAACAAATAAGCAACAAACAAACCACAGAAAAAGGGTTTAAAGTCAAGAAAAGAAGATTCAAGCTGACAGCTATAGCCAGCAGCTCCTCTTGGATTAGCGAACAAACAAGCATAAGAACATGCTTGTAATGCTGGTAATGAAGCCTGGGTGAACCACAGCACTACAACACAACGTTTCCACTATTAGTGACAAAGAAAGCAAAACATTGGTTGTGTGTCTGAGACTGCGGGGAGCATGCACTTCTAAAATGTAAAAATAAGTCCCATGTTATGATTCCTCCGACTCATTTTTGGATTAATATGAGACTTTCTTCAAAGGCCCCCCCTGTTCTTGTTTTGCGTGATTATTTTACATTGCTTTAACCAAAAAAGACATTACGCCAGAGTTAGTGTTGCTGCAAAGAGAACTGACGGTACATTAAGGTGCACATCTGTACATTTCGTTAGCGTGCAGACTGACTGAACGCATGCCAGGCTTGAATGAAGATGGAAAATATTACATTGATATGATGATCATGATAAAAGAAACTTGTGCTAAAATAGTAGTGACGATTGGGGGGGGGGGATGTGTTTTTGGTTTCATCTTTCTATTAATTGTCATTGTTTTAATTTAGGAGAGCTTTTGTACATCAGATTAATTTAATTAGTCCTCATTGTTTTGAATATTTTTATTTGTTCCAAAAGTTAGTTATTCAGTTAAAATTCACGTCTACTGTCGATTCCATTATAACATTAATTTAGATGTCCAAGAGGAAATTAAATATTTGTCTTTTCAAACAAATAATTGTTGCATATTTCTTTAATTTCATGTTTTTCCTTGTTTTTCGGGGAGGGTTTGTATTTTTCATTAATGCTGATATATTGTGTGTCCCTAATGCAGGTCATGTTGGCCGTCTCGTTCAAACGTCTGGTGCCTCCCGTCAACCAGCAAACAGACAATACAGAGAGCTGTTGATCCCGCAGGTGTGAATGAAAGACGAAACTATAAAAGGTACAGTCGGATTTTTTTAAATATCCGTGATTGTCGAGCTCCCTCTAGTGGTGTGTTGAGGCAAATCACCATTGTATATTTCTTTAAATTTTTTGGGGAAAATATATAAAATGATCAAAATAGTACGAAACTAAGAACACATTAATTAATTAATTTGTTTGTTTATTTATTTATCTAAGTTCATTTTCGTTATTTTTTCTTAACTAAAAATCTATATATTTTTTTTAACAATACAATTGTAGAGCAAAATGAATAAAAGTGAGCAGAAAGACAATTAACTAAATGTAAAGGTCATATGTTTATATAAATCTAATAATATATATGTTTATATAAATATAAACACACGACCTTTATGTTTTAAATATGTTTCAGGTAATAAGTCCTCCGCTAACAGGGTTAAGCCTCTGCTACTGTACGTTCAGGTCAGTAATAAAAGTAGAGAACTGGATATTTTCTCAGATGGTACACATTGTGGGAAATTTAGAGATCCACTGCTATAAATAAGATAAAATAAGAAATACTTTTATTGTTCCTGTGGGGACACATTTTGTGTATTTGATGGAGTTGCAGTTTACAAGGTAAAAAGGGTAGAAATGATATAAAATAAGAAAGAAGTCAGCCAAGAAAGTGCAGCAGTGACATAGAAAATATACACATAATATATACACTTAAATATATACACAGGATAATATAGCAGTATGACACTGATTTTATTGCATTATTGAACCATATAGCTTATTGCACTGCTCATTATTGCTGTATATTAATGGTGAAATACTATGTTTTAATGTTTTTTTTCTTTGTTTTTAGCAAGTTAAATACTTCATAGCATCTCTTTCTCATGCTGTATCTTTTATTCAATTGTTTACTCAGTGGGAGTTCCTGTCCTGCACCTTCAGTCTGTCTACCTTCTGCACTGAGGACATTGTGTTTTGCACTGTTATTTTTTTATGTCAATTGAAGCCATGTTTGTCTGTTTATTAATACTTTTTTTCTCTGGAGCTGGTATATATATATAAATATATATTTGTGCTATGTAGGCCACAATTATAGTTCACTCAAAATTACATAGAACGTATGTAATAATTTCTAAAATATAGCATTAATAGATAACTAACCATACAACTATAAAACATAATTACGGCATTTGATTTCTGTGCATACTGTATAAGAACTTCGACTATAAATAATTCTACTAGAAATATTATTTATCTACGATAAATAATACCAAAGAATGTGTTTTTTGATGTTCTGTCTTTATTCTTTAATAGAATATAAAGCCATTTTAATCTCAGCCCAAAGCTTTAATCTATTTCATCCATATTGAGTGATAAACTTGAAAAAAACCACTGAAATTCTGTGTATGAATTACATAATTATTTATTGTTCATAGTTTTCTTTTATTATTCTTCACGACAACAGATTGGTGTGTGTGTGTGTGTGTGTGTGTGTGTGTGTGTGTGTGTGTGTGTGTGTGTGTGTGTGTGTGTGTGTGCGTGTGTGTGTGTGTGTGCGTGCGCACACGCGGGACATTAGACATTTTATTGGTGCTTTTTTTTTGTTTGTGTAAATTTCCATTTAATTATTGAAATGTCAAAGGATGTGATGGGTGATTACTGACTTTTAGAGACTGAAGACTTTATGCCTCCAATAATGGAGACGTACGGATATGCAATTCAAATGTGACACAGGAGAATAATAGTGATGTTCGTCATACCAAAGCAATAAATATACATTTCTGAAGGTATATAATATAAGGGAGTACAGACATTTTTCATTAATTCAAAACACTTGTTGTGTTGTTTTTGTATGGAAACATTGTAGCATTTTAAAATGTTATTTGCTTTAATTGTGTAGAATTTAATAGCACATTTTTCTCCTCTGACACTGGTTTTGTGTTTTCTTTCGTTTCCTGTAAATGAATAAAATGTTACTTAATTTGAAAAGAGCTGGACGTGTTTGTGTCTTACTGATGTAATGTGTGTTTTACACAATAGTGGGCGCTCTTGCCCTTTGAAGATTGTTCTTTTCCTTGGCTGATGGCCTCCATGAGTGTGTGTGTGTGTGTGTGTGTGTGTGTGTGTGTGTGTGTGTGTGTGTGTGTGTGTGTGTGTGTGTGTGTGTGTGTGTGTGTGTGTGTGTGTGTGTGTGTGTGTGTGTGTGTGTGTGTGTGTGTGTGTGTGTGTGTGTGTGTGTGTGTGTGTGTGTGTGTGTGTGTGTGTGTGTGTGTCAACGGTAGCTGGAAAACCATTTGGCAAAGGTAAGTTTCCTCGAAATGTTTCCCACCAATAAGCCTTTGTCATCGTTTCAGTGCGAGAAAGGAAAATAAATACTACAATCTGGCTGAGATTTTTATTCCTTTTAAATTATGTGTCTCTTGATAATTTGGGAAGTTTCAAACTCCCAACCTTAAAACAATGAAAAAAAAATGTCCACTATACTTTCCTAATATTATATCCACACACAATATAAATAACTTTATACATATAATTTTAAATTCTAATTATTTTGAGTTATTGATCGGTTATTTAATCTGAGAAACACTTTATTCAATGTTTGTGTTACTAATGTTTGGCTTTTTATATATTGGGTTTAGCTCGGCTTGCCCCTCTGGGTGCAGTGATTCATATTTAATTGTGTGTTTAGTAAAATATTGCATCAAGTACTACTGTAATGTGATTTTAAAAAAATCACAATATAACATAATATTATAATTTTGTTTTTAAATTAAATATTTGGATTACAACCCAGTTGAAACGATGTTTAACTAATGGACTTAATATTTTACTTCTACTTTTACTTCTAATACAATTAGTTTTTATGTGGTTGCTTTTAATTATTATTGTAGTTTACTAACTAAATACTCTCAGTTAAACCATAATACTTGAATGTTACATGTTCTACACACTAATATGCACAATGTGTGAATTAAAAAATAAATAATACAAAATATAAAGAGATATAGAAATAGAAAATATATAAATATATATTATATTTATTATATAGTTTATTAATATTTTATATTATATATATTTTGACCACATATTTTTTAAAATCCTTAATTTTATTAATTAATATGTTTGAAGCATCATATTAGAAACAACACACTTTTCTATTTTGGGAAGCTTGCTAACGCTCATGAATTCAACTAAATCATTTGTATTTATACTATGAACATTTAGAAAGTGTTGGTATTCCAATTAAGGTTACCTGTATAAAGTTAGCCAGAGTTTCTGTGCATATTTTTTTGGTCATTAATGTGACTTGAAGCACATTTCAGCGAAAGCATTTGGTTGATAACCGTTGGGTCCGGCTCCACTCGGGGTCGCTGTGGCGCCGCCGCCCGCCGGGAACAAGTGTAAGGTTGAGATGCTTCTTGTTCATGACGAGACGTTGTCTGTCTGCTGACGTGGCGGCGAGGGGAGGGCGGGGGCGGGGCGGGGGGGCGTGGCTTCTCCCGTGAACTTCAGTTGAACCCGTTTTCGGTTTGGGTGGGGTTAGGTCAGCGATGTTACAACACAGCGTCAGTAACAGAGATATTTTGGGTTTCTGCTTTTTTTTTTTCCCCACTTCAACTCGACCCCCCCCCCCCCCGCCGCCGCCACCACCACCACCATCCCCACCGCCCCCCTACCGCACACTCAATCCCCCAAACCCAGTTGGCCTGCAGCAGCAGCCTGACCGAACAGTAACCCTGCGTATCAGGGTCAGAAGTGCAAAACGCGTCGTGTCTCATATCAGCAATTGTTGAGGTAAATTTGGCAACTTCGCTCCTCCTCCTTCTCCTCCTCCTCCTCCTCGTATCTCCTCCTCCTCTTCGCATCTCCTCAGCGATGGCAAAGGATAGGCTATGAGGCACGTTGAACCAAATCCGGTGATGATAATAGACGTGTGAACTTTATGTGAACTGCATTTTTCTTGTTTTTTTTTCTCGGCTCAAAAGGGCAACGAGGGCAAACCGAGTTCAGTTGGACTTGAACGTTTGTTGCTGTTGTTGTCTTTCCTTCAATCTCATCCCAGAGGCTTCATCACTGATTGACCCTCGTCAAACTGGGTCGGCCTGGTGTGGGGACAATGGCCTCTGTGGCTTGCGTGGGAAATTGCAGCTTAACCTAACATGCATATTTTACACAAGGCAGTGCGGACCATCAACAACCACTTTCCCTATTTCCTTGTCCTTTCACGTGCACTTTGCAGGACCTTGTCCCCGCTCGTGGGTTCACGTAGTCGTTCAAGAATAATGCCTTCGGTGTGATTTCAAGACTTCCATGAAGCTAGTTGAGATGGGTAATAAATGGATGGGAGTGCTCTCAGGCTTGAACTTTGGAGCTTTTGAGTTGTCGGGCACATAAAATATTTACTTTGTGCACTGGTGTCACTGATTTATAACGTTTGTGCAAAAAAAAAAAAAAAAAAGTGTTCAAGCCACAGGCAAATCAAAATGGTGGCACTGACAGGAACTTGTGAAAGTCTCTGAGTGTCCCTGCAGAGATAGCACTTGAATCCTGACTTAATAATGAATGTGTCGCTCTGAAGAGGTGCAACGCCGCAAACACAGGACAGTTATGGGGGAAAAAAAACAACAAAAAAAAGGATTTAAAAGCAGAGTGCTTGAGTTGTGGCATCCTGGAGAAAAAAAAAAAAAAAAAGATACAGCGACATAAAGCCCATCCATAAAAAAGGCTAAACTCCGAGCCAAAGTTAGACTCCAGCCTAGTTTCTTAAGTTTAAAAGGTCATCGGGAAAGTCCACTCTCGTTTGGTTGCCATATGAAATGTAATTCATCCCGAAAAATGAAGCTCTCTTCCTGTCACTGAGGGCTGTGTGACATGGAGAGGTTTTTCTCCTTCATCGGTCGTATCTGGAAAGCGGAAAGTGTTGTGTAATTCTTCTTCTAGCTGAATGAATAATTAAGTGTGTGGAGCCTATAGCCGGGGCACCCAGGGCTGTGTTGTGCAAGTCAGCCAGCTGCTACTGAGCTCAGAGGTCTGCTTGGCCAAATGGGTCACGCTTCAGTCGTCCTCAGTGCTGCAGACTTTCATTCTGACAACCTCCTCTTGATCTGAAACCATCATGTACTTAGTGGAGATTTGAAAATTCAGGTGGTGATTTTGACCTTTGACCTCACAGCGGTCTTGACCTACGCCAATGCAGTTGCTGGGACGAGAGTAGCACGTCAGGGATTAAAGATACTTACATCACATTTTACACTTTTCAAAGAAATGTTGTTCCTTGTGGCTGTGATGAATACTAATTAACTTAACTCACAAAATATCAGGTCTTTACTCTAAAAATCAAAGCCTGATATTTTACTTTATGAGTATTGTTTGCTCTGGAAGCACATCTATCTATCCATCTATCTATCCATCTATCTATCTATCTATCTATCTATCTATCTATCTATCTATCTATCTATCTATCTATCTATCTATCTATCTATCTATCTATCTATCTATCTATCTATCTATCTATCTATCTATCTATCTATCTATCTATCTATCTATCTATCTCCCTAGATCATGTTTTTCTATCCTTTTGTTATTTTAGTGTTGTATGTGGGCTTTTGAAAAAATACAATTTCACTCTGGATTAATAAAGTATCTCTACATGAAAGTTACTTCTTACAGAAGCAGCACATAGTTAAACATTAAATCTACTCAAGATGGATCAAACATTGGTTTTTATCATATTACATTTCTTCTCAATACATTTTGAGTGCCACTTTATTTTTTATATATAAAAACTTGTACTACTCAAATTTTGTACTGATTGACATTTGAAAAATACAAACAAACATTTCATATTTATATTTCTGTTTGTGATGCATGAAGGTCAAGAAGAAGAAAACAGTGGAGATGGACAAACACTGAAACATGCTCAAGTTCAAATTGACATAGCTTAAATTGTAGTCTTTCAAATAAGACTTTTTAATATCTGCATTTAATTGTGTTGTTCGTAGCATGCATGAGCACTCGATTTACTTTTAACCAATAATTCGATTAAAATCAGACCACAAACAAACAGTTTAACGGTTAGAAAAAATATTTAGAGTAGGAATTTTATCTGTAAAATATTCCAAATAATAAAATAATCAGGCGTTTTCCTCCAACTTTAGCAACTTAAGACATTTAAACTTGAGAAGTAGATGGTGTGGCTTGGACCTAAGTATAGGTTAAATTACATAACTTAAGTACAACACTGTAATCCTGTGCAGTATATAAGTTCATTGAGGTTTTTAAAAAAGGGTTAAAAACTCACCTTTTTAATCAGGCTTTTAACTGATTTTATACATGTATGTGTGTATATAGTTATGTATTTGATCAATGTATTTATCTACTTCTATTTATTTATTTCAGATAATTATCTAATTTTCTTTTTTATCTCCAGTGGTTCCTCTAGGGGGCGCTACACTGGTGGTGGCCGGTTTTTGCCACTGGTGGAGCCGTCCCATGGGTTTCCCTGCCCGGGCACCTGGCAGGTCCCCCGCGTATGCGGTGGGATTGGCTTGTCTGCCCGGTTGGGGGGGGATCTGTGGGGCGGCGCCCCCTGTGGTCGGAAGTTGTGCCGCCCCCAGTGTGGACGGCCCAAATATGTCCCTTTCCTCACCTTAGTCCTCAGTGTCCTGCCATGTCTCCATATCACTCGGCATGTCTTCATCTATGATGTGTGTCTGCATGTGTGCGTGTGTGTTCACCTGCTTTTTATTCATCTATTTTATCTTTGCACTGTTTTTAATTTTTGTGGAAGCACTTTGTGTTGCTTAATGTATAAAAAGTGCTATAGAAATAAAGATTATTATTATTATTATTATATAACACTCCCAAAGATGTATATTAAATAATACATGTTTATAAAGTCGCTCTTTAAAAGAGTTTATTGTGTATTCAGGTTGAAGTCCGCCTGGTGTCTGCAGCCGCGTTTTACCCCAAAAACACCACAAAACTCTTCCCATTTCTCTCATAATTGTTGTTTGAAACCGGTGCCACTGTTTAATTGGACTGACCTCGACTCCCCCGCCACCCTCACCCGCCCGACCTGCTCCCGCCGCCCTCGTGCGCCCCCTCCGCTCTCAGAAGAGAGATTACGAGCCCATCTGTATCGCCAGGGCCGGGCCACGCTAAGCCGATGGGAGCTCTGCTCAGCAAGGCACCGCCGCAATTGTTAACCCTGATTAACTTGATGTGGCGTTCAGGAGAGGGAGCAGTGTGAAAATCAAGCCGGAGCCGTGACCCAGTGCCCCGCCGCTGAACCGAGGGGGAATCGGGTAAACTGTGGGAGGGTGGATGAGAACCGCGGCCAGGGAAAAGAGGGAAGAGTGAAATTAGAAAAAAAAAAAAAAAAAAAACCCCTAGAGAAAAACAAGTATGCAGTTATGGCGTAGAGATTAAAGTGGCTTAAAGCCTCCACTGGAGATTTCAGGGGGAACATATATGTCCACATAAATATCTTTCTTTGTTTTAGTGCAGCTGGGTGTCGGTTGCGATATCGACTCCAGCAGTAAAGCATAAATTGGTTTGACTTTCTGTGTGTCTGTGGTGGACTTTTGTAGACTCGCCGGGTGCAACAGAGGACATTGGAGATGCCGTTATCGCCATTATATACAGACAATCGTTCCACAGAGAGCGCCGTGCACGTGCATGCTGTATAGGATGAACTGGAGCATAGGTTAAATATGGAAGCGTATGGAAATGTATTCTTTCCTCATAAATTAATTCATGATGAGTGTGCATGTTTTCTGCTTTTCCTTTACGCAACATTGTAACAAATTCAGATGAAGTAATTTCCTGTAATTCAGTAGTATAGTATTCTGGCGTCTCTGTACGCTCAATAATGTATTGCAATTACATTCTTTGTCAGATGATATGTGACCTTGTCATAGCTGTATTGTTATTTTATTTAACAGTTCTCTTTTTTTCTTCTTTTTTTTCTTCATTGAGAACCATGCTCAGGTGAAAATAGTTTCTGGAGGTTGGTAAAATGAGGACGACTCCTCATCCCTCAGATTTGGATGCAGAAATACATCCATGTAAATAACGTGTGATAGTGGAAATTCGAAGCAAAACAAGTGAGAAATTACACATTAAAACAGCAGAATGACTTTGATTAACTGCATCAACTCAAACACCAAACCTGCCTTTGACTAGTCCTGTAATTTGACTTAGTCATGGCTGTCACACTTTTTCTCCCCTGTATTTACAATAATGTCTTCAAACATGGAGATTCCGGTAACGGCCTCGGATATAATTCATATTGCAGCTAATCCTGTATGAGCTATTATTTACTCTGCCCTTCTAGAAGGCTATTCATTTCAATGTATTTTTGTTTTCCAGTGGCTTCTAACAAAATTGCAGATGAATATCAAATGAAACATAAAAGATAATTCTGGCTTTAAGTACTTGTGGAACATTTAGCGGGATTAATATGTTGCTTTTGTGTTTTTCCCCATTGTTTTTTGTTGTTATTTTGAAAATAGGTGAGTGGTTAGCAATGCCGTCACACGCAGCAAGCACATTTTGTTCTTTTCTTTGAGGACCTTCATATGTTCCCTTTTTCTTCTTCTTCTCCTCCTTCTTCTTCCAAGTGACCCAATAAAAGTACTAATCCAAAAAAAAGAAATGTGGTTCATTATGTCTAAACGCAACGACTTAATCTTCCTCTACATAAGAAATTCTTCTTCTACAAAGCTTTGCTCCTAATAGTGTACCACTCAATGAGGCCCAGTGAAACATGGGAAACCCATGAATTATTACCTCTATTAAAGTTATCATTGTTTATTCACACCTGAAAATATGGTCTTGAAAACAATGCCAAAAGTGAAATAGTGAACTTGCAGTGCCAGAGTGGGATTCTTTCCACACTTTGGGCTCAGCAACTAATGGTCAGGGACCTCATTTCCTAAATACTACAGTTTGTTTTTTTTTAGGGGGGGGGGGGCTGGTCGATGGGTGGCTGGGAAGGCGGGCCGGGGATTCTCGGCTTATTCCACAAGACAAGGGGGAATGTTAAGGAGAACAGACAGGGAGGCAAAGGAGAATGTGTGAGACGGGAGCCAAGAAGAAAAACTAAAGGTCCAGCATCACAAAGGGGTGACTGGGGATTAAGCACGTTGGACGGTAGCAGTTTGATTTGATTGGGCATCGCCCCGTTGTTCAATCGCTCATTAAATCCAATTAGGGAGAGGGAGCTGGAGACAGAATTGGGGTGGGGAAGTGGTGGCGAAGCTTTGGCCTTACTTTTTCCTCGTAGAAACTTGCGTACAAGGCCGAGCAAGTGACCAACTTCATGTGTTCACCTGCGACCTCTCTGTCTTTATACATCTGCAGTGAGGAGTGGGGGGGGGGGGGGGGGGGTGGTTGCTGGACACACAGCTGACATGTCAAAGAGCAGCCAGTCTCCCCAGTCTTACACGTCCAATTCACAGTCGAGCCAATTAACGTCGCATCAAATTAAAAACAACCGCCGCCTGAGTGTTGCTCCCATGTGGAGCCGAGGCAGCGGCGCGGTCACACCACAGCGGTGCCAAGACAAATGCCACACACCTTCACAGAATGACGCTGCCCCGTGGTGGCCTCTCCATAACCTCTCTATCAACCCTCACAACAAGAGCTAAACGAAAAACATGTTCAAATGCTGTCATGAGTTGTGCACAACGGTTCAAGGCACAGAACCACGGACAGGATTACAAGAGCCAGTCATTTGGCACATAGAGTCTCATTTGGTTTGGTGATATGCGAGTGAATTATTGTTTACTTGCCAAACTGTCACAACAATGCTGCTGTAATTCATATTGTTTGTCTATTATTCATGCCGTTTGCCTCTTATTTGTGATTCATTGGACTCATCTCTGTGTTGCCTGTCCCCTTTCATCCACATCTTCTTAACTTTGGCCAATAAAAGTGTTTTGCTGTCTCTGTACAGGCTGAGGAAGATATTCAAAATATATCTACATCAGCAAGCACCCTAGTTTAGAACATCAATATATAACCCAACATCTCCTAATTAAAATATATCTCGTTTAAAAATCCATGAATAATCCCAGCGACTGGTCAAACAAACTGAATTGGAGCAATTTATGTGCAGTGTTGTATTTACGATTTCATGCTTACTGAACCCATTTATATTCAATATGACAGCATTTAAATATTTTTAATTATTAGATAATATAGCTGTTTATTTTCTTCATATATTTTTTTTTATTAAATGCATCTAAGTGTTCTGTATTTTCTTTTTTTTACATAATGGTTTTTACACATATACTACATTTATCTCGAATAATATACTGTAGATCTCATCCATCCAACTTTTTCTTTAACCTCTTGAAAAATATTCTGTAAAAAAATCTGCTAAACTACAGCAAATTTCTATCAAATTAGACCAGTACACCAGGTACTGTAGTATGTGTCTATAATTGATTTGGTCCACCTTTTCTTTACTCATGTCCTTCTTAAACAAAATAAACATTAGTAGCATTAATATTTACTTTGTATTTTTCAATTGTCAGTCAATACAACATTTGAGTAATAAACGTTTTTATATTAAAAGAAGTGCAAAATATGCTCAACAAAGAAGACATTTTTGATCCATAATGGGTAGAATGAATGTTTAACTAAGTTCTCCTTCAATAACAAGTACCGGTACCCCTTATAGATACATAGATACTTCATTAATCCTGGGGGGGGGGGGGGCTCCTAACTGACTTACCCACTTTGCCGTTTGGCTTTTCAGTCATGGAATACAAAGTCTCTCCTCAGCTCTACTTTTTGAGCCATTAAAAGCAAATGTCCATTATTAACAGAGCGATCTGAGTTACATCACGGGCTGGCCCAATGCCACAATATCCCATAGCCACATATTAAAAGCTCTTGAATGTATATTGTTACTCTTGTTATGTCGAGGCTTATCGTACTTAAAGGCCACAGGCTGGACTTCATTTATTCAGACTAAAGCTCAGCCTGAAGTGCGTAACATTACATTACAATGATTATGATGAGGTTATCACCGGTGGCAGCATGAGAAAACCGTGTGGAGCAGGTGCAGGGACAGGACTTTAAGAGTCGTTATTATAAAAAATATTCACATGTTTATAATCGTTAGTTCGGTACACGAGTAATGATTTGAATTGAATTAAAGAAATCAAGCCTGAGATTTCATAACACATCCTTTGAAATCATAATATTTTTCCCGCTTGTTCGACTGCTTTTTGTCTTTTCCTCTAAATGTAGCATCGCTTTTATAATTTTTTCTCATTTTACGTTTTTGTAATTTATGAATGAGAATTAGTTAAAATCTGAATTTATTGTGGGTTTTTTGTTGTTTTTAAAAAAAATGTTTCTTACTGATTCCAACAAATAGTGAATTTTCCCGCCCAAAGGGTATATGTCTTCAATTACACACTGACAAGACTTCCAAACCAAACACTTCCCACTTTCTGACACTGTTGACATCAATAATATATCTAAACAAATGAAAAACAATCAATTTTGTGATCAAAAACATTAAAAAGGAATTACACTCTAGGAAATCAAGTTGTATTGGAAGCCTTTAAATTTGTAAAATTCGTTTGGGTGTTTTTCAAATTTGTGTGACCCCCTAATATTGAATATCTTTGTACTGTGTGGCATTGTATTCCCTAAGGAATGACTTCAAATGTATTTAAATAACTCTGAAGCCTGTTGGACAAAATCCACTACCTGTATATTCTGTGACATGCCCTCATTGAGCCTTTTTGTAAATATTTCATGGTGAATTTAGTCTGATCAGATTTTTGTTTTGTTCCTAAAAAGAAGATCAAGACGAGAGCCGAGCCTGAGGTGAGGTAAACTCCAGTGAAGTAAATCCACTCCCGACATGCTTTAACCATAAGAATATAGCTGCAATAGATCAGGCCTCAAGTGACACACATTATCCATTATTGGAGTGATTTATTGATTTCTAATGTCATTCACGATGTCCAACTTAAAGAGGCTCAATGGACATAAAGTACAGATAATCCTGATCAAATTCCTCATCCTCCCCCCATATCTTCAGAAACAACTAACAGCATTCATTTTGCAGTAACGTTCTCAGACATTTCTCTGGATTACAATTTGATTCAGATGTTGACTTTCATAATACAACAAGATTGTTAATTTTCACGACAACGTGCTTTGCTTTCACTCAAATACTTTATTATCATACATCATATTTGACATCATATTGGTTTTATTCAATACGTTTTCAATGTACATAATGTAAACTTGTAGTGCACACCCTGCTGGGTCTGGTTTTCATTTGGCGGACTTGTCTTTATTTGCTTTTCTATTTAATGTACTGTGGTTAATTCTATATTATCTGCATTCCAATCTTGCTGTTCCTGTTATGTTAATCACGGACTGTAAAACACTGACTCTCGGGTTGCCTTTGGTTCTCATGTATCCCTTTGCCCTCACTTTTGTATAGAGGCATTTTACTGGTTCCTTCTGTGCCTGTATGCAGATTATAGGAGTTCTTATATCGTAAAAAAAAGTGACTTTTTATAGCCTCAGGAGCTGCTTTGGTTATCTGTCCCTGAGGTCAGGCTGAATTAATCCCGGCAGAAATGCTTTTAGGTTTGCTCCCTCCTCGTTACTTTTATATAGAAGCCACAGTAAAATGGGTTTTAAATGAAAGTGACTTGATTGACTTAAGCAGACAGTAAAATATCATGTGACAAACTCTGTATATTTGGCATATGAGCCCTATACATTTATAATAAGGGTTCAGGATTTGAAGATTATAAATTAAGGCAACATCACCTCTATAGCAGAGTCATTATTTATTCAATACATTAATAGTGGGACATTCAATGAGCATGGAATTTACCTCATCTATGATTCTTAGTTGACATTTTGGGAATAAAAAACATTGGATTGGTAAATGGAATTTTTAAAATAATCTTTAAAATGATTATACATTTTTATAATAATAATAATAATAATAATAATAATAGTAATAATAATAATAGATTTCTGAGTACAATCAAAAATAGCCTTCATTGTTATTTCAGGCAAATATTAAGGTGAAACATTAAAGACACTTTCAATATAATAATCATATGTCATCACATTGATGTTCATGTTTGTCACTAAAAATATAAAAATCATTCATTAAAATCAAATCCTTGTTTATAATCATCATCTGACAGGTTAATGCACTGACTGCCAATTAATTAAATTATTTGTTATACAATTTAGTTTAAACAGGTTGCATATATATATAATAATTCCCCTCTCGCCCTCCGCGGGCGGTCACCTGTTTTTCTATTCCAAGCTCGGGTTCTCTACCAGAGGCCTGGGAGCTTGAGGGTCCTGCGCAGTATCTTTGCTGTTCCAAGTACTGCACTTTTCTGGATATATATACATATATATATATATATATATATATATATATATATATATATATATATATATATATATATATATATATATAATGGTTGTAAGGATCATTTCTCTACATAAGGTCTTGAAGGTTAACTAACTATACTTAACGAAGTAATAATAATTCTATAATTCTTATATATATATATATATATATACACACAAGAATTATAGAATTATTATTACTATTATTTCTTATATATATATATATACACACACACAAGAATTATAGAATTATTATTACTTTGTTAAGTATAGTTAGTTTACCTTCAAGACCTTGTGTAGAGAAATGATCCATACAACCATACGTCTCATTTACTTTTTCACCTCGACTGTGAGCACTGAGAACATGGAGAAAGGTGGCATGAGGAGGTCTGGGATCAGTCGGCAGCAAGGCCGCCAAGGTCGAGATCTACAGCATTTGAACAAAGAACCAGGCTGAGCTTGCGGTGTATTGAATGAGTGCTCTGGAGATATGTGGGGATGTGCATCATCGTATGCCCACGGTTCAAATCCTCCAGGCCTTTACAGTCACAGTCAGAGTCATCAGAGCTTATATATCCTTTTCTTGACCTCTGCCATTTTGTACTCTATTCACTGGGCTCTTGAGTTGTGCTGTCTCAGACCGTCTCCACGCCGGAACACAGACAGACATCCGACAATCTCATATTTTTGTACATCATCACAAAAATGACCCAGAGAGATGGCTTGATGGGGTTTCACAGCACATCCACCGTACTGTCTTCACTCCATTCCCGAATAAGTATCGGGATGGCTGAAGGGGACAATTGTACAGAATGTCTTTGTCAATCCCTCAAGAAAAGGAGAGGGATCCCTCCTAACGGGCTCTGAGTCCCAGAATAGATGACTACTTTGACACTGATGTATCATGTCTCAGTAGTTCAGACATTGAAGGCTCATTGAAGTCTCAGCTTGATGCAGTGCAGGCAGCAGGCCAACAGAGGTAGAAGAGAAACGTGGGGGGAAGACCTATTTAAAAACAATTCTATCTGTGGATCCACTGTGGGCTAAACAAAGGATTGGGTCTCATTAAGATAAGAGCGTCCACGAAAGTGAACCAGTTGTTATGTGAACATGCTGTCAGGGAGGTCGCTGAGAGGCACTGGCCTATTTTCTTTTTTTTCAAATTCAAATGCTCTCTCTCTCTCTCTCTCTCTCTCTCTCTCTCTCCTCTCTCTCTCTCTCTCTCTCTCTCTCTCTCTCATCTCTCTCTCTCTCTCTCTCTCTCTCTCTCCTCTCTCTCTCTCTCATCTCTCTCTCTCTCTCTCTCTCCTGTGCATCATATGTCTATGTTAGTCTGGAACAAGCTCCTCAGCATCCCGCCTGCCTTCCTCTTCATCACGTTCACGTTGCTGTTGGTCATGTGTGCATGTCAGGAGGAAGAAAACAATGATAAACACTGACAAACGGGCTTTGCTGTTGGCCTGATGTGCTGCAGAGCAGAAGTAACAGTGCAAGTCAGGTAGAATAATGTACTGCCCCGAAGCCACTTGTTTCTGTAAAGCTGCACAGTAGGAATTAATTCTGTTAGTCGTTGTTTGTTTGTTTTGTTTCATGGGTCAGCTCATTATAAAAACACTATTAAAAAGTGAAAAAGTCTCCATCATTTTGTTTGTGAGTTGTTTCACTCTGAACTTGGAGTTTGCTTTTGGTCATATGTTATATAGTGGCTATCTTCATATTTGCCCCCAAGTGGATTTTTGTAATGCGAGTTAGAGTCTGAAAATTCAAATGAGTTTAAAATAACACATAAATTCAAACCCTGAAGCACTTATAAAGATTTTTGAACGGGCAATTACAGTTCGAACATGAACTTGTCACCTAATGTCCAAAGAAAATGCTTGAAACTAAACCTTTATATATATTGAGTAAAAAAAAAAGTTATTTAAATGCATACACAATTTGCAACAAAGGAAAAATATAATAAATTACTTGATTAATTTTCTCAGACTTTAAATATTGATAGAACTGGAAAAAATATAACACATTCTGTGTCATTGTTATTATTATTATTATTATTATTATTATTATTATTATTATTATTATTATTATTATTATTATTATTATTATTGTCACCATTATTATCATTATCATTATTATTATTATTATATCAAAATAATTAGAAATGAAATACCAAACACAAGATTGGAATAACAAGAAATGCATCTCTCTTTTTTCACATAAATTATATGTACATACTGAATGTGTGTGTGTGTGTAAAATATATATATCAAATATATTTATTGGTTTTCTCGCGTACTTGGTTCACAACATGTAATAATAAACATGTAATGATAAACATTGTCAATTATATAATGATGTATTATATATTATTCCTGCATTCTAAAAATATGAAATTGATGAATCACAAATCCTATTAATTTTTAAAACAATGTGCGCTCTATTACTCTTTTCAGCATGTTTTGTGTACCTTTTTGAGACATCTATAGAATTATTGCTTTTAGAAAAATACCTCACTGTAGCGGAAATCAATGTTCTGTCATTATTTTCTGGAGCCGTACATGTGATTCATATAAACCTTGAGTGGCTGCCGAGCCCCTGTGCTTGAAATCACTCTCCACTGCCATCAATATCAAAGCCATCAATATTGGGAGCTCCCAACTAACAAACAAAAGCTTTCGACTCATTTAGAGTATCGGGCTTGTATCTAAGCTTTATTATCAGGGAATAAAAAGAAGCTTAGCTGTTAACACAGACACCATGAACTCTGTATGACACAGGGTTCATGGAGAGGTTATTGGTTCAAATTAGCTGAAGGAGTTGCAGGGCACACTGACACTTGAGTGCTCGGTGACAGAGAAGCTTCACTAGGTGGCAGTGTACTACCTCAGTTTGGCACAGGCTGCTGTTTAAAATAGAGTAATGAATGAATAAGGAAAAAGAGTCTGAGAGATATGACCCCGTGATGAACCGCAAATCTGCTGGGAGCTCAGCGGGGCATTGCTGACTGGTTAAATGCCAAGGCTCCACCTGCGAGAGCAGAACAATGACAATGATGCATCTGTATGCATGTGAGTGTCTGTGAGTCCGTGTCTGTGTGAGGGTATTTGCATTTGTCCGTGAGCATTTGGTGTGTTCCTGGGTGTGGTTAATCACGCCAACATGTGGATAGCAGCCCTGGAAACACAGAGCCTTCTTCTTGAGGGGTTGTCTGCTGTGTTGCATTGTTATATCCCTGCTTGATTTGAATATTTCTTCTCAGATTGAATTAGGAATAATTAAAATTAATATGTGGTGGAGTCATTTTCCTGCCAGAGCACTTCTCTAAACAACCACACACACACACACACACACACACACACACACACACACACACACACACACACACACACACACACACACACACACACACACACACACACACACACACACACACACACACACACACACACACATGCCGCCCCTCTCTGGCTCTGTCTCCTTACTTTTCCCTCCATCTCTTTATGTTGTTTCCGAACAAAAGCCAGGACTGGGAGGCACATGATTAGGTCGCCACTAATTGGTATCAGATTCACAGGTTTGGATCAGCGTGCTGCTTGCAAGAGCCAATATATTGCTCACATCTGCCCGGAGAGCGGGCTGCTGAGAACCTGAGTGTGTCGAGCAGTTTTGGCCCGCCATCAGTTTCCCCTCGCCGACTTGTAGGCCTGCCATTACGCACGCTTGCTGCGGGGCCAGACGAGCTCCGAGCACACACAAATGACAGCATTCATGTGCGAGCCAAACTCTGGATCAGAGGACCTCCGTATTGATACCCTTCATGGTTTGTTAGCACCTTGACAGTGAAGAAGCTGGACAGCTGAGATGTCTGCAGTGTGACGGAAAGAACCAACCAGCCCGCACCGAGAGAACCGATGTGGTTAACGGAGGCGGAGTGGACATGGGGATTAAGGCAGCAGGGTCTGCCGTATTTCCTGCGCTTGTGGCCTCCAGACACAGGAACTCACGTACAGACAAGTCACACAAAGCGTAAACTTCAAACTCAAACACACTCTTGCCCTTGCCACTGCTAATGTAGTGTGTCAGTAAGCAGCATTTTCTGTGTTTTGCGAAATGAAGGAACGATTTCACGATCAAATATGCCTCTGAATTTGCTTTGGGAGACTCACTTGTGTTTGTTTGGTCATGATCGCGATGGCATTTGCAGGCAGACCGGCGAGGCGCAGGGGGGCAGTCGACGTGGGTTGTGTAGATTGACATGCCGTGCAGACATGACGGTGGTGGGAAAGACGAGAACAAAGCGACAAAAACAGAAGAAGAAAGGGGTCAGGACATTACTTTGATCACATAACACCTTTTATTTTTCTTCAACCCCTTGAGATGTAAAAAAAAAAAAAAAAGCATCTTGCATGTAGTGGATGAGTAAAGGGTGATGTGGGTATTAAGCTTTAGGGAAGCGACAGGAAGCCCACCACAGCACACAGACCCCGCCAGCAGCAAATCCTTGGGAGGCTGCCATTGGGTATGAGGCAGCCACAAGGGCTTTCCTGCCAATAGTCCAACAGTGCTTCAGCGTCAAATGCTTGGCAGCTTCAGCCCACACCTCTTTTGGTTAACCCCTTATTTAACCTGACAAGTTCACCAGGGACACATTTGTCTATGACAAGGGCCTTGTGGGGTGATTTCGAGGGAGGGGGAAGTACGAGGCATGCAACAAGCATCAAAGCTTCTTTTTTTTCCTTTATCATTGAGCAGCATAAGTTTATATTTTGATCACATAATTCCTACATTGCGTAATGTATCCCTAATGCAATGTGATATTGTTGAGGGACAGAATTCCATTCAGAGGTGTTTGTGTTGTGCTCACGTGTTGAGCCAACAAAAACACTCTATTGGTGATATTAAAAACGATTGGATTTTGGTGAATTTGTGAAATAATTTGCTCACAATGCATTGCTGTGTCGGAAGAGTTTTGTCTTCCATTAAATTATTATTTAAAAATGTTCAAAGTAAAAGTTGAGGCAGAAACAGAACTTAAGCTTGCAACTTATGCAGGTCATGAACACTTCCACCGCTATTGCACATTACATTGGCCGTATGTCGGTCATAAATAACTTAACATTCGATCATGAGAGCAGGCTGCATTACTTATTCATTCTGCGGACCATTTGAGTTGGTGCGATGAGTAGACCTGGCAACTTTCTTGTTAACTATCTCATCTCAGGCTTTCCTCATTAAAACCCCCCTGCTTTTGCTCCCCTGGATTCACGGTGGCAATCCGAAGGCCTCTTGGTTCCTCTCTGCGTCAAAACACTCTGCATTTTTCTTCCAACCCCCTCCCAAGAATTTTCAGCTGGATTTCTCTTCCACCGCCTTCACCTACTTATTGTTCATCTGTTCAGATTTTGATGGCAACCAGCTCCTTGGAGATCAAAAGCTTAAAATGTAAATTTCCATGACGTGGGAGAAAACTTGGAAGTGACTCACAGGTGAACGGGGAATATACAGTAGGTTTAAACAGGCTGTGATGGACTGACGTGCTTATAGATTAATGTAAAATCGAGTAAGCAGAAAACGTTTCCGACAGCCAGAGTGGGAAAGAGCACACATCAAAAACTTTTGGATAAAAACTGCAAGCTGACGCGAGAGAGGGCAGAGAAGGGATCTCGGTTTGCACTGAAAGACGGGGAACGATTTATCAGTCTATTAAATGTATTGTTGCAGTGGAACATTTGATGTATTTCTGGTGACTCCTTCAGGGGTAAGCTTTAGGTAGAACAAGATGCACACAGAAAATAAGTCATGTTTAGTTTTGCCTGTTAAAACTCTTTGCAATTTTCAGTTTGAGTACCTGCAAGCTTTTAGTTGTTGCAGCAGTTGTTGAGTAATTCTAATGATTGTTTGGATGACAGTAGACTGGTTGCACAATGTACTCTCGCTAACTCCCAGTTACTGCGCATAGGAACGCCACTGCTGAAGGACAGCAACCTAATTTGTTTTCATATTTGATTTCCATCCACATATTTGGCAAGCAAGCAGTCTTAAAAAGCAGCAGTGAGCACAGATATGAGGCATATGGTTTCTTCCAGCTGGGAGTTGCCCTGCACTGGTATTGGCCACCTATTTGTTGATAGACTCCTATTTCAGCCCGATATCAGATAACATAACAATACAAATCCGTAACTTTTATTGAAAGGGACATTTTTCCGGCAGCACTTCTGTGTGGCAGACACTGCAGGGGGAAAGAATGACTTTCAAACTGTATCATTTCCATTTGTTTTGAGTGACGTTCATCCAGCTTGCTCTTTAATTAAACCATAGTGAGGTCAGAAAGATTGCAATGCCTCTTTTTAAAAGCTTTCTGTGGAAATATTATCCTGTGACCATTTTACTACGCTGGAGTCACCTTATCCTCACTCAGTGCCCCATGGCAGCCCTCTCACACTCTGAACCTCGTCCAAGCACAACAACCAGGGACTGTACACAGCATGAAGAAAAAAAGAATGATATAACATGATCCTTGGGGGTTTTTTTTTTCTTCTTATCCCCTTCTTCTCTCTCATTGTAAAAAATCTTTCCTTCTTCCCTGCTAGCACATCCAATCACATTAAAACTGGAGGGGGCGGGAGGGGAACTGCTGTTATGGGCCCCAGTGTCACTAAATTCATAGGAAAGAGAGAGAGAGAGAGAGAGAGTGGTGGATACTATAGTTTATAGCTGTCCCCTCAACCCACACTACTTCTGGTAATCCCCCGTAGAAACCCGAAGAGAGGAAGAAAGGGCAACGTCCGCCGCCTAACGACGTTACAATAACAGAATGAAAACCAACCGAACCTTCCATAATCTTGGCTGCGGAGGGAGACGGCTGGAAATGACAGGACTGGTGTGTGTATGCGTCTGTGTACGTGGAAAGCCCACCAGCTCCGCTCATGGGTAACAGATGGTGCCTTATCATTGGCCAGGATCGGCCGTGGAGCACACATTCCTAGCCGTGCCAGTAATGCCTTTTTGTGATGTTCAGTTAGTGCTAACTTCACGTGGAATTACGTACCAAATTGCAGTTGGAGTCTCCTCATTACTCCATGCATCATCGATGTTGAACTTGTCAAGCGGAGCTCACTGGGGGGCATTTGTTCAGATAATTGTTGCCTAATGATTGAACAAGCTATCACACCTTCCCGTGTGTTTTGTTTTTTAATTATACCTGCACGCTAGTGTGCGTTACCACCGGCGAGACTCATTTGCACCCTCCAATGAGTGCCCATCGTACCGACATGCTCCTTCACCTGGCCGCCCCGAACGCTGGCCTTTTAGCGATCTCCCTCCTCCTTCACCCTTTTAATAATGCCCTTTTATTCTTGGACACATTATTAAACACTGTCACTCAGGCTAAATACCAGGAATAGTTGGATAAGAGCCTAAACAAGGGTGGAGGAAGGAACAAAAACGGGGGGGGGGGGGGGGGGGGGGGGAGTACATAAAGTACCCTGAGTGATGGATCTGTGAGTCCATAAATGCTAGTGTTGTGAATAGAGGGAGAAAGGTAAAAAAAAAAAAACTAGGAGGGTGAAGGAAGGCTGGAGGAAAGCCAAGTGCATTATGGTAGGGGTGAGGAGTTCAGACTGGAGTGCAGCAGGGGGGCCAGTATGCCCTTTGGCTCCACACCGTGATGGCTGGTCAGTGAGGATGATGATTGACACCTGATATAAATGACTGAATGATTGACAAATGCAGTGGGCATGTTAAAGTCGGCAGCTGGAAATATATCGGCAGTGACCCGAATCTGTTGCTGAACATATGCCGATGAGAGTTTTATGAGGCATAAACATATGGTGGAGGGTACTTGTATGGGTGCGTTTATAATTGTATACCCTCGGTTTTTCTTGAACACATCTGGATTTACTTTAAGAGGAAACAAATCTCAGGTAATGTAACACATCTTTGTGCACTGATATTCAATATGTGATACCTGTGTGAACAGACCATTATTTTCTGTATTAATATTTTTTTTAATGGCAGATTATTTTTTAATTTACTATGTGCTATCATGCTGACTTAAACAAAAATACTTTTTGTGGGTTTTTAGACAGGTATGGTAATAAAATAAGCATGTTAATACATTATCTCGGACTGAGTGGATTTGATGAAATCTTTTTCTTGATAAATCTGGAGGTTTTTTCTTTCGTTTTCGAGTTCGGCAGTGTCCTGCAGCACGTAAACCCCATTGATCCTTTCGAGTCAATGAGAAAAAGAACATAAGATTTTTTACTCACTACAGTTTAAAAATGGTTTTGCACTCTTCTGATGTTAAAAGATAATGTAATAAGGACTTTATATTTACAGCTCTTTAAAAAAAAAAAAACCATAGGCACAAAGGGCTTAACAATAAATAAAGAAAAAAACCAACAACAAACAGATATGAACACACACACAGAAAATTAAAACCTAGTTCAAAATGAAAAAACACAACAAATCCTAACATTGATCACGCGCAGACTGCTATATATGACATGAAGCCAAACAGCAAAGGTTTGATGGCCTCGTGACTTGAGAACTAAAATGAAACTTCTTGAGGATCTGAGGCAGTGATCGTTCTCATAAGGAGTTCTTGTGAATCAGGTGCTTGACCATTGAGGAGAACTCACATGGAGCAAATGAAGATCAGTGATTCTTATCATGGTTCTCATCATGATATTGGGAAGTAACTAAGTACTTGCTACTTAAGTACAAATACTCGAGTAGATTTGACCAAGTATTTGTTCTTCACTCACACAGGGAAAGTCATCGAGTCCTAATATAGGTAGTGTTTCAGTTAGTGTCATTTAGTGCTTGACATAAAACTGGGATGCAAGTTGATTTATGATTTGTGTCATTGGTAATGATTAGCCTGGTGTTGCCATGGTGACAAACAACATACAGTAGTCTATTTGTGTTTGTCTGCAACTGTGTGTGTTTGCTGCTGTATCCATGGTGGAAAAACAACAATGTTTATGGTGTGTGTGTGTGTGTGTGTGTGTGTGTGTGTGTGTGTGTGTGTGTGTGTAACTAGAATAGACATGTCCTGTCAATAAAATTAAACTTTTTTTTTTCTGCACTTATACTTAAAGGTGTACAGGAGGATGTTCTTTTTCCGGGTGGATCATCAAGACTATTGGTCCTCCCAATTGTCAATCATTCTGGTGATGTATTACGTAAGGCCATCGTACGTGCTCGTCCCTAGGTAGCGTGGATCTATTAGTTTTCACTTTCTGCGCATGCGCGCTTTCAGGTGTATATGGTGAGCTACGCCTTCAGCTTTTAAAAATGTTTGCTTGTCGTAAGTAGACTTTCACTTACCGGTGGCGAGTCTGACATAGTGGAAAAAGTGCAAATCTTCTTGTAAAGTGAGCTTGTGTGAGCGATTCCGACTTGTGACTTGTAAACAGAGCGTGCACGAGGAGAACTGGGCTCGTGCATGTCTCTCGCACACGTTTTAGTAGGCGTTCCGTCCCGGGAGCAGGTAGAGCGTTGCGCATGTGCATTTTTTCAAAAGGTGGAGAGCGAAAATCCTCCTGTCCACCTTTAAGTTTTGCTAACTTTTGCCACCTCTGCTCATCTCTCTGTAAGTGCAATCTAGGTAACTAATTCTTTAAAAAAATAAATAAATAAAATAAAACTATATTAAATATAGAAATGCTATTTTTGCAACTAGGGAACAGCTGGCAAGTCATCTACCTACTCAAAATCGCTTCATCTCACTTGCGATTCTCAAATATCTACGAGGCTTACGAGTCGCAAGACTGGAGTGGCCTTGTTTTGACATTTAATAGCCCAAGTGCCCCCCTGTGAGAGACAAAGGACATGATAAGGCTTAACTGGGGCTGTGACAGGCTTAGTCTACTGGTTACTGTGAGGAGTGACGGGCTGATGGGAAAATGAGTTTCCAGAACGTGGAGAGAGCAGCACACAGTTTACTGATGTCACCAGAGTGGGTCTGGGAACACAGACGTACAGATGCACTCACACAGAAAACACACAGGGATCACCTGCCTGGAGACAGGGTGGATTATAGGGGAATTAGGGGGCACCGTGTGACTTGGCAGTCGACGGAGGGTCCTGGTGTCGTCGGCACAGGATCTGATCTCCTGCCAAAACACACACGCTGGCACACTCTTACAGTGGAGAGCACAAAGAAGGCTGAGGGCACTGATATGGACACATGCAGAAAGTGGAGACAGGCATGCTTTTACCCCACGTGCACGCATGTACTGTGCACACAAGACACACAAGCTCCCAGCCGTGTTAAGTGTGTCTCCATCCAACAGTAGCAACTGTAACAATGACAAGGCTTAGTAGTGCAACAGTAGCCCCCTGTAGATCGCCATATGAGACCTCTGTTCATACAGTGCAACCATTCACAGCCTCAAAGCTTGATAGCTCTCTTATAGCCAACAGTAACCCACAGCTGTACACTGTTATAATTTCTAGTGAGGCCTTTACATGAAATGCCAATCTTAATTCAGCATTTTAGCAACACGCCTATCGGGCAGTACATTGTAATGCAGTGCAGCATGTGGAGAGTTTAATCTGAAATGAAAAATCGGTCGATTATAGATTGGGTTTAAATTTTGACCTGCCATTTTTATGGAGAGGTATAAATGACAGATCCTGGACTTTTAGTCAAACTTGTCATATGAATCAGACCCAACTCGAAACTGCATATTTATTTATTTTATTTACCTCTCCAAGAAACTTCTTACTGACACTAATCACATTCAAACTTGAAATAACATAAATGTCTCACATTCTTTTCAAACACGAGATTTGATTGGCTTTATTTTATCATTATTTTTTTTTAAAGTGAAATATGCCACTTCATCTAATGTATCAAACTGCCAGGCATCTCAAAACTTTGAAACACACATGGTGTGCAGGATTGGGAACCAATCAGTGCTGCTCATGCTCGTGGTGTTAAATACACTCATATGTACTCATGGTTGTGACCTACTTTCATTACTGTAATGTTCATTCATATAGTACAAAGCACAAAGAGACACTGGCACAATTGACAGGTAGTCCTCGTAACCGTCAGATACACACCAGCGCACACTCTGAGTGAGAGTCATGCATATCTCTCACACCCTCTGCCAGTTGTCAGTCACTGCCTTTGAGCACAAGGCCTGAGGGACTAGATTAAATCCTTTTGGAGACACAATGACGGGCACAGAAGACTATGCACAACACACACACACACGCACGCACGCACGCACACACACACACACACACACACACACACACACACACACACACACACACACACACACACACACACACACGCACACACACACACACACACACACACACTCACACAAAACAGTGTGAACGCTGCATGTTTTATGCTTAAGCATTTTTACATTAGAAAACTTCTGGCAGATGTAGAAGAAGAAACTTTTTTCCATCTACCTGTTTTTGCACTTTCCCAGCTACCAATTGACTATATTGTGTTTGTGTTGCTTAGGAAAAAGAAATATTTTTACCTCCTCCAAAGCAAGTTTAATTCCTTAAGCTGAAAACGAAGACCTTAAACCATTTAGTCAACTGTTACTTCAAACCAAGCAGGAAATGAAGAGCGCCCCGATAAATATTTGGTTGTAATTACCTGCGAACCCTCAGAAACTAAATAACTCCTGCTTGTAAACATTTCATTGCCTTGGAAATGTAACAGAGTGGTTGTGTTAGTCATTATCTGAATACGTAACCAGAGATTAAACGCTTAATTTCGTAATGTCTGACAGATCCTTTGTATTTTCCTTTGTATATATATATATATATATATATATATATATATATATATATATATATAACTGTTATACACACTAAAGTCAAGTCTTTGATTGGATGCACAAGAGACATTTTTGAATGGACATTTTATTTTATTCTTTAAATATTATAAAATTATAAAAAATTATTTTATTCAGCAAAAAATGGAGGCTAACCACTGAGGGCCTGCTTCACCCTCTCAAAGACCCCCTCTCAAAGACCCCCTGGCACAGCTCCGACCACCGGACTGGATTTTAAGCATGCTATATTCCGCTGTATGTCGCTCCCGGACCAGCAGGGTATCAGAAGAGCAGCGACCCAGATCGAGCGCACCTCCCTGTGGCCGTTCTCCTGCCTGCGCAGCGCTCCCAGCAGCGTTCCACCTGCGCCATCCGCACTCTGGGTGCGACATCTGGGTGGTCAGTTCATTTAACGTCCCAATCTCCCATCTCAGTGTCTCTCAGCGTCCCCCTCAAGTCGTCTCCCCCTGTTCAGCATGTCGGTCCGCACTCTCTCTGCTGAATCACCGCTCGGCCACACCCATGCACACACAACCACAGAAACTTTTCACCTGGCTGACCTCCAGCGGCCGCCCCTCCACCGTGGTCACTCCCGGCTGCAGCCGTCTTGCTGCGCCCGGATCTGGAGAGCAACGGCGAGAATGGCCGTTCCACCATTTCCAGGCGAGCTCCCCGGAATCGGTGGCGGTGATCCTCAGGCGACAGCCCCAGCTTGTCCAGGATCGCCCGCTCGATCTTCCCGAAGTTGCTGTGGCCGTGGCGGGCAGGCTGAGCACCGTGGTCTGAGCATCCCCAGTCAGGAGTGGAAGGAGCCGCACCACCCATTCCGCTGCCGGCCAACCGCACGCTGCCGCCGTAGCCTCAAACATCTCAAGGAAGGTCTGTAGGTTTTCCGCTGCAAACATTTTGTGCAGCATGATTCCAGTCAGCGAAGAGGCAGTTGGATGTCCCTGCTCGACAATAGTCCCTCCAGCACCTGGGTTTGCAGCGCTCCCAGCAGCGTTCCACGTGCGCCATCCGCACTCTGGGTGCGACATCTGGGTGGTCAGTTCATTTAACGTCCCAATCTCCCATCTCAGTGTCTCTCAGCGTCCCCCTCAAGTTGTCTCCCTCTGTTCAGCATGTCGGTCTGCACTCTCTCTGCTGTATCACCGCTCGGCCACACCCAAGCACACACGACCACAGAAACTTTTCACCTGGCTGACCTCCAGCGGCCGCCCCTCCACCGTGGTCACTCCCGGCTGCAGCCGTCTTGCTGCGCCCGGATCTGGAGAGCAACGGCGAGAATGGCCGTTCCACCATTTCCAGGCGAGCTCCCCGGAATCGGTGGCGGTGATCCTCCGGCGACAGCCCCAGCTTGTCCAGGATCGCCCGCTCGATCTTCCCGAAGTTGCTGTGGCCGTGGCGGGCAGGCTGAGCACCGTGGTCTGAGCATCCCCAGTCAGGAGTGGAAGGAGCCGCACCACCCATTCCGCTGCCGGCCACCCGCACGCTGCCGCCGTAGCCTCAAACATCTCAAGGAAGGTCTGCAGGTTTTCCGCTGCAAACATTTTGTGCAGCATGATTCCAGTCAGCGAAGAGGCAGTTGGACGTCCCTGCTCAACAATAGTCCCTCCAGCACCTGGGTTTGCAGCGCTCCCAGCAGCGTTCCACGTGCGCCATCCGCACTCTGGGTGCGACATCTGGGTGGTCAGTTCATTTAACGTTGTCCCAATCTCCCATCTCAGTGTCTCTCATGGTCCCCCTCAAGTCGTCTCCCTCTGTTCGGCATGTCGGTCCGCACTCTCTCTGCTGTATCACCGCTTGGCCACACCCATGCACACACGACCACAGAAGCACACAGCAGAAATAGCTTGCCGCACCTGATTGACTCGGCTACTCCAAGGACAATCATCAGGTGAATCCACTTCAAGCGTTCAGCATCGCTTGATGCTGCAGCACCAGGTCCACCGCTTCCTCCACATCCTTCACCACGTAATTGGGCACCAGCAGCTCCGGATCTTTGATCATGTCTCTGTGGCCCTGGATATTCATCTGGTCGATGGTATTCTGGTTTCCAGGCAGCCCAGAAGAAGGGTTGTACACACCTGTACACACAAGGATGGAGTTGCACTCAACCACTGGCTCCACCTCCTTTGTGCCATCACTTCCTCTTCCCCGCATGGCATCCACATTCCAAGTCAGGTAACGGTTGTACTGGTTAGCACCATAAATGTCCGCGATCGGGTTGTCGCCCACGGCATAGATGGTGCCGACCGTGCGGCAATGGTTTTGCTGCCGAAGCAGCTGCTCCGCGTGCAGGTAGTTAAGCAGCGCTGGTTTTCCCAGCAGGACCTGGTATCGCAGCTCTTGAGCTGTCAGCTTCTTGTAGATTGACTCCAGACACCGCAAAAACATCCCGTGACCAAACCGTGGTGACGGTGCCTCAGCCATCCGGAGCAGGTCCATGTTACAGGCCAGAACTGGCAGCTGTGCCGGCAACTGAGTGATGTACTCGGAACCTGGTCTTCCATTGGTCAGGAGCACGTCAATCAGCAGTTGCAGGTTGGTCTCCCATCGTGTGGGCTCTCCGAAAAGGATCATTGCTTCTATTTGTGGGAGACTCACACGTGTGGAAGGTATTGGTCTCCTGGTGTGGTCCACCATGTCCAGCTCGGGGTGTTGTTCTGCCAACTGCTCAACTGTCAGCACCTTCTGAAAACCCAAAGATTCTGCGATGTCTTTGGTGGGTCCCTGTCCAGACACGAGGACACACTTGTCGTGGAAACTTTTCATGTTTTCCAAAGGAGTGTGGGAAAGAACCATCTGATCTGGGACAATCTGGGTGTTCATCAGCCGCGACAGTTCCTCCGCCTTCGCAAACTTGTTAGTATTTCCTGCGTTAGTGATAAAAACCACTGGGACCCGAAAGCGCCTTTCCAGGTCCAGGAGCTTCTCGAACGCTCGGCGAGCTGCCGGAAGAACGGATTTACCACGCAGCAGGACACCGTCTATGTCGAAGAAAATACCAACCTGTGAGCGGTAGGACCGAGGTTGGACTGTCAGAATGCTGTAATGTGGCATCTGGATGGGTCCTCGTGTGCAGCTGGAGGACAGAGGTTGACCAGTTTGGAAGAGTCTTTGTGTCCAGTTGGAGTACAGTGGTTGGCCCATCTGGATGGGTTGTTGTGTTGTCTGGAAAGCTCCTCGTGTCCAGTTGGAGGACAGAGGTTGGCCAGTTTGGAAGAGTCTTTGTGTCCAGTTGGAGTATAGTGGTTGGCCCATCTGGATGGGTTGTTGTGTTGTCTGGAAAGCTCCTCGTGTCCAGTTGGAGGACAGAGGTTGGCCAGTTTGGAAGAGTCTTTGTGTCCAGTTGGAGTACAGTGGTTGGCCCATCTGGATGGGTTGTTGTGTTGTCTGGAAAGCTCCTCGTGTCCAGTTGGAGGACAGAGGTTGGCCAGTTTGGAAGAGTCTTTGTGTCCAGTTGGAGTACAGTGGTTGGCCCATCTGGATGGGTTGTTGTGTTGTCTGGAAAGCTCCTCGTGTCCAGTTGGAGGACAGAGGTTGGCCAGTTTGGAAGAGTCTTTGTGTCCAGTTGGAGTACAGTGGTTGGCCCATCTGGATGGGTTGTTGTGTTGTCTGGAAAGCTCCTCGTGTCCAGTTGGAGGACAGAGGTTGGCCAGTTTGGAAGAGTCTTTGTGTCCAGTTGGAGTACAGTGGTTGGCCCATCTGGATGGGTTGTTGTGTTGTCTGGAAAGCTCCTCGTGTCCAGTTGGAGGACAGAGGTTGGCCAGTTTGGAAGAGTCTTTGTGTCCAGTTGGAGTACAGTGGTTGGCCCATCTGGATGGGTTGTTGTGTTGTCTGGAAAGCTCCTCGTGTCCAGTTGGAGGACAGAGGTTGGCCAGTTTGGAAGAGTCCTTGTGCCCACTTGGAGAGCAGAGGTTGGCCCATCTGGATGGGTTTTTGTGTTGTCTGGACGGCTCCTCTTGTCGAGCTGGAGAGCAGAGGTTGGCCCATCTGGATGGGTTTTTGTGTTGTCTGGACGGCTCCTCTTGTCGAGCTGGAGAGCAGAGGTTGGCCCATCTGGATGGGTTTTTGTGTTGTCTGGACGGCTCCTCTTGTCGAGCTGGAGAACAGCGGTTGGCCCATCTGGCCGATTCTTTGTGCCAAAGCGGACGACGCAGGTCGGATAATCTGGTAGAGTCCTCGTGCCCACATATTTTGCTCACTTGAAATGCTATTTTAATTTTCTTTCTCTTTCTCTCGCTAATGCTGCTCTCACTGCACACTCACTAAGCTTTAAACCCAAAAATACTTCAGCATGCTCCTTTCAGCTGAGATCATCAAAGGATGATGTCACTGCCTCAGACCAATGGGCATGCTCCAGCAGCGATGACGTCACTGCTGCAGTGACATCATCGGTCCCTTTCATCTACAAAGCTTTGAAGTAATCAAAAGATGACCACCACTGTAATTGTAGTTCTGAGTTATGCGCGTTAAATAATGTTTAAAAGTAATGATAAATGCGTTACTGATTTTGGCAAAGTAATTAGTTACAGCACTTGTTACCGTAAAAGTAATTTAGTTATTGTAATGCATTACTTAATAACGCGTTAGTCCCAACACTGCCTGTACACATCTGGGCTTGAAAGCCCATTCTTCAAATTGGCTAGTTACTGTATTTTCTGGACTGGTGCATTTCTTCTGAACCGATCAGAAGAAATGCACCAGCAGTGGCAGAGAATAATAAAAGAATGATTTACAGCAGTCTTTTAAGACAGTTGTGTTTTTTCTCACCTTCAATTGTTTGGTTTCTGCTTACAATTGTCATGTTGGAGTTGTGGTTTGCATCACAATGTATTTTGCAACTGTAAACTCGTCCTTACAACTTTTAATATAATTCGTTTTGCACTTTTTTTCTTAAAACTGAAGTCCTGAACATAAAAATGTAATTAATAAACATTCTAACCAGATTATTGTTTTTTTTTAATTTAATCTATCAAGGACAAAATTATTTATTTGTTGTCAAAAAAATATATGAAACAAGTTAAAAAATTATGATCTGTGTCACTCCCAATGAAACAGCTGGTGAACTGGCGGTAACAAGTATAGTTTTTAAAACAATTTGTATTGTGTGTGTGTGTGTGTGTACGTTTACACATTTCGGCACATGACTTCCATTTTGTAACCAAATATACTTTAGAAATTTACTCTTCTTATTTAAGTAAAGAAGTTCACTCAGTACAGTGTTTAAAAAAAAAGCCAAACATTTATACAGTAGTATTTTTTGATGCGGTCTTTTGTTGTTCTTGAACGTCAACTTCAACTGTCTTCCAAACTGTGCCGCGAGTGGCTGTAGCAGCTGAAATAATACTGCAGTGACAGACTTACGAAGGGTTTATGACCCAGTTCCTGCAGGGAAATGGGCCAGGTTACTGCCGGCTATGCAAGTCAATCCTCACTGCATGAGAGCAATGTGTGTCTACAAATCAACCTTTTTTTCCCCTCATGTGATGGCAAAAATTGCCATATGTGCATGCAATATTGGTTGTTATCTTTCATCTCAAGTAAAACAGCTGAGGGGGCATATTCATCACCCCATACTTTTTGCATTATGGGTATGGCGATACACATTTTAGTCTGCTGAAAACCGGATGGTGCTGCACGGTTGCAGTGGGAGCAAGAAAATATTTTATTGACAGATGACATGACGTTATGCCTGCCCACTTCTCTTCCCTCAGATGAAAAGTATGCTGTGGATTGATGGCAACAACATCTGAAATGTCTTCCATTTTCTCACCCAACAAGCATTAACTGAACTGCTCCCTGAAGAAGCAGCTTGGTGTCTAAAATACTTGTATGCCGATATATTTGTGGCACTTATGGCAGTAACTCTTGAGGGAAGGAAAAATCCTATCATTCAAACTTGTATTTTCCTCCTGAGTTAAATGTATAATTGGCATCTATTTTTGAAGCAGGCCTCCAGATATAACTGTGTCCTTGGATTTGTAGCCCATGTGTGACCCTGTAAAGTCCACCTACAGTGTTATTATGTGTTTTTATGAACAGACCACGTGGGTGCAGTCCAAACCCAAGGGCACAGACTATCTATCTGCCATCTGTCAGCAACTTGTCATCTGGCTTTAGTAATTACACAAGTGTAAATATGGAGAGGAGACAGCAGTTTGACAGCTGAATGAGATCCATAAGATATATGTGGACAGCATTGATGTGTGTGAGGTAAAAACAAACAACAACAAAAAAAACTCCAAAAGAAACCCTTTCAATCTGAAAGTTGCCAAAACCTTTAAAGGCTAATTCATAACTTCAAGTCCAGACAAATATTCAAGGACACAGACTGAAGCTGTGTATGCAACGTACACATATCAACAAATAACTGGAATTTGATGGATTTGGAAGGTTGAACCACTGTGGTTTGCAACAGTACAACAATATTACCATCAGTCTATTTGATTGATGTTCCTCAAGGCATTGACGGGGACGGAAAACCTGTGATCCTACCTCGAAATGACAAATAATAACTTTAACCACATGTTAGAAGTGAGAGCCAAGTCTGTTCGGTTCTCTAAGTTTAATGTGTGTGCTTGTGTGTGTGTGTTTGGTTTTGTTTTTATTGTTTACTCTGTGATGCACTAGTGTCTTGTCCACGCTGCCTTTTACTTAAAGTCAGCTGGGAATGGCCCTCGCCCCCTGAAACCCACCATTGTATATAAAATGTTACAGAATATTGATGGGCGGATGGATGTATTGAATAGAAGAATACTTGGTCAAACCATTTTGTTTTTCCCTTCTATTTGGAATATTTCCTCGTAAATGCCTATTAATTTTCTGATTTCAGTCTCCGGAACAGAAGGTTCAGAGCCTCATGACGGAACAGCAGGGCTATGAGGAGGTGAATTATATCTTGACCCTTTGTTGAAAGTTACAGAGATTTGCACCTTTTGCAGAAGTTGAAGCAACACTGTTGAGAACAGAGAGACAAAAACTCAAAGGTGCAGTGGTAATGCTTCAGGGGAAAGAAATAGGTTTTTTTCTCCCTCATTCCCATCTCAGGGTTTTCCAGCATCTTGTTTGGTGAAAAGACTGTTTCTTTGAACCCTAAATTGCCACTGCTTCCAAAATCTTCAGCAACCTGGGTCCTCGCTGAAGAAAATATGACTTCTTTCAAATGGTATTTACTGCCTTCTCAAGGAAACCAAATACTAAGACAGCCAATGAATAAAGATGGAGAGAGGACAGTTTTATGCATGAACATCTTTGACTGGATAACCTACGGGAAACAATTTGCGGAAGCAATAAAAAAAGACCAATAAAGCAGTCTATGGAGATCAAGGAAACAGACATTTGACTGGAAGTCTCTGCAGGGAGGGTAAATCACCTTAAATCTTCCATCTTGAACAGTCCATTTCAGACCCCAGATAGATCCTATCTTTATGTGTCGGTAGTAGTAAAAGATTAAAGTTGTCTGCATGCCGTGTGGGTCAGCACTAGGTGGTCTGGCTTCACGAACCTCGCAGACATTGAGGACCACCGATTATTCATCGTTGTGGACAGAAGCCCTCCAAGTTCGAGCTTTGTTCATATTATTTATTAATCCTCGGCAGTGTGGCTCTTTGACGGCGCAAAATGAATTGATGCAAAGTCTGTGAAGGTTCATCTTTCAGAGAAGCTGCAAAACGTCGACGCACAGAACTTCAGTGCATCAGGACTTTTCTTTTTTCTCGACTTAATGAATAATTTAACCTTAGCTTGATTGACATTTGACTGTAGTTGCATTTCTGCTTTACCACTGTGATTTATCGAGCTGAGCGCTTCACCTTGATGAATGCGTATCTATGCGGATGTTTTTTCTAGGTGAGGGATAAAAGTGAGTCGTATTCACTGAGACAGCGCACACACATTTCAGTACTGACTAACTGATCACATCTGTCAGCGTTGGTGTCTTAAAAAAACATTTGAAACACGTGACATTTTAGTTTTGATGTTGACGTGGACATAGAGATACCCTCCTATCCTTGATTTAGTGGTCTTGGTGCATAGAAATTTGCAAGAAGGGAGCATACAAGTAAAAACACACTCGTCATTTAAGTTATCTCATAGTTTTATGCCTTCATTTGGATATAGTGAAGAAAAAACAAAACAAAAGCACTCTCAAGCAGTGTTCATGCAAGAAAACAATATATGGCTTTTGTTTTTGTTTTCTTTCGGAGAAATGTTAGCTAATGTCTAAAACGTTTATTTAATTCATATTTAAGTATTTTCTCTTTTAGCAAATCATTGCCCGTAATCCTCTTTCACTATCAAGGCTTTTCATTTCATATCGCTTGTCATTTATTCTATTTAGCTTGAGCTAATACATGAAAGCCACACCGAACTTGTTAACTGGTCTGAATGCAGAGAAGTTAGTTGTCCATGCTGTTGACAAAACAAGACCAAAAAAAATAACAATAACAACAAAAACAAGAAAAAACAAAGCCAGAAACCCACTCTTTTAGGATTGTCTTTGTGTGTCAAGCTCATAATCTTGCTTGATTTAGTTGCTATCAAATGCTAATTATGAGTCTTAATGAAACCTATGTCCCTTTTGAAATAACTGGTCAGATATTCAATTCCCTTTATTCCACAAATATTGTTAAAATTTAACAAACTTAATCTGCCAGCTGACCAGTAAGTGACTTTCAAAAAGGCCTTTGTGTTTCCTCAGACTTCACCAAAATCTCCTGACAAACCAGAGGCTATCTTACGCGTCTGTATCCATTGAAACTCTCCAACTCCAAAACAGCAAAAGGCAAATGCTGATTCATTAGTCACTCAGCTGATTTTACCCGTCACCTCCCTGCTGTCCCGTCTCCTTGGCTTCACTCTCCCCCTTCCCTCACCTACTGTGTTTCCGACCTATTTTGCCTTTCTTCTCTTCCATCCCACTTACTCTTGATATTTCAAAATTACACTTCTCCTCTCTCCATCAGCACTCTGTCTCTTCCCTTCTTCTTCTGCATTTGTTTACCGGTGAATGCTGACCCAGCAGCCCTACCGTCTCCCTGCCACCTGTTTTTTTTTTTTTTTTTAAGCTGTGAAAAGCGAAGGACAGCAGGTAGCAGAAACACTTAAGTCCTAACCTTAATCTGATTGAGTTTTTTTTTTTTTTTCTTCAACAGCATTTTACTGCATGGTTGCTTTGCTAATCTTTCCACTCGTATGAGGCCTTGTTGGAAGGCTGAAGGGTGGTATTTATAAGCTGTCTCTGATGGCTAATAGAAACCCATTCTCTGCAGTTTAATTATTCTATAATACATTTAAATGTCTAACTTTCCCATGTCATTAACACACTACACCTTTTATATGGTTGCTTTGGCTTTTTCATTGAAACTTTAATAATAAAGTAGTAATGATAGTAATCCATCCATCCACCCACCATCCATCCATCCATCCATCCATCCATCTTCTCTTCCACTAATGATGCTATTCTGACGTATTAAGATCTAACACCTTATTAATTGCACTTCTCCATCAATGTTGTAAATTAGTGACACATTAACATTTATGTTACTTGATTGACTGATTGTCCATAGTGCTTCCAAACAAGAGAAGTAGTAATATTTTGATGCTTTATATTACGACTGCATTAGTATCTGTAAATACAGTATGTCTGAACATGTAAACAGACTATATACTTACATTGCATATTTTCAACGTCTCTGCAATGTCAGAGTGTTTAACAGTAACTTAAAAACATGGTCACACCAATGGTGACAGCTGCCATACAAGTGTGTGTGTGTGTGTGTGTGTGTGTGTGTGTGTGTGTGTGTGTGTGTGTGTGTGTTGTGTTGTGAGAAGCCGCGGGGATATGTGGTTTGAGTCAGTGAGTCTTTGCTGACTTAATCTACACATTCCAAGCCAGAACTGCCATCTCGTCTCACGGCTTACAAATTCATTAACAAATCCACTCAATTTTCTACAAATGTGTTTTTGGTAGAATTTTTGTCAGCAGTCATTTGGTAGCTACAGAGGGCTGAGTGGGGCAGGAATGCAGTGGGAAGAGGACCATATTTTGTATTTATTTTTTTTTACCTGGCATTGACTTGTCTCACAATAGAGCTCATCCACCAATGGGAGCACTTGACATTCAGGGGTCTTACCCAGGTACTGAGTGGTGAGTGCAATGCAATCAGCTTTGTGAGAGCTTTTACAGGACTCATCTCTGTTGGAGCGATTATTAAAATGTGTATTTTCTTGAACATTATTAATTCAATTAAAATAAGATAAATGTTAGCTTGGGCGAAAGCACACAGCTCAAAGAAAAAGGGTGTGCTGCATTTAAGACAACACCAAATGAGAGGAGCATTACACAACTGACGGTTTGTAGTTAATTAGAAATTTTTTTTATGATGGAGTAGGAATTTAATAAGTTTGTACTATCTTCTACTCATTTATGAAAGCATTTGCTTTCACTGTTTTATGTATCAGGATATTGCATCCTTGTTCCATTTTACATTACACTAAATATAAATTACAAACACTTTATTAATCCCTGGAGGGAATTATTAAAGTTTCTTTCATTTTTGGGGGGATATCTTATAGATTTTTCTTGGGGAAATGATTCCTTCACATTTAACCCAGCTTATATTTCAAAGAGCGGCGTGCTCTCGCAGTGCAGCACCCGGGGTCAAGGGTCTTGCTCAGTGACACACAGTGGTAACCTGTCAGCTGTGGGATTTGAACCTCAACCCTCAGCTCTGATCCCTAGTCCACTTGTCTCCCCTCTTGGTCACCACTTCCATTTTCACAGCCATTATTTATGCAGCATCAGCGATGCTACAGCAGTAAACAGAGACAAGAGGCAGTAATAAGAGACAAGCGAGATAGCCAAAAGTAATTCTTATAACTCTTAATCTTAACGTAAAGCTCAGACCACATAGTTTGTTCTTAAAGATATTGTACTCAAAATAAAACACAGTTTTCCATTCAAATGCACAAACAATTATTTTAGTTATAGACACGTAACCAAAATATAAACAGAATTTGTGCGACCATAAGTCATAAATGTGAGTAAAGGAAGTGTTTGAAGATGAATCCTGCAGTGAGTTGAAGCAGCCACTGTGACAGCAGGTCGTCTCCACATCGGCAAAGTAGTCGTGGACTTCGTTCTTCATTCCAGTTTTCAGTCTTTCTATCTGAGTTCCGAGTGGGTCAACGTAGGAGGCGTCTGCACAGCATAGACAGAGGTTGGACACAGTATTCACACATACATCCCTAAATTTCTGCACGTCAACTAAAGTTTATATTTCTGGACAGTCAGAAGTTACAGCATGTTATATTCTTTAAATTAGAAATGATGAAATGACAGTTAGTGACATGATATCTGTATGTCCAGACTGGTAAATCAGTCGAATTGGTCCAAATTTAAAATGATCTACTTGTTCAGCCACAATATGCTGACGATTAAATACAACTAGCCAGCTGCTTTGGGCTGCTGGCCTCGTAGGGCTCATTGGAACCAGGAAGTGACCTTATGCTGGCCCTTAGGCCCTCTCGTCTAGTGCTGCTGCCGCTGTTCCCACTGTGTCCGCTGTCTGCAAGAAAACACACCAGGGTTACGTCCTGAATCACAACTTCATTCAAAAATATTTAGTAAAGACATTCATAATGAAATTAGTACATGTTTCACATTATTGTTGGTTACATTTGTTCTTTAACCAGCAGCTCATTTCATATAAATAAAAGGTTTCACGTACCTATCACAGCTTAGGGTGACTTGACCATTGCAGTACTTTTTCATTGTATTATGATCCATTTTTACTTAGCTGACGTAATCAAATCTAAATTACAAGTAGGGCTGTAAACATATTTGCTTTTTTAAATGATAACTGTAGTGTCACAATATCTAAACAATGAGGATTAAAACTCATCGAGCCATCAAACCAAGCTTTGACTTTATGGTGTTTTGCGATACTGACTTGTGGATGGGTTAGTGTGTTGGAGTAGGGAGATGCAGAAGAAACAGAAGGAAACAAAAAGAACCATACAAATGTGTCGAGATCAAATTAAATTGCGACAGCCTTATACTGTCATGGTGACTCCTAACTTACCAGCATTGCTTGCTCTGCTCACTCTGCCTTCTCTTCGACATCCTGCGCTGCCTCCTCCTTCTGACTCTTTGCTCTGCAGGAAGACAGGAAAGTTCAGGGAAATGTCTTAGTCTGTCATTCTATGTCAGACTGTTTCTCTGTTCCAAGAGGTTGAAATGAAGCTGGTTTTGATTTCCTGGAGTCATCCTCCTGATCCGTTCTTGTCTAATGAAAATCTGCACACAGCGCTGTTACTCTACTTCTCACCGTCCCTGAAACTTGTGTAGCCTCAGACGACCTCCAGTTGTAGATCACAGGTGTATCATACATTATCAAGATAGCATTATTTGTTACTCAATTTTATTGCAGACAAGGAAGATTATGTTTTCATTTGTATGTATTTATTTATTATGTGTGTGTGTGTGTGTGTGTGCATGCACATGCATGTGCGTGTGTACAGCATGTATGTATTTTAACAACCTTTCGCAAAAACTATAAACCCAAGATGTCTCAAATCTTGAGGGAGGATTTGTCATCATCCAAGGGCCAATCAAATAGATTTTGGGATGTTGCTGCCGAAACCGTTTCCAAATAAATCCCCCCAAAAACAATGTAAAAAATGTCCCTTACAAAGCTGATAGGAGGGGCACCTCATGGAAGAGATCAAAGGAGATCAGCGTCTGTTGCCATGGAGACGCTCCAGAGCTCGCAGCTGATGTCGAGGTTACAAGAAGCACCGGTGTGAGCACATTGACTCGGGTAGTGGTTTATCTGTGTTGCTAATCGACAGGCTATCCGTATGAGCCAACGGCTAACATGCTAGTGATGCTAACTCGGTTCAGCAAATAATTGTAGTGTTGGCGAAGATAGACGCTCTACCAAGTGCCTGTTTCCAAAGGTTGAATGCACATCTAACAAAAGCTACTGATCACGACCCATCACTTCGATGTTGGAGGGCAATAAACCTAAAGGACTGATGAGCAACAATAGTAAAGGACTTGGAGATAACCGGAGCAAAAATGTTAAGCAAGACAATTTAAAAGCACACAAACATGGGCTTCTCATACCTTGTAGTAGTACTGGAAAGCTAAGGCTTGTTCTCCCTCATCGTCATGCAGCTTTCCCAGTTTTGCCAGGATGTGGGGGTCTGTAGGAGTTATATTGTTGACCTTCTTCAGCCAGTCAGTCGCCCGTTGAGGATCCCCCAGACACTCATAGCTGAGACCCCAGAGTCAAAGATCACCACAAGCCAGTTTGAAATTGTGAATGGGTGCTCAAAATAAATGAACAAAAGTGGTTATTACTGTGACACACAGTTATTATCAGTTCTCGATGGGATACAGGTTGGCCAGCTGGTACATCGCTTGTGTTCTGTTCCTCAGATTGGCATGGAGCTTCAGGAAGCAGTCCAGAGCTTCCTCCAGACCATTCAGTTTCTTATACGCTAAACCTGGAACGAGAGGTGGCATGAAAAAAGGTACTACTGTATTTACTTCCATTTATTAGGTATATCCACAATACGTGTGCATCTATTTAAACTTAAAAAAAAAAAAAATTAATGCACTGTATCAATAAATTGAAATAGTTGTATTAATGTTGTGACTGAGTTCATTTCAGAACCTGTACTTTTTTTTAATTAACTTTTCCTTAAGTAAAGAAGTTGAATTCATTCTTTTATCACATCTTTGGTGCTTCTTTCCATCAACGTGAGTTCTTTCACTAAAAATTCAGCCCAGAACAAGACGTGGACATGACACTTTTCTCTGTCAGTTTTGACTGTGATGATGTTTTTTTTTGTCTGAGATAAAATATTTATATATTTATTTTAAAATTTGGCTTTAATGTCACTGTGGAATTAATTAGTACTGTTATGTGATAAGAGGAAAAAAGAACGGTCAATAGCCAGGTTATAGAGAGCCTCAGTGCAGCAGGAATCATTCCTCAGTGCTTCCTCATAGAACACCCTTTTCATGGTCACTTTCAAGATGCACATTGTCCATGTTGGTAAGAGTGGCAGCATTTTAACGATCAGCACTCACGGCAATATCAGCATATTGAGCAGCTCGGTCATAGTCTTTTTTTTTCTGAAATGATGAAAAGAAAGGTAAGAGGAGAAGTAGAGAGAACTACCAAGATGCTACTACAATCTACAGCAAAGATTCAACAATTTTGGCATCTAAGACATATAGCACCTCATATGTTTGGTATCTCACAGTGAAATATTCTGCATTTAAGACACTCTTACCATAAGATAAAGGGCAGAAAGCTTTGTGGCTGCAGGACTCGTCACTCTCCTGTCCTTCGTTAGAGATGACTTCAGTATTTCCTCAGCCTCATCACACATGATGAAAGTGAATTTTGCATAATAGAACCCCTTTTAGTGTGAGCTAATTTTACCACTACATAAAACCAGGAGAAATATATGAAGAAAAGAAACACGCTTCTTTCAAACTAAATTGTTGTTATTGCTCATCTTGTTATCATTTCCTATAGTAGTAACAACTCGAATATGTTCAATAAGTGAAAAAGTGACTGAATGCTTTGGGCGGAAAAAGACCAGCAAAGGACCCACTTAAGAATATTAAGTAAATTCAGTAAACAGAATATAAAAAACTATATATTTTTAAAAGCACTCACAGTATTTACTAACACTAACTAAAACTAACAAAACAGCGTAGCCTGTAAACTTTCAAATCATTGCTCTGGACAGATTCTTTTCCAAAAAGTAAAGGCATATATTAAGTTTAGATGGTTGTTTTGTCAGTGGAAGTGCATTACAAACAAGAGATTTTGTGACAATCTTGAATGTTAGTATGTCGACAAACTACCAGCGAGACAAACAAATACAACTTCACCAAGCTTGATAGTGTGAAGGTCATCTCTGAAGTTTGGGATTTTTGTGGAAATGATCAAAAATGTTTAAAGCGGCATTTGCCTTTATGCTGGTGAGACCAACACACTTACCTGGTCGAAATCATTCTGTTTGAGATAAGTGATGGCTGTGATGGCGAGCTCATAATACTGAGAGGTCTTCATCATGTCTGTACACCTGAAGCCATCACAACAACAAAATAAGAAATTGTAAATGACCTCAGTGTGTTGTGTTGGGTCATCTGGTGGCAAAATATGCTGCAACTGTATAATTAAATACATTTAAAATAGTTTCCATTGATAGTGCAAGCGATGGGAATGTTGATAAAAACTCAGAAAAAGTCAGGGGTGGCAAACTCATTTCAGTTCTGGAGCCACGTACAGCCCAATATCATCTTGAGTGGGTCGGACTGGTAAAATACTGCCTTATTAATAGTTAAATATACATTGTATATTTCTGTGTTGTGAAGCAGAGAATATATTTTTAAAATGTCTCTGGACAATTAGTACCAAAAATGTACTGCAATATCAACCAAAAGCCAGTTTTGATTTTAATGATGCAAAATACAGGGAAACCCCCCCACCCCCCCACCCCCCCCCCCCCCCCCCCCCCAAAATAAAATAAAAAAATAAAAAATACAGATATATAGATATATGATTGTGTTCCGCAGCATCACAGACGTCTCAGCTCGGGTCTCAGTGTTGCAGTATGTTTGACACGCCTGGCATAAATAGTATAATTACAATTTATTATGAGAGAAGGAAGAAAAAGCAACGAAGCAGTCAAGTTGAGTAGCAAACGAAGTATCAATGGCTGGAGCAATGAGCTTGGCTGCAGACATGATGTACTGCTCAGCCTGCTTTTTTCTGTAAACAGCATAAAAGAAACAAAGGAGAAAAGAAACGGAGGAGTCAGAGGCTAAGCTTGTGTCAACAAGACAAGGCTCATGTATTTGTGATGTGAACAGTGCTGGAATTGGATGAAGGTTTTCCTTACAGATCTCTCTACATCTGGTGAATCTCGTCGTTCTTCAAGGCCTCAGTGACAATGTTTGTGCCGGCGTCGTCCTGAAAAGAGTACGAGCTTGAACCGACTGCTAATGGCATCTTCAGTCATTATCATAACTTCATGGCTGAGAATCTTTGGAAACTCAAATCACCAGAATGGCCTTTCTGCTTACGGTGAAGTTGAAAGACAGACAACAACTCTGAATGAGTTGTGCTCTTAAACAGATTAATTAGCCTGACAATGAACCATTTAGCGAATGATACAGAGGGGTTTTGGGATAATCTATCCATCTTCATCAATCTATCTATATTCCGTTCCAAAAACTCTTTTTAAATTATCATGGAAATAATCCATTGGAAGTGTAGGAATGAATAATAAAGACATTTTAAGTATTTTTCACATAGAAAACAGATTATCTAATTCATTTTCATTAAAAAAAAAAAAAAAGCCATTCATAAGACCTGATCACTCACTGTTTACAGTTTGTTACAGTTCATCAGTATCCGTTAAATGCTCACATGGGATGTCCTTGTCTTCATTATTGTTGTGCCGAGGGACAGAGATGAGCTTTTGGAAGGCCTCCTTCATCGTTTCTCTGCCACCGATGGCACAGGAGCAGAAGAGCAGGTTGTAACCGGCGTGGATGTTGAGACTCTCACTCATGATGTCCAGGTAAAACGTTATGGTGTCTGAGTAATGGCCTTCTGGATTAAAACCACTCCGATGTTCTGCAGGATCTTCATCCGGATCTCTTGGTGAGCGCTGGAGATGTGGTCCAGTGCCACCGCGTATTTCTTCTATTTGAAGTAGACGTTTCCCATTTTGACTCTCAGCCGACCTTAAAAAGCAGTTAGATGGAAAGACACACAACAGTCTATCAATTTCAAGGTATACACATATCTTTGTGTTACTTCAAGACATTTCCTGTATTGGTGGTAGAATGAAGAAGAATATCCTGAAACAAAATATCGACTATTGATGACCTTCAAGATCAGTTCTTGCGATCAGGGTCTGTTTCTAGAAATGTGCTGTGTCAGGAATTAAATACTGTATTCATGAGAGGTTGAGGATTCTAAACAGTCCTGTGATGACTGTGACGCTAAGTGGTCGGCTCAACTGCATTTTTGAACGTCTCGTCCTTCACGATGGTCAGGTAGGTTTTCACAGCCTCAAAGTACATTTTGTTGTTTTTGTACTGGTTGGCGAGGTTCAGTAAAACCTGGGGAGTGAAAAAAATAATGAATTCATGTTTTTGCAATAAATCCTAAAAAAAAATAAAAAAAATGCAGTGATTAACAAAAGCTCCCTCCAGAAACATTGTGATCTCTAATCAAAATTTTTTTTTAATGCAGTTGAGAGGAAACGTCTGAGAGAATGAGACACAGAAGAGGACGTCTGTCTGCTTCCACAGGTTGAAGTGACGAGAACAAACAACAGAGAAGACACAACACAAAAAAACCCCAAAACACACACAAGGAAGGTGGATTGGGAAATGTGAGCAGATTTCTGAAACAATTATCTTCAGACAGACTTCCAGACAATTTAAGAGCCAAATAGGTTTTCCTCATGTTGCGGGATTGCTCCCTCTGGTTGGCCAATGCTCTCTCCTCCCTCCCTGCCTCCTCAGTGTTTTTAAGGTCCTGCAGAAACACGTCACAAATACACACAATAGGGATGAAATGGTGACAATCTCACTACAAACAGTAGAAGCAGGAAATACTTTGTTAAATAAGATTCCATGAGGAAGCACTTTCAAGTTTGGTTGAGGAATTACTAACGAAAGCCGCTGCAGTATTACTCTAACTCAGCCAGTTATGCCACAAATACATGGGATGGTAAACCAATGTTTACAGGTTCTTGAGGATGTACTCAATGTGTACAGTATCAGCTGTTTACATAAAAATACTACAAAAAACCTTGTTTAAGAATGACAGCTGAGCAGCTCTGAGGCTCCTTTGTGATGTGCAATGGCGCTCTCTTGTAACAGGTCCATTACTTTCTTCTCCGGGAGCTTGAGCTTCTCTTCAGGCCGGTACGATATAAATATTGAACAATCATTGCATAAATGTGCCTTCTATTAATGGTTGTTTAAAAAAAGCTGACCAACAACAAAAAGAAACAATAACAGTAACTCCTCTGGGTTTGATCTAAAGTCAAACAACACTAATATGAGCACAAAGGCATGCACAGCACTAAAGAAAATAAAAAGAATGAATAAAAGTAATTCTATTTCTAGTTATACTGGAAAGTATTATGTTGTTTTGATTTCTCTTTGACAGTTACCACTTCAGAACATCATCTAAACATTTCTGGGGAGTGGTCTTTTCCCTCACTGTAAAAGACAGCAGTTCAACTGAAGACAACTCACGTGTTTTACTGCTTCAAGCGGCGGTGCGGCGCCTCGGGACCGGCCCGGAGGGTCAAAAATAGAGCCTGAGAAAACAAACATGGCGGTTGTCACCACGACAGGAACACATTGTAAATGTAGAAAGTTTGAGAAAGAAGAAAAACACTCCTGTTTTTAACCAAAGAATCCAAAAAAAACCCAAAAAGTAAGTCTGTGTCATTGCACCATATACAGTATTATGTCTGGGCCTACAGCCATTCAAGATAACGTTAACAAAATACAAACTCTCGAACCTGAACCAGCATCTGGCGTTCAGTTGATTTGAAACATAAAATATCACTAGATTCACTAAATTAGCTGCAATATACAGTTTACCTAAACACCTGTTCACACTCAGCGCAGGTCCTGGAGGAAGTATAACCTGCAGCTGTGACAGCAGTCATTGGCCAAGTTGCTCCATTCTGTCAAATTTGAAAATATTGATAATTATTGTACAAGTCAGGATTTTCAGTGATAACTTGGAATATATGTGTCATTTTCACTATGTTGTTGACAAACACAAAAACAAGCAGTATTTGTGAGTAGCCATGGGGATGATAAAAGTGATAACCACTAAACTTAAAAAAATATGTAATATCTGACTGCACATTTAAAAGGTAATTTCAGGTCCCCAACCTGCACAGCTGTCACCGGTCTGGATATGGACGTGGACATCAGAGACTGAAACAACAAGGAAGTAAAGGGTAAGAATAGTGAACACTTCCTTCTTTCCTACTGCTTTTTACCAGATAACTTGTTTACCGAAAAAAAAAAAAAAAATGTTTTCATCCATTTTTAGGAATCAAATCGTCAAAACTTTCTCATTATACTTTCTCCAAAGGATGCCGCTGAAGGTCAAGGTCCGGTGATGGTACCAGGACAAATGGCAGTCATCTACATAATTCAAGGTATGATAGTTGTACAAGTATTAGTTCACCTAACCAATCATAATTTTTCTATCCACAATGCATATTACTGCACACGCAAACTGAGTATAGCGTTAGTTCATACCGAATATCTTCCTCAATCAATGGACTGCACAGCTTTCTGGAAGCCAGCATCATTGTCCAGATCCTTTAAATGGGACAATAATCACTTTTCATTATCAATGCAATAAAGCTTTATCATCGGCTTAAAATGTCAAAAAACATTGTTGCCAAAGCCTCACAATTTAGTCAAATGAAACCTTTATACAGACCAAAGGAACAGATTGTCTCGCAAAGCAACATTGGGAAAGGCTTAAAAGAAGTCTCAATTCTTCTATCTATGTAACTGAATATCCCAGCTAACACTGGAGATGTGCATCACAATGCAGAGACAGCCAGTTAAAAACGTACATCCACACCATTAACCTCTTACTTGCCCCTGGGCTTTAATATGAACACACAGCCTTTTAATGGCTGTCAGTTAAACGACAGCGCCGCCACAGTTTAAGATATATCTCGTTAATGACATGATTCGTATCTTTAATGTTGAGAGAACAAACTTTGTTTTGTCAGCTAATGAGTACAAACAACCACCAAATCTTGAGAGTAAACATTGAAATTAACTCGATATGATGGAAAAACTTACAAAATAAAAAGTATTTAATCATGTCCTTTAAGGGCTTCCATAAACCACAACCACACCGATAAATTCTTGGCAGAGTAATTTGATTTACATAAATTGTTGAGAATAGTCAATAAAACTAAACCACAGAACTTTTCTGACTTGAGAAATGTGGCCGTAGAAAACTGTGATTTATAAAATCACCAGGTATATATAACAGACGAGTAACTTCCAGAGGGAATCTTGTGTGCCTGCCTCTTGCTGCCGACTTCTTGCCTCGCTCCTTCTGGGTGAAAAAAAACAACAAAAACAATAAGTAGAAATCCAAAAGGGTCCTCCTGCACTTTCAGTACTCAGACCCTAATAACAAACACAGCCTTCAAGTATCCCATCTCAATTATCCATGAGGCCAATATTTATAGATTTTATTGAAACACTTTACCAATGACATAAAAGACTGGGAGCCTAAAAAGAGTCTTTATTTGTCTCACAAATATTCCCAGGACTTGTAGGAGTTCATTGTTTGGTGGAGGGAGAGGGCAACACAATGTGTGCCTCTGCTACAGTGAGCAATTGACACATTGTACACACGTGCACTCAAATTGTATTCATTTGTATTTTTAAACCATTGATGGAAGTAAATCATGGCGATACCTACAAAGTTTATGAGGCATGTTTGATCTGCAGCAACTGTAGATTCCAATGCCTTTTCCTCATCTCTGCTGCTCTCCATGCCTTTTTCAATCAATGCAACAAATCATGGTTGCCAGCTGTGTGCTGGAGGAAATTAATCTTTCTAATTGAATGAATATGTTGACTTGACTTTAGTCATTAAAGACTTCCAAACACTATATCTTTTTTTTTATTTTTTTTTTAGGTTTTTACAGACATTTATAGACTTCCACATCCTGCTGCTGTGTGCGCAGAAAACCGTTTGGATGGACAGCCACGCTGCAACCGGCAGCTTGGGGTAATGAATACTATTAAATCACTCCCCCCCCTCTCTTATTAAGACCACATTAAAAGAGGCCAAAATCTGGAGCAAAGTACACAGAAAGGAGGAAAAACAAACCACTCAACAAAGAATGGATCAGTCCCCTTTTTCATTATTGGGGGGAACCAGAAACAGGCTGCTCTTTATTGGCCGTCAGCTCCCACCCTTCTGCCACAAGCAAACAGAGACCTGAAAAGAAGGGAAAAGAGGGGAACATTTCTGCTTTGAGGACTTAGAGAGGCTCAGCCGGACATCCTGGGTGAAGCATGAGAACGCAAAAGAGAGATGAGACGAGAGGAGTGATGGAGAGTGTGAAGTGTGGGTGATTTTTAAATGTCTATGCATTTTTAATTAAAAAGGTTTTTTCTCTCTTTTTTTTTTTTTTTTGCAGATGTATAAGTGGTATGAGTGGTTGTCTGTGAAGCAATCTGCAAAATGTGTGTTTACAGATGAGTCCCGGGAGGCAGGATTTGGAACACTGAGCAGGCCGGCAAGCGTCAGTTTTCACCCAAGAGCTGCCAGGAAAGTTAAAGCGATTGCCTGTCGCTGCAGGACATTTCCCAGATTAGATGTGAAAGATGATCAAATACGTCACTTTTAATGTTTCTGGGTATGTGTATTTGCTCCACGACACATTTTTATTTTATTTTTTTAGATTTTGGCCACATTTGCAGTGCGTGTGTGAGTGTGTGAGTGTGTGTACAAGAATTGTGATTGTACATTTCATGGGAGTTTATTTTTTTCTCAGTGATTTAGTTTACACCTTTTCAAGAGGCGAGTCAGTGGGTGGTCAATTCCAGAAACTTGTCATGCTTTAGCACGGGGAAGATCTTTTACTGGTTGACAATAAAATGCGGTGCTTTTATGTATTCTTGTTTTTTTCTTTTCCACTTGAAGTTGACTCAACAACAATTCTCCAGCTAAATGTTTGTTCTCATTCCCTACAACTGCTCCTGCATATAATTAATTCACGCTTTCTCTTTTAATCTTCTTCTTCATTTTGTTTTGATCCGTTGAAATGTTGATCTTCACACTTGCGGTGCGAAAAGCTGTGAGTTTAGGACCTCATACATTTGTGTCCAGAAAGAAGTTTTTGCCATAAAAGAAGACATAAACGCATAGGAGTATAAGTAGTATGATAATATGCATTATTTAGTTATATTGCTAACAGATGATTCAGCACATGTCTGGATAAAGAGTCTTATTTAATCTTCTGTAAAGCACTGTGGATTTGTATTAAACTTAAGTTGGTTTCACCCTGTCTCCAATTTAGTCATCCTTTTATATAGCTTTTTTATAACATATATGTAACTGCTTGATAACTATATTTTACGTCAGAAAAAGAATCACCAGAAAGAGTTAAATGTTGAGTCCGTTTAAAAAATATAATACTACAAATACTTTGATTTACACACAAACATCTGGAATCCATCCATGTTTTTTGGTTATCCAAAAAGTGCTTGGAGTATTACTTGGATTATCAATTTGAGTGACAATTATTTCATAGCAAGCAGCTCATTTTGTAGAAACACAAAACAGGTGAATGAAATGAATAACAAGTTACTTGAAACATAGATGGGAAGTTAGAAATGGACAAAAGCAGCCGACCTTGTATGGACTAAACCTCCATAAAGCGTACTCTGGAAAGCCCTCAAAGTCACTGCCGGTACTCGTTGGAGATATTAATTTAAAGTAATTTAATATTTGCAACTGACATCTCTGAATGATGACATGATTTGTACAAAGACAAAGTTATCTTAATTCTATTAAACGTCTGCTACATCCAGTTGCCTCTTTTGTCCTTTTCAGGGCAATTGTCATTGCACATGAACAGTGTCAGCAGCAGGTTGCCATCAGAGTGGATTTTATTCAAGACGACACACAAAAGGGGATTTCTTAAAAAAAAAAAAAATGCAGGGTGGTCTTTGGCCAGATCTGCCACTCTGTCACCCAGTGTTATGTCTTGTGTGTTAAATTGGCCGTAAGGTCAGAGTAGTTGGTGGAACGGTTATTGTGCAGTTTGTTCCTTCATTAGGCTCATTAGCCTTTTACCATTAGCCGAATGTCTCAATCATTTAGTTTCTGTACTGAAGGTGATGAATGTTTGTCAAATCCTTTCCCATCGTGGTTGCTGAAAATGTCCATCGAGCTAAATCCTTAAAAGAAGTTAAACACAGTTGTGTTGTATATTCAAAAAAGAGGACTAATTTCACCTTCTTTTTGAGAGAGATTTAATATATTACTTTGGCTTGTACAGAAGCTGAAACTCTACAATTGTTAGTTTTCAAAATGTGTCTAAAGTTAGTTGCACAAAGACCCTTTTAAAGATGTAGGTGCTGTTTCTGAGAAGACCTCAACAGTAATTACGAATCGGGTGTAACAGTGTCATTGGTCAATGTGTCTTTTGAAGTGGCCGACCTGAGGAAGTTATTTTTTAAAAATACGAAGAAGAAAAATTAAATCGTGACACTTAGCTTTGTTTCATATAAGAACACAATTATTGCTTCTTCAACATTGTACTTCGTGTTATAAAACTTCTTATCTTTTCATCAACTCTAATCTTCCTGCTGCGTTGGATCCCCTTGCGACTGACTTAGTGAATTTCATTTGTCTTTGTTTCTAATAAAAGCAGGAGGAGACGGAGCGAGATCTCAGCCCTCTCAAATCACTTCATTGATCTTCTTTTCTGTGAGACTTAGATTCGATCCATGTATTAGCTGAAGCATGTGTTCTCTATCTCAGTTATGTTGCGCCTTGATCTTGACTCTCTATGTTAGACCTAGAGACATATGGCAGACCTGTATGTGCAACAAATAAGCCTGGAAAGTTTTGTATTTTTTTTGCCTTTTTTTTACTTGCTTGTGAAGATTGAGTAATCAGGCTTACAAAAGCAGCCGTGAAGAATGTGACTGCAAAGACGGTCCCTGCACTGTTCAATTTGGTTTCACCCGTCTTGTCTTGATGTATCCCCTAAATCGCCTGTGACGCCCTCTGTATCTCACGCTTCTACACACAAAAACTGCAGTTTCCCTCACGTTCTCAGCCTCCCATTCATTATTTTCTCCTTGTTTCAATAGTTATCCCGCCTCGAATCCAGTTTTATGTAAGACCCCCCCCCCCCCACCAACAGACACCTCTCATTTTCTATCAGCTTTTACCTCAATAATTTACTGTCTTCATTAATTTATAAAAACATTTTTTTTTTGCACAGGTTCACTCACCACCTGCCTGTGTAAGCTTGTCCCCTGTCTGCCCTCTTTCTTGATAAAAAGAACCTGCTCTGGTCCATCACCACCTCCCACTCAGCCATGACCCGAGCCTGTGTGATTGACACGGACTAGTCTAACTTCCCCAAAGCGCTCCAGCCCCTCATATGGTCTCACAGGAATCCCCGGGGTAGCTTTCCTTTCCCACACTGAGCTCTCGCGGACAAAGTTTCTATTTTTTTTCTTCCTTCCATTAAAAGTGGACCATCTTGAATTGGCAGTTAATGCGATTAAATCTTGTTGAAATAGAACAAAAATCCATTTTAAATTTATGAAACACAAATTTGTAGCATTAAGCAAAAGCGGATAAAAAGAGATATCCCTTTTGAAGGCACGCTATCAAACTACTATTCCTGCTGCCTTATCAACACGGCACTATGGCAGCTCTTTTATTTTTGGATAGAGATCATGTAGATGTGTTGTATTCAAGCAAACAAGCTCCCATTGAACAGAACCTGGTTTTATATGTGGCTACAGTTTTAAAAAGAAACTCATCTGTATGGAGAATAGCATAAGAAGGCCCTAGGCTTTGCCCACTCAAGACCGACAAGGGTTAATTTGACTTTACTAAAGATTAATACATGTTGAAAAATGTACCTTAGCAGTGGCTGAATACAAATTAGAATGCTCGTGTTGACTGGATAGAGGGACTGAACTGTGGTTAGCACTTTGGCCCCACAGCAAGAATGTCGTGGGTTTAAATACCGGCCGGGCCTTTCTGTGCGGAGTTTGCATGTTCTCCCTAGAGTTTTTTGGGTTCCTCCCACAGTGCATGAGAGGTCAATTGGTGACCCTAAATCTCCCCTAAGAGTGAGTCTGAGTGTTTGTCCTGTGATAGAGTGGTGGCTCATCCAGGGTGTATCCTGCCCTCGCCTGAAGTGAGCTGGGATTGTCTCCAGCGCCCTGCGACAATCACTGGATAAAGCAGTAAAGAAGATGGGTGGATGAATGGATAGAGTAACACAGTGACATGTTTTGTTTTTCTTTTCTTTTCCCCAAACAATACTAAGGATGTTTGTGCAAAGGATCAGGATTTGACAGGTGGTACGTATTGGGACAGTATCCATTTGAATGAATCACTGTTTTCCCCTTTGCTGCATGAGAGTTACTGAGAATCTCTCGACAGCGATGACATCACAAACTACCTCACAATCTCAGATGTTTAGTAATGTGAAACCATACAGTGATGTCGTGGTCAGCACACTTGCCTTGTAGGGAAAACAGCTTCATGTTTGAGTTTCGGAGCCTTTCGCTGCCTTGATTGGAGGCTGTGGAGCTTGTATGATCTCTGTTTTAGTTTTCTACTATACTTAAGTCTACACATGTATGGAGTATAAATGGATGTCTTTTAAGATTTACTGCTGGGATTTATATAGATATGTGTGTTTGTCCATTTCTATGTGATCACCCTGTGTTAGACGCTGCAGTCCAGAGTGAACCCTGCCTTTTTGCCCAGTGTTATCAGTGATCAGCTCCAGCCTCCTGCATCCCTAAGTTGCATTAGATGGTTTACAAGACAAGACAGCTGAATGGATGTTCAAGTTAATGCTGCAGTTTAAAAAAAAGAAAAAAACCCTAATCAATTAAAGACACAAAACGCACATTTCTCTGAATCTGTAAGCTCACCGCCTGATTGTTTTAGTGCTGCTTAGCTGCATTTTCCTTGTACACTTGAATTATTTCCCCTCCTATCCAACCCTTGAGTTGATCCCTTGGCTGGTTGGCTACACTGTGAGTGATGTGTTTACGGTGAGGGCTTTCGCCCAAAGCACTGCAGAACACAGATATTAATTCCACTGACGTCTTTATCTGCTTTGGGACTACGTGCGTGCCGTGTGTGTGAGTGCGTGCACATGCGCATGTGTTGGTTTGTGAGTTTGGAAGCAAAGTACTCTTGTGTCGTACTTGCCCTGGTTGCCATCTATCTTTTGCCGGGTCGCCTACAATACACACTGCTCGTCTCCATCAAATATCTATCTCGTGTCGATTGTCCACCTGTGCCGTGCTTATATAATGTGCATTAGTATGCAGCCTGAGATCATTTCAGTAATGGCCAGCCATTCCACGTAGATCAGCAGAGACAAGAGTAATCTGTCTGCACGGCGGCCGCTCCCACAGCGCACTGCACCCCCATTTACAGTCCACGGGCCACGCAGCGGTAAAGGCTGCAGCCCCAGCGCTGCAGAGCCGAGGTGTTTTTATTGAATGTTTCTTCCATGATAGTCTTCTAATGGCAGCATGTTGTAGTTTCAAAACAATTTGACTTCTGATGAAAAAAAAAAGAAAAAGAAAAAAAAAAAGAAACTCGCCAGGCCAGATGTAGAAATAGGAGGCTGTAATATTAAATTTGAGATGTAGCGCCGCAGGTAAATAAAATCTGCAGGCTGGTTGATGTCATTCCATCACTGTGGAAGTGAATGCCTTCAGCCATCATTGAAGGTGAATCCCATTTTCTAAATGTTCGGACAGATTGTTGATTGAGTTGTTTGGACTTCGAAAACGGCACCGCTTACAATATGAAATGTTCCAGCACCCCCCCCCCCCCCCCCCACTTTTCTCCCAATGGTCCCTAAGAAGCATTTCATATGCTGTTTGCTTTCTCTGCCTTACAGGGGCCAATGACTCTTGGCTAAATGTTTCATTTAGTCTCGGTTGACGTCGCCCATGCAGCACTGGTTTTGAACAGTTTGCAGTGTGTATCATCTTACCCATAACGCAAAGAATATGTGGTGAGAAAAACTGCATTTCAATTGTTTTGTCTGGGGAAAAGAGAAAACAAGAAAACGAGGAAGCACACAGGCATGCACATAAATTCATCCACTGCCAAACCCACCGCCCTGCTGCACACCACTCCTAACAAAGCTATCTGGTGTCCATTGGGACTGATAATGTTTTCTATTCACGTCTGGTGCTGCAGATCAGAGGAGACAGCTCCTCTGCCCTTAAACATTCTGGATGTACTCAAAAAGGTCACAGAGATCTGTCTGCAGGGGTTGAGTTGTGATCATCATTCAGCTACTCCACTTCCCACGAGTGATTCGCACTTAGCACTCATGGACACATACACACCCTCACAAACACTTTTTGTATAAAGTCCCAAAAAAAAGAAGAAGAAAAACCTCTGAGGTTGAGTCAAAGCTCAGCAGGCATAAATACAAAGTCACGGAGTTTCAAGTACATACATACATACTACATAATCAGATAATCACGACTCTTAAAACTTTTAGCAACTGACTGATTTGTCATCTTTTCATTGGACTGTACGGTGGAATAATGTTACTTTCTGCTTTACTCAGAATACTTGACTTAATATTTACACACCCAGTAAAGCTTTTCCTGTGCCATTATTTGCCATTAATAGTCGGTATCAAAGAGGGACTGAGTGATAAAACAACACAGACAAGTGCAAGAGACATTAACCCTGAAAAACTCCCTCCCTCCCACTGTACACTGATGTGTTATATTTACTGTCAAATTTAGCCTTTCGTATTTAACTTAGTTAAATAAGCATTCATTCAATACTACAAAGGAATTAAAAAAAAAATTATTTATTGTTTTATTATAGAATAAAATAGAACATAATAGAGTAGAATAGAAATACTTTTGGCTTTTACTTTTTAGCTGTATTTATTAATCATTTTCCTTTGCTCTTTACTCGTAGTGACTTTCCCACTCCATGACTAACATGCCCACACACCAGTGTAACTGCGAAAGTGACTGTGAAAGAAACAGGACAAACAGATAAATCATATGTGTAAAATCAATGCTTGATGAAGGAAGTAAAATAGCGACAATGATAGAGCCATGCTGCATTCACTTTTTTTCTCCCCATTTATTTATTTTGTATATTAGACATTTTTGGAATTATAATTATTTATTATGATTGTGTTTGCCAACATGTTTTTGTTGCAAACTGGAGATTCATAAAACCTTCTATTATTATCTTAGGCATAGTTTAAATAACACAGTAATACTACTACTACAATTGCTGCTCCTACTACAAATAAAAAAGAAATGATAATAGTAATATCCACAATGAAGTGAACTGTAACTATTAGTTTCAACCGAAAGTATGAAAATACTTGTTTGGATAAAAGTCGTGTGCTGCATGAATTGGCCAATATTGAATTATCTGTCTGTGAAGTATCATGATCCAGTAAAGTGATAGAAACGAGTGAGCTCATTTTCTGTGTTGGTACTGTTAGCTAAAAAAAAAAAAAAAAGAGTCCTTGTTGGAGCTGCATGTCTCTTTCAGTATAATTATTGGGGGTGCTACCTCCCTGTCTCTCCACAATATTACGCTTCTTTATGGCTCCTCAAGTTTTGTTAATTAGCTACATTCAGTTATTTCTGGCTATAAAAGCCACATTCTCATTTCTATTGCCAGTGAGAGCCCCACATCTGAAAATGTTTAACTAAAACTCAATCTGCTGGACACATGCACACACACACACACACACAAATATGCAATGCTTGCAGATTTGTTCTGTCAGATGCATACACACACACACACACACACACACACACACACACACACACACACACACACACACACACACACACACACACACACACACACACACACACACACACACAGCCTGATAGAAATCAGCAGACGAAGCAATTTTTCCAAACAGAAATCTTCCACTTGTGAAGAACCTTGCGGTCCAGGACGGACACACAGATGACAGCACACGTTTGTTTTCACAGTTTTCGACAAGCTTTATTGCTGCAATGCTGTCAATGCCAAGTTGAGACAAATGGGAGACAGTCAGGAGAAAACGACAATGATTTGAAGTCCTTATCCCACTGGGCTGCGACAACCCGTGACGTGTTGGAGACACATGAATGTTGTTACACAAATTACTTTGAATTTCCTCTGGATGCATGTTTCATCCTATTCACACAACCTGCTTGGTGCTCGCGTGTCTTGCCACAATCATGTGCCAGTTATGCAAGGCAATTGGGATTTCTATAAACATGGGGTCTCCCCATTTCCACCAGTCATTTAGTCATCGCACATGGAGCAAGATGGGGTTCAAAAAGTGCAAAACTGGATTAAGAAGTGACTGACAACCTGATGGATCATATTCTCAATTTTTCTTAGAACAAAACTAAATTGAAATGGATTCAAGATACTATTTATGAAACTATTGAATAATATATATATATATATATATATATATATATATATATATATATTCGCAAATTCCATTTTCATTTTTTTCTTTTTGTGTGCAAATTCAGAGATTCTTTTTTTTATTGTTCAAACTTAGTATTGAGTTAATTTATTTCTGTAGTTGGTGTAAAAAGACAGAAAGTAGTGTACACTGTTGCACCCTTGCATCTAACCCGTCCATCATCATCTAATTCTCAGGGTTCTGGACTGCGAACGGTTTGCACAAGATAAAACACATGCAAACCTGACATTGTGAGCAAACACATGTGAAAGATTATCTACTGATGGCGTGCACTGATGATTATTTCTGATGAATGTGCAAAATTACAGAAACAATCCATGAATGTGCGATATTGTCTGTGTCCTAGATGTCTTGAGATTCTGGAGGGGTGTGTATTGATCATTAGTGTAACAAAAGGAGTTTCTGAGTCAGATTAGTAGATAGCAGATGGCACTATGCTATTTACACTGTTGTGAAATGTTTGCAAAACCCTTTTTGAATACTGTTTTGAGGTGATGTTGTCCATTATTTGTTACAAAACATCCACAAAATGCAACTTGAAAGTGCAATCTCTTTGTGCGAGGATGCAATCAACACAGGACCACGGTGCCACGTCTTTGTTTAAGAGAATATTTCATTTGTGTTGAAGCTGTCACTTATTAATGATAGGCGGGAAAAACAACAAATACCCTGAGCAAACACAAATCCAAGTATGTGACATTTGTTTAAAAGCACAACCACTTGCTCCACTTTATATCAAAGCACGCCAAAATAAAACAAAATGCTACATTTGTGGGTCCCGTCTTACTCGTCTTTCTCTGCGTAAAGAGCACATTTTCTTTCTTTCTCTTTTAAAGCAGATGAGGTGGTTTTTAAAAGAGAATTTCACACCTGTGATCACAGAAAGATAATTTTGAGAGTTTTATTGAGAAACTAATCAAAAAGATGTCAATTAGAGAGCTCCCTTTTGAGCCCTACTTTGTCATCTAATCTGATAAGACAACGACAGCTTCACTGATCCTGCTAGCTCTAATTAGTGCAGCTAAATGATAAAACATTTCATTTGAGTTTATACTTAATCCTTGTATAATGATATCCTCATTGTACTAACTTAGCTATTACCAGACAGTTTTTCCTGTGGTTTATTTACAGCTGCAAAGGAGTCATTGTGACTTAACAAAACAGAATACTAATAGCTTAATGGAAAACTTCCTTCTGTATCTGTTAGCTTACAATCAGTGAAAATAATATATCCCACAATATGCAAAATACACTATAATTTCTAACAGTATTGTTCCCGCATAGCCTGTATATGAGGCTCCTGGAGTGAAGAAAGTATGTCATCTCCCTCACTTGCTTCACTTTTTAGCAAATGTGTGCTCATTCAGGCAAATCAAAGATTTTCCCTTGATGACATCATGCAGGGGAAAAAAAAACACTCCCTCTTGTAAGTGGATACTCACTTTGACACTCCCACAGGGAGATAAAAACGTAGAAAGATTGCTGATATACTGAATGAATTCAGTATACAGTAAAGCCTCTGATATAGGTGGAAGTGACCCAGGCAGTATTTGGCTGCTAATGTCAGTTTTGTGTAGCGACAGATCCGTTTCAGTGAAAAGTGGAACTTAAGCTAAGTGAGCGTCACAGCGCAGCAACACCCTGCAGGGGAGTGGGGATTATTTGCATCTCAAAATTATTATCCGGACGCCACCATGATGACTTAATATTTGGATTCTCGGGTCCAACCATAGTATTTTGACCCTTTTAGTTTCTCTCAGATTGAAATTTGCAAAGAAAACCTGTCTGCTGTCAATGGTTGTCCACTTATTAAGGTGTGCCAACAGTTAAATACCTGTACGTGTACGCCGGTTCGTCTGCTCACCAGAGATTCTACTGTAATATAAAAAAAAACTAACAGTTACTCTTACAGGTAGCTGGAGTTAACGTTAGCCACATGGTAATAACTGGAACAACACATACAACCAAGCTAAGTAACACATTGAGACATGCAAAACTTTTAACAAGTTATTCTGAAACATCCAACTGCAGCCGCAGAGTCTCAGTTTTAGGAGCCTCTCATTCTTGGTCAAATTCCAGTTGAAACAGGTATGGTTGAAAACCAGGATTTCTACAAGTTACAGCGATAAATTCACAATAAATATTAGCACATGGTACCACAAAGTAGTGTCTTAGCCAGGTTTTCCAGATCTGACTCACTGATTTCAGCCCAAACACATTGTAAAACCCACCCACCTCAATAAAAAACCTCTGGAGCCGCTCGTGTTTAAATCGTAAAACTATTACATGTGGTGTAAGAATATACCATGAGCACACAACTGCTCTAAATAAACAACAACAACAAAAAAATGTCACAAACAGGCTCCCCAAGATGCCCAGTTGGGCAACGCTGATCGTCTGTAGAGTAGGCATGGACAGACACAGTTCAATTTCATGTAATTCAGCTTTATTTATGTAACACCAAATCCAACATAGTCATTTCAGTGCACTTTTACAGAGAAAACCTAAAAAATCCACAAGAGTAAGCATCAGTGACAGTGGAAAGGAAAAACTCCTGTTTTTGTCCTAAGAAACCTTTGCAGAACCAAGCTCAGCGGTGACGGCTTTCACTCACTGTTCTCAGTAAAGCTCACCAGAGGGACTTTTAGACTGGCTGAAATTCAGGTCCAAGGCTGGATTTGAATACAATGTTGTTGGACAGCTGCAATATGTGATCTTAAACTAGCTGGACATATTCTTAACATATTCTTTTGAGGAAAGGAAGATGGGGAAAGTCATATTGGAACAAACAACAAACAGTGATGAACCAGGAGCAGGATATTCCCTTCGTTTTCACTCACATGAAAAATGGCTTTGAATTGAAACAAGATTTCTTTCATTTAAAGTCTCCTGACCTCAGAAAGGAGGGTTACACATGCTTCACTAAATGCAGATGAAACATGTTTCATAGCTTGAAAAAAAGAAAGCATGATTCACACTGCGCTCATCTGCAAAGGTCATATTGAAAGGCATCCGGAAAAAGAAGAGCCGTTGTGCAGTCCAGAGAGGACAAAACTCCTTTTTCTTGTGAGTTTTACATCAGTCTTTGCTGCACGACCTCCAAGAAAGCTCAGCGGTTGAGTTGACAATATAGCTGCATCAGTAGTGAATAGAAGGTGTTGGAGTATCAATATTTGAATGCAATTCCTCTGGGTACTTAATGCGCAATTTTAAACAAGAACAATTATTGTAGCTGATTATACATTTACGGATGTAAAATACAGAATGAAAACAAACTTGCATGACAAGACTACAAATAATGTTCTGAGAACCAATTACAATAGAAAGGTGTAAGAAACTGCATGCGGTAGTACAAAGCCTGTATTTTCCAGGTTTGGTGGGATAATGTATCAGTGTGACTTCTTTGTCCGTTAGTGAGTGAGTTAGTCCGGGGAGAAATCCTCGGTGAGCTACCTTTCCATCACAGAGCGAGACAGAAAAACACACTGTAATCCCAATTTGAGAGGAAGTCAACGAAACTCAACAAAGAAATGTGTGAAACCTTCCATCAGGTTCAGGTTGTGGCTCCGAATCATACCAGGATCTACTTTCTGTAAAGTAACCGAGCGAATTGTTAGAGTACTGTGACACATCGTAGAACGTAATGTTAATTGTGAAACATTTCTTTTCACGGAGAGTGTCAATGTGGGTACAGTGAAATATAACAGCATCCATTCAGGTTCCTGCTGCTCTTGTTCCACATCAAGAGAAATATTAACACTGACGTGAAACATTCATAAAGAAACATTTTTCCGGGCGCATTAGACTAATGCGACAAGGATTTTCCAGGTCTGTTCACATTGATTGCAACTTTCATTAATCCTACACCATTATTCTTCTACCCGTCGGCTAATCTACCCTACAAACGTGCACTCTGCTGCAGTAACCTAAGGAAGTAGATTTTGTGTGTGTTGAAAGCATGCCTGCTGCTTCCTACCAGACCACTTTATTGTCCGGTGCCAAGATGCCTGTTTCAATTACACTGACTCTGCTTCTTGTTTCAGTCAATTTGTAGGATATCATGTACAGTTACGGTACATTAATTTCTGTGACTGACAGGACGAACTTGATATGAAAAACGACTTACAAATTACACAGGAAGACTTTATTTGTTATTAATTTTTTCCTTTATTTTAGTTTTTTTTTTTTTTAAACTCAGACCCAGATAAAAGTGATTTTCCTACACTCTATCTGCCTTCCCCCTCTTGCTACACCTACCCCACATAAGAAAAGCGAAATCTCCCTTAAGATTGACCACATGCCCCTGTTTATTTTCCAAATCCATCGTTCTTCTTGATATGCTTGGCATAGATTGTATCTTGGGCTTTATTTGCTCAATCTAGGAATGTGCATGTGACATTTCAGAACACGCACGGCTACTTTGTTTCAGGTCAGCATTGGTTCCTGGTATAATGTGGAAAAACATATCCATACATACCTTTTCTTAGTCCATTTACACGGATATACTGAACAGTACACTTTACACACAGTATGTTTATTCTCACGTATGAACCACAATGTGTTTTAGTGCACGGGTACGCTGCAGTCAAAGCAGGTAGCTCTTGCAGTTGCAATAATTGGAGCCATTCATTAAGCGAGAACTGAAGCCAGATTGTGTCAACTCTCTTGATCTGAATTTAATCAGGAAAGGGGAAAAAAAGAGAGAAAAAAAAAAAACACCCTCCCTCTCCACTCCATTCCACCGTCCAGCCGAGATCCAAGGACTCGCAATGAACCCTGCGTCGAGAGCCTCGCCTTAATTAGTCCATTGTTTCTGCGCGGCCCAGCATGCAACTCTCTCAACAGAGTCCTTCATGGGAGTTTGTTCAAGCTGTCACCTGGGGCAAACTTTACTCACTGGTACGCCACCCCCCTCCTGCAATCTGCGCAGGCATATTTCCATTTCTTCTTCCCACTCGCTGACAGATATACATTCAGACAGACAGATGTACGGCACTATCGAGGGTTTAAATCTGCTTTTTCAGCATTTGGTGGAGCAAAGGAATGGAAATCAGCTCGGCTTTGATTGTTTTCGGCTGCGTTTCACACACTGCTTAACTCATGTATAAGTCATGTTTGTCTCAGAATTGCTGTTTTGTTTCAGTTCCTTTTTGATTCCCAAAGAAAAAAACCTATTTAACCACACAGCCACAATGTAACAAGGACACATTTACAAAATGTAATTAATTAAATTAATCAATACATTATTAAATTCTTCCCCAATTTTCTGTTTATCACAGTTTTTGTCGTCACCGCTCCTTAATTTTTGCCAAACTGTGGCATTTCCACAGTTACCGGTACCTGTTTTTTTTCTTCTCCACATCATGCCCTTTATTTGAACGCGGCTCAGTCACGATATCGTTAAGCTACAATTGAGGCAATCTTCTGATTTTCAGCTAATAAGATTGACAATGTCACAGTATGCTTTTAGGAAATGAATTGTGGGGCTATTTGAGCTCAGTTGTGTGTCACAAGACTCTGTATCTCATCTTACTTAACCATGCAGTTCAGAGGTGGATTGAAAAAATGTGACTCTCTACAGTTTTATCGTGCTTGTACTGATTAAGAAACGTCAGACCCTGGTCACATGTAAGTTTAAAAAATCCCAAAACAAAACACAAGGACCACCGGGGTTACACTCTGAAAGTAGCTTTCAAATGGCACTTATTTGGGCTCACCAAAAATCAGGAGAAAGGCCCCTGAAAGACAGAGGGCCACTCAAACTCTCGTCTGTTTCTATGTAGCTGTCAAGCGAGAGGCATCGGCCTCTCCGTTTTCACGGGAGAGAAGCTGGCAGAACATCTTGAATGTGCGTCACAGCCATCGCCGGACAAAGGAATCTCAAGAGCCGAGCCGATGAGATTCAACTGTTAAGGCAGAAAGGGTGCTTTTGTCTCCGCACAACCAGTAATTACTCTGGAGACTGAAGGATTTCCGCTGCCGTTTGATCACTGCCGAACGATATAATTTTCTCCCACAGGAAAAAGTGATCATACATACTGTAGCATGAGGCGGTTATTGATGACATTTAAGATTAGGCATGCTTAATTACACTTGTGAATGCCTTAATGGCACGTCCTTGACTGTATCGTTTAGGCAAACAGTAGAAGGGAGATCACACATTTAGATTACCGCTCCCAGTGTCACATGTTGGTTGGGACTGGTTTCCTCCAGGCTGTGGTATCCCTTACATTGCAGAGCTGCATTTGATCGAGGTGGGGAGCGCGACGCTCCAAAATTCCCCTGCCAATAGGGGGAGCTGCAGCATTTCTGATCCCACAACCAATACAATACATGCAGAGAGAGAGAGAGAGAGAGAGAGAGAGAGAGAGAGGGTGGGTGGGGGTGGAGGTGTGTTCTTCATCAGGTTTCTGGGCCTTATTGTAAACTATTTGGAAGTACAAAAGAACAGTATGTGATCAGTGCCATCATTCTCTCTCTCTCTCTCTCTTTTAAAAAAAAAGAAAAAACAGCCTTATCCTCATATTAGAGTTCTGTCTGGATAAAAAGATAATAATCCCTGATTTCTCTGTTTTATTAGATTTTAATTTATTTGAGAACCACTCCGAATAATTCATGTTTCATGTAGGAGGAGGAGGGTGGGGTGAGGCGCGGAGGGGGCTTCTTCAAAAACTTAAACCTATCAGAACGATATTTAAAACTTTCCACATAATTCAACTCCCTGTATTTCCTCTGTGCATACTGGCAGGATATATGAGCTGAAACTGGCCTGCATAAAATCGGGTTTGATTAAATTAAATGAAATGTAGCTCATTCATTTATTACATCTTGATCACATTAATGGCAATGGACAGTTAAATTCTTAATCCCCCTTATTTTACATTATTAATAGGATGCATGGATCATCAAATCAATTAGTAATGATAACGATAACACTGCAAAATGATGGCTTTTGATCAATTACAGAGTGGACACTGCAGATTAATGTGATGAATTAAGAGTCGAGGGAGACGGATGTACTCTCCACCACTTGAATAATCCGCGAGGGTTTACGAGAAGGGCCAGATGGGATGCTGTAAACTTATGATTAGGATGATGCAAGGGATAGATAGTATACGAGTTTACTGGAAAGTCACAAGTTAAAAACCGTACAAAACATGTGCCATCCATGTGACCTGTTAAAATGTCTCTGTGTGAAACACAGAAGCCCCCTGTTTCTTCTTATATAAGGTTATTACCTAAATAGTTGTGTGCGAGCCATTTCAACTCTGATTCAGTTATCTAACACGATTGTATCAATTTAAAGCGTAGTGATTTCCTGCAAGTTCTTGATTTTTCTCGTGAAGTATAGTTGTTGTTTTTTTTGCAGTTTTTTTGGTACAGTGTGTGACTTCAGGTAGTAATTTGATTGTAAACCGGATAAAAAAAAAAAAACCCGACTGAAATTACACAAAATAATACTTTTGTAAATTAAATTAAGGTTTTTTTGTTCATTACAATTACATTTCTACCCTCAACTGTATGAATTAGTCTGTTTTTTTCTAGATGTTTCTAATGTCACAATCAAATAAGAAGGCGTTTAATATTGTTCAACATTACTTCCTCTTTTTTTTTTTTTTTTTTTGAAATGTTGCTCATTCTTTCACCCTGTAGCTCAAATAGATAAATGATTGAGAAAAAAAAATGCCCACATTTAAAATGCCACAGAATAATTATTGCATTTGAATTCTTTTTGAGAAAGTTTGGTCCAAATGTTAAAAGTTCAACAAGACACTGGATTCAGTTTGTACCCTAGGAATCCACACACTGTGTCTCGTCCACATGCACTGGATAACCTACATCTGTCGATATCGCCAGGTAAATGTAGAGTCTGAGCCCTGGGCGAGAACACCTTCCTCGCTCTCTGGCTGTGTAGGAAAGAAGTGGGTGAGAAATGCCAAGAAGGAGGAGATAAGAGAGACAACAGGGTAAACCTGAGCTGAAGGGCACATGACGGATTTGTTTTGAAACTGGAACATTTTGTTATCAGAAGCCAAGTTCTTTTAGACCTGAGGGGAATCTTGTGAGAACTTCTGCTAAAAGAAAGACTTTTGTGCTGAGAAAGGAATTCTACATTTCCAAACAAACAGGTTGCCTTTGAGATTAGTCTTTCTTTTTCTTTTCTTTTTTTTTAAATGAATTATCTGATTTGTTCAGACACTTTGCATTTTCTTGAACACAGAAATCAAAATCAATTACCCCCTTGTTTACCTCGTTTTATCCTGAGAAAAGCTGACTTTTCTATTACCATGTTGCATTTCCGACTGCAGATGAAAACACTCGTCTATCAGGCAGACATCTTAGCATTACTCAACACATTTAAGCCAAAACTTTCCACTTTTAAGGGATCAAACTTTGTGGCATTCAATTTTCGTCTCCTCTTTTGAGGTCTTCAAGCTGGCAATATATAGCACAAATGAATATATGGTAACTTTTATTTATTTTCTGTCACTGGTTTTTAAGTGTCATCGCTGTACGCCACCAATAGAGACTAAATAAAGCGATAAAACATCTAGTCTAAATTCCATTGAATTCTAGATGCAAGAGACGTCACCAAAAGCTCAGTTTAATTCTGTCCAATTCTTTGCCAGGCTCCGTGTTTAGCTCAATTCAGCCCACACTCATTTCTACTTTTTTTCTTTTTTACTTCTGTCTTCTGTTTAGTGCTGACCAATGAAAAACAAGCACAATAGAGTTAAGCTGCAAAAGAAAAAAACATCTCGGGGAAAACATTGAATTTCTTTGCCTTAACAAGCTCTTGGGTGGCTTTTGCAGTGTGTACTGGGCTCGGGTCCATCTTTTCAGTGAAGCAGTGTCCTCTCAGTTTTGCAGCATTTGGCTGAATCCGAGGTGAAAACATACCTCAATACGCTCAAGAATCCATGCTGTTCCTTATACCAGCAGTCGCATCATCAATAAACACGAGTGACCCAGTTCCACTGGCAACTATACCTGCCCATGAGGCAACGCTGCCATCACCATGTTCCACTGAAGATTAGGTCTCATTAGGCTCCGGCTTCTTTCCCTGTTCTCTCCTGTCTTTGTTCAATAATGTCAGTTTGAGATTATCCTGTTTCACTACTAATGTGAGTGATTGTTTCTTTCATTGCTTTAAACTAAACTCACAGAAATGAGTGTGACCAGTGATTTATAACTTGAGAAAAGCACTATGTGTTTACAAAGTTCACTCCCTATTGATTTTTTTTTATTTTTATTTTTTTTAACTCTTGCACTAAAAGTTGTAAACGTTTTTGTTTTCCAAGGAAATAATGGTGCCCTTTATATGTCTTCCAAACTCTTTGCTTGAGAGTAGCTGTACTACTCTCATCTACAAAACTATGTAATATAATACCAACATTTATCATTGTGCAGGGAAAGACAACCAAGAGACATCGAAGACACGACAAAACAGTGAGAACAGAGCAAGGCCAGTGTGTGTGTGTGTGTGTGTGTGTGTGTGTGTGTGCGTGCAAGTGCATTAACACCCCATTCACACAACATCTCAAATGACACCTTGTCCATTAAAGAAAAGAGTTTACCCTGCAGCAGCGGACACACTGACAATGACGTAGTTAGTATGCCGGGCCACGGGAGGGCGCTGTTGCTTATTTTTGTAATAAAATCACACATATGTGTGCAGACAATGCACTACAAATGTGAACCAAATCGAGAGCATCTAACATTCACATGGACACATTGGAATATCGAATGCTTTAAGGGTGAGTCTCAACTATAAAACTAGCAATATCGCCGACAATGTGCCGCTATGGCGGCCACCATGTTTGTTATTCCTGTATTAGCAGCACGACTATTTAGCGGAGGGATGAATGTTTCGTATTGTGAAAATTGACCCCTCCCCCTAAGGTTTGCGGTTACACTCATTTTTCTTGTCGTTTAAACGAGGCCTGATATGAGAGTCTCAAAAGTCTCACAGGGTCCAATGTGAAATTTGCAAAACATTTACATTTATTTGTTTGTTACAAACGGCGAATGGGAAATTTCCAGACGAGGGCTTCAGTCTGACATGTCGGAGCTATTTTCAGTTCTCGTAAAGAAGGCAGAGAGCTGGACTTTGTTGTGATGCAGGCGCTAACGGGTCCAGCTACAATTTTACAATGAGCACAAGTACCTTCAGGTTGAGGCAACGCATTTGCTCAACTGTAAATGGCCAAAGTAGACACACATAACGATTATCCTTGCACATATTAAGTAAGACAAAACTGATAAAGATTTGTAACTTTGCCAAACATTTCACAACCTGAATTAATTGGTTCCTGTGAAATTGACAGAAAGAGGAAACTCTTTTTATTATTTCTGTAGTTATAGTCTGTGAAAAGTGATTGTATTAAAAAAACAAAAAACAAATGAAAACAATTTCAAACAATAGGTCAACACTGTAACAAACAGTATAGTTATATTATAATTCCCAAAATTTAAAATGTCTTGGTAACCACAGGCAAATAAACGTGTCATTTTCAAGATAATTATGTTACATAGGGGCTTTAATTAACTCCAAAATATTTGATTCTGGTTGTTCCAAAGTAAGTCAAAAGACAAAGACTGACAACATTACAAGTAGGAACTACAGCAACCAAATCTAAAGACTTTGGGGGGAAAGAAAAAAAAAAGATCTCATTGTATGTTTTATTCATTTCAGGCCACCAAGCCAGAGCATAAAAAAAAAACTGAAAGCAAAATAAATGTCACCATTCACTCCATATAGACACATATTCTTTTCTGCCTCCCATGTAGCGGCAGGCGGGTTTCAACTCATGCCTCACCATGACTACAAAACCCTGAGCCGTTTCAATCGCTCTCTCTCTCTCTCTCTCTCTCTCTCTCTCTCACTCTCTCTCTCTCTCTCTCTCTCTCTCACAGCTCTATTCCCCCAGTGCCGCAATCTCTCACCTCGCCACTAGACCTCTATCATAAATCTTTCCCACCCCTCCACTTCGCCTCCCCTGCTGCCCATTTTACCTCCTCTACCACTCACTGCCAGCAAAAGCCCTATTAACCCCTCGCTAGGTTCTATATTGTTGTTGAATAATTGAAGCTGCCTCCAACCACAGTGAAAAGGCACTTAAATAATGAATAGGATCGGCTGTTTTTAAAGGTAGAGGAGCCCTGTGAATAAATAAGTGGGCAAATCTGTAGTAAAAGACACCTGTTGCCTAGAGAGAGAGACCAGCACTGCTGTTTATTGATGCACTGGGACCCTGGATGTACGTAGAGCGGGGAACTCCTTGGATTTTTACAAGTTATTGTTTTTAATGTGTGTTTTTGAGAGAAGCGTTGCCACCTTTGACACACACACATACACACACATCATCATCATCATCAGCTCACAAATATCATGGACATTCAGGTCTAGGCAAGCAGTTTTAAGCATGCAACCACAAATACAAATACAGCAAAGCAATGCTGCTCACATTTTTAGGCAAATTGTGTTTTTGGTAAATACTGTATACGCCATGGTATTACGTAGATTACAAATTTTTATTAACGTGTCATACCAATACATGTTTGTTTTAAGTATCTGCCAAACACAGACTTGATTTTCATGTCAAAACTAAGTTATTTTCATGTATATCCTGTGTTTTTGTAAATTATGCACAAAGTGCATTTCATTTTCGTTGTTCTTGCTGTTTATAGAAATGAGTGCATCACACAGTGTAATGAATGAATACAGGGATAGGAGTGGGTGTTAAAGGATTGTTATTCTAACAGGACTTTCACAAAATAAACGACTGTTCATGCCTTCAGGGAAAACCCAAAGTTAACAGTAACTTATTTAATCACACCTTGCACTGGCTAACTTGTGTGTTTTTTGTTTTTCTTTGACCCACATGAACAAACTGCAAATTTGACCATATGTTGTTAATTACTGTTATAGTGCAACAGGCTCTCTCGTGCTGAACGTACGGTACGTTTTGGCGATTTTGGGTAATGACATGTTTGCTGGTATGCTTTTTGCCCCTTGAAGGGCAGTTAAATCACACTGTCCCCAAAAAATATTCATATGAAATCATTATTTAAGATTTTGAGCAGGGTGTTGGAAACCCGGTGCTCATCATTAGTCAGCCTGAGAGTTTTTTTTTTTTTTTTTTACCAAAAACAGCTGCTGGCTGTGTTTTAACACAAGATAGAGGGAAAGTAAATCTAAAAAACAGTAAAGTTTAAGGTCACCAGCAATATAATGAAGTGCAACTTGCAAAAAAAGTTTCTGTAAAGTTGATGGGAGCTGCAGATGGATTATGTTTTTCCAGCTTCATGACAAGAGCCTGGAGCTTTGACAATGCCCCTTGCTACATTATCTGCATAAATATATAGAATGTGTATTGTAGATGTGTATATTCCTAAAGGTCTCTTACGACTCGTTTCAAGGAAAATAAGTGAACCTTTGAAAAATGAAGACAGGGAAATGCCTGTCAATAGTGCAACATTCCCGTTGGTGGAAGCTGTCAAAAATAATAACAGGAGTACAGAGGGCAGATGAGAAAATAAATGTTTTGAGCGGGTTTGTCATTGTCTCCCCCATAGCGAAACAAGAGAGCTGATCTCTGTCTGGGGTCATGGCCTACCGCTGAGAACACACCTGGCAGCACAGCTCCAGTCATTTCCCTCCCGGAGAATGAAAGTAAGTGTGTGTTAGCGTGTGCGGTTGAGGAGGAAAGAGAGGAAGTTCGGTGTGTGTCAGTGTTCAAGAAATGAAACAGAAAAGGCCAATTGTAGAAAAGCAACTCATTTATGGAACAAAACAAAAAAAGGCATCCAGGACATCTATTTTTGCAGTTTTACGATAAAGATAAACATTAAGGTGGGTTTAATTCAGGATACAATTAGAACAGAAGTTGAAAGCCACTATGGTGGGATCGCCCCTCTAAATGACAGAACGAAGAGACATGCCTTATGCGTACATCTTTAGTATTCAAATGTAAGACAAACAGAGACTCAGGCCTTGTTTACACAACGTTTCACGTGACAACACCGAATCCCTTAAAAAAAAAAAAAGGTCTGCGTTTACACTGCAGCAGCGGACACAGCGGACACGATGTAGTTTGTATGCCAGGCCACAGGAGGGCGCTGTTGCCTGGTTGTGTAATGAAACTACACACGTGTGTGCAGAGAACAAAAACGCTATAAACATGAAGAAAATGGAGAGTACTGGACATCCGCATGGGATGATGATGATGGGATGCTGTCAGGGGTGAGTCTCAACTACAAAACGACTGATATGGACGATAAAACTAGAATACTTACCAGGAGGAGGGAGGGGGAGAGTTGCGCATGCGCAGTAACAGTCTCTGTTGCCTCCAGCAGTCTCTGCAGGAGGGATGAGCGACCATGGAAGAATCTTTCCACCTTGATAGCCGGATTAAAACTTCGAGGATACAGTGCATCCGCACACTGGTGTCATGTAAACAGACCCCCCCCCCCAAAAGTGAAGAAAGTTTTGCGGATACACTCGTATTCGTTGTGGTGTAAATGGGGCCTCAGAAACAGGAATGTGATCGTCTGCATCTTCAGTGTTCATTGTTGTTGGAGATAAAGGATTTTGTTTTCACAATAGTAACTATTTGAGAAGCCTTTGCATATTATAGAAACTCTTCTTGGGTGTCTTGAGTAATATGAGGTTTAAACCAAGTGTAACTTGGCTGTTCTTAGGAGTGGTGCCAGTAAGCATAGGGGTGCAGATAGTTTGGAATTTTAAATGAATAGTTTGCAGCTACATTTTTATCTTGACTTTCACCTATCTGATATTTCCCATCAAAAGGCAGTTTTTGTCTAGTTTGTAAATAATTTCAGAAGCTCTTCCAAGTCGTGTCCCTGTTTCTTCGCCAGCCCAACCTTTCTGGTAAATCTAAAACAGGAGGCACTTAAGTATACTCATTGTATTCGCTTGTGGGACCCACACGAGGCATGTGTGACAGAACTAGGTTCAGCTTTACTTTGCCACCAACTCCAGAGCCAGGTCAGGCATCACAGATGTCACAGGACATTTTAATGGAAAAAGGTAAATTTTTTATAGAAGAAACACTCCCGGAGCACTGAGAGGTCCTCCTATCTGCAGTCGTGAATTTATATTTACATTACAAAACTGTGGCGGAGGTAAAGAGAACTGAGATAGAAACTGACACCCTGGCACTTGAAACCATTTGGCGAGCTCCTATTTGAGTGACTAATGTTCCTCATTTATCAGCAGAGCAGAGAAATCTGTCATCCTTTCAGCGTCTGTCTCTCCATATAAACTCATGCAAATGTCATTACCAGCAATCAATATTTAAGAAAAAACCCCAACAATTCCCAATCAGTGAGATATGTGATTTCACTGATTCTAACATAAATACCAGTCAGTCGCTCACGCATAACAGAGAGCAGGAAAAAAAAAAAAAATCAAAATAAAATCCCAAGGCCTGTCAGTTAAACTGAGGTTGGTGGGGCATGGCGATTATCTCTGTGACCTGCATTGTTAAAGCCACAGCCTTGTACTGTTTTGCAGCCTGTTTGGCGTCTTCACACTTGTTCTCATTCATAATGAATACTGACGGGGCTGCAATATTAATAAGCCTCAGAGCCCAGGGCTCAGGGTTTATTTAAGGATTCAGATTAAGAGGACAATGGAGGTGACAGGATCTGTGTCTGTGTTGGTGTGGATTTAGTGTTTTAATTCACATGTATTTTTTATGACCCAAGCAGAGACATCAGAGATTTGATAGTTCAACCGGCATGGCCTTGTTAAATGGCCCCAAGGCAAAACGTGAAACACATGCCCGTTCATTTACTCACAGCGACTCACCTTTGCTTGACAAAACTGAAAATTCAAAATGTGCAGTCAATAGATGTTTGAAGCTTGGAAAACAGCATGGTTGCTGTGAGATTTAAAAAAAAATATATTTTCTCCATGAAACCTGTTTTCTGTGATTATTATTATTTTTTTTAATTAACTTTTACTCAACCAGGAAACTCTAGTTCACCATGTGAAATTGACCCTGCAACCTTCTGACTGAGAGACGACCTGTCAATGGTCGTTGACATTTCCAAAAATGTGCCAGAGCAACAGTTACGATAAGCCACATTTTAATACTATGAAAATAGAAAAATAGGTCTAAAAACCAGTAGAGCTTAATCAAATGACTTCGATTTTGGGTATAAAATATAGTCGTAAAACAGCAGGCTGTCCATCAATTGCAAGGTTGCAGGTTTAATTCTGTGTCTCCATGTTCCCCCGTGTCTTTATGTCAGTCCGCCCATGCTGCTTTCCACCCACTGCTGAAGCAATGGAAAAGTGCTATAAACTGTAACTGAAATCCATTTACCAGTTATGTGGGATAAGAATGAAGCAAACCCAAAACAGTTTGCGAGTCAGTAGGTGGATGAGGACGTCCCCTTTAATGCAGCCTTACAGAACACAGCAGTTATGAATGTTAGTGTAACCATTTATACTTTTCCCACCAACCACGACTTCTCTTTCCAAAATGGCTTTTGTAAAAGAGTCATTTGCTTCAGACTAAATGTGGATCGACGCACAAAAAGCATCGACTGACAAATTGTCACCCGACCAACAAATTAGATAGACTTATCATAAGAAATGTTTTTGCCTCCCCCTGCTTGTAATTCCAATGTAACGCAATGTCGATAAATCAAAATGAGTGCTGCGCCTGTGTCCAAACCTTATTTCAACAATTGAGTCCAATGTTTTTTTTTTTTTTTGGGATAATACAAGAACTAATGAGAAAAAGAGCGACAAGGAAAAAAACAAACAAAACTCCAAAACATGTCTTTTCTTGTCATTAAAACTCGCACACAATAAATAAGTAGGAGGCTAAATTGAAATCAGCTGATTGCTGTACAATATCACAAACCTGTCGCTTGAACCCAAATTGTGCAGCCTGTTAATGCTAATGCGATCGATTTCTCATTTGACAAGTTGGGAAAAGTTTCAAAAGGACAACATCTGAAAATTTGGAACATTACGTTAACCACTCCCATTCTGTGACACATCACAGCACAAATCATGTTATCACTAACAAAATGTAAGAACACATGTGATGTACATGAGCATGAAATATCAGGTTGGCTTCTCTGGACTGTGTCAGTACGGCAAGGATAAATAAGGGTGTGTGTGTGTGTGTGTGTGTGTGTGTGTGTGTGTAAGCCTAGCTTTCAGCACAAAGTAATAAGGATAACAAGATTAATATTTGCAATTAATGTAATAATTTAAAAAAAGGAAAAGAAAACGGTAGTTTTCTATCACAGTCCAGAAAAGAAACATGTATTCTGTTAACTGATAAGTCAAAATGGCTCAAAGGTTTGATTCTGCCGTGTGATTGTGTGTCTCTTTTTTTAAGATGGAATTTTCAGCTGGGCTCAACTCGAGCTCTCTTCCACCTTAAGTTGTGTGAAATGCACTGGATGAAACGACGACTGATACTTGATCAAACGAGAGCAAGATCATTTGGCTCACATGTGGTCCAGTTTAATTGGTGTGAACTCGGCCAAGACAAAGAGGTCAGGTGGTGTTGATATGAGGCTGCATGAGAGCAGCACGGCGTTGAGAGATGAGGTTTTTCGATGGCACCAGGAATGCGTCCAGATATGACGAAATACTGGCGGACAAGATAACAGAGGCTGTCAAAAGCGTTACAGAAAATGAATATTCTGGTGTAACAGTTCAAAGCATAGAGCCCAAATGTTCCACAGTTTAGAAAGAGAGCAAAAGTGAAAGCTGAGGCCTTCTATGTCAACAAGTTTGAATTTGATAAACCATCTCAAATAGATCTCAGAGAAGAAACATGTCGAGTTTGTTTGAACTTGAGTGTCTGTGCTTGTCTTTTTCTCTCTTTTTGGCCTGAAATGGACAATAGAATGGACAATAGAAGCATGTCCAGGTTGTGTCCTGGCTTCACCCACTGCCAGCTGGAATCAACAAATGAAGAGAATAAACTCGTGCAAAAGACGGATTGACTGTACCTGGTAGGCCACAGCTGTCAAGTGCTACAGTGTGAGTGTGTGTTATCTCTGTGAAGATGTAAGCAAATCCATGGATGCGTGTGTGTCTGTTGGCAGTGAGCACACACTCTTTTCAGCAATCTGTGATATTTCCACTCAGTCACACAGGTGTCACACCTCTTGTTTGAAAAGCAAATTAAAAAGTGGAAAAATGTGAGTTTTCACGTTCTCAGAAAATGATTTGGACTGTTTCACCACAAATAAATATTTTCGCTTTTAAATCAACTTATAGAGAATGTCACAGTGTGTAACTTCTGTTAATTCTTCTTGAAAATCAGTCTGAACATGGCTGGACCCCCCCCCCCCCCCCCCCTATTTCTTCTCCTTAAATCCTAATTTGATTACAACTAGTAAAAGTTTGCGGCCATGTCAAGCAGAAGTTCTGGTTCCAGAGATTAATATCCGAACAGAGCTGATGTCAGTTCATTTTATTCAAGAGCTCATTTTGTTGGACAGAGGCTTACAGGGGACTGTAACCAAAATGTTATAAACACTTTACCATCAATATAGCACAAATGCGCCACATCTGTTACTGGTTTACGGAGGGAAGGGGGAAAAAAAAAATGCTGGAAGAGAATTTGTTCTTCCATCAAATGCTAGATTTCATACGAGTGATCCATTGAACGTGACACACGTTAAAACAAGCTGGCTCTTTTGTTCATTCTAGCCAAGGAGTTGTTTCTTAAAATTCATGGCTTAAGCAGTTTTTGATGTAAAAAAACCCAACAAACTCCTCTTGTTTTCATACATTTTCTTAGGCAGCAAAAAAACAAATATCAGTCTGTTTCATTGCTGCAATTAAAACGACAACGTCAAACAAAACATTGATTTTTTTCCCCCCAGTGGGTTCCAAGCTGTTTTCCTGTGTGATCGTGTGATTGATTGAGGCTTTGTGATTTGGGGAGGTGACATTACAGCCGTACGGTTATTTCCCCAAAAGAACCTTTACAAAGTCATCCTGCACAGAAACATTACTTTCTTTTTACACTGCAAAGGAAGACTTTGCTACGCTACCTTGAATCTACATGAAGTTTTTGTTTGATCTTCCTTCAAACAAGCGTTTGACCCATCCTGTTCGTCGTGTCACACACTGGCAGGAGTGGACCGCCACGGTGCGACGCACGAGAAGCAGGGATTTGCTCAGTGATGTACAGTGGCAACCTGTTGGCAGTAATATTTGAACCTCCAACCACAAGCCTGCCTCTCTAGGCGCTGATTGTATCACCCCGAACTCACAGGCAATAGATCTGAACTGATATACTGCCGAAACCTGCCGTAGAGAAACTGAGGAAACGTGACGACGTAAAACTGTTCTGAAAGCTTGTTATATTCCTGCAAACGATTATTTTTTTCGTCCTCAGGAACATTGTCCCATCGGGCAGTTTGGTAAAACATAAAAACGATGGCGCCACGCCTGGTGCTTGGCTGCATCGTTATGTCACTCGAAGGTCACATCATACATTAGTCACAGGCGAACGCAAAATTGACTCTGGATTGGTCGTTTAAGAGTTCAAAACCCAACGGAAGATCTGTAGCGATTGAAAGTGGTTTAGTATTTATTGAAAAGAACAATTTCCCAGTTGTTAAAAGAAAACCAATTTGATGCTTACAAATTCATCTGAAGATCTAAAGCAAACTATCCTCTGATTCTCTGGGGCTTCTTCAAAGTGGATCTTTGATTCATCGTCTCTTTCTCAACAGATCGATTGCATTTGAAGAGTTCATTATCCAAGACAAATCCATATGCTTCTCTGCCACGTCCTCAGCCGTTCTTCTCATCTCTCCTTTGCTCTGTCTTTTAATTGGCCTTCAGTCATCACTCACCCGGGCCGCACTTGTTCTTTTACCACTCCGTCGTTCGGGTCTAATGACACTGAGGCTAATTTTACACCCACCAGTCGTTCCCTGTAATTACGGACTATCCAGACTCCTCGAGCTCAATCAATAACCACCAAGATGGGAAAACTTTGGTTAAAAAAAAAAGAAAGAAAGAAAGGAAACACTATGGGGCACTTGATTTGGAAAATGAAAGATGATTTGTTGTTGCTTTGATGATTAACAAAGCCAAAAAGCAGGTAGCTCTTTATCATCAGTGAGGATTGGGATAATGTCTTTTACTGCGTTGGATTACTTTAAATATTTTATAAATATTATCTACATAATACAAACAAATTACTGAGAGAGTGAGATCACTTTATGAGAATCATAATTTATCTGAAATTGGGTGACTGAAGAGGGGTAACTTGATGCAATGAAGTAATTACTATAGTATTTCTAACACCACCTTTTCTAAATTCTTTCCACTTGGATTCAGGTGGTTCTAACCCAGGGGAAATAGTATTGCTCTCTGGGTTTGAAGTTTCCAAATTGACATCATATGGATTCATAGCCGACCCTTTTCTTCCACTTTTCACACAATCTGATATTTCAAAGCCATTCATTCATTCAACAGGTACCACTTCTCTTATTTAAATAATCAGGCAGGCTTGAAATGTACCTTGAGGTATCGACATGCACACAACAAAATGTGCTCAGAACGGAGGAGGTCATTTGTCAGGATCTATATACAAAATATAATGAAAGTTGTTGACTCAAACACAAATATGTATTTGGTAGAGATTTGTAATAGTAATTAAGACAATTCCTCTTGTCAACCCTGTGTAGAATTGAAGTTAAATTCACCTTCTGCTGAGAGAGAATTATTCATTCAGCTTTCTGAAGCTCATTTGGTCTCACTGCAGAATTCTCAACATGAGAGGCAAAACCACCTCTGTTATAACAATGTGAAACATTTTCTCTTTCATCTCAAATGTAAATAAAATGAAGGACATTTGACACTGGATTCACACATTCTCAGTATGAACAGTGATTTATGACTTTCAAGCAAGTACAATGTACTACGGTTAGAAATGAAGTGAGATATGAAGTTACTCAACATGTTGCAGTGTTTTAAAAAACACTGTGGATTCCCGATAAAATGGACCTTCAGCCTGATAAATTTGAATCTCTCCTGTGTTTTCAGATTTACACAGTCAGCAAAGTTGGGGACTAATGGCCTTCAGCTCATTGGAGACGTCTAATCCCATGAGTCATTGAAAGATGCTTGGCTACCGGGAACCAATGGGAGATGACAGCCAGGGCGGAGCAATGGACTGATGGTGGAACCGAGTGGCTGTGGCGTTGCTAATGGTAAGTGAGGGATAATTACGGTGAAAAGACTTGTGTGCGACTCTCCATCCGGCGAACGGAGCGGCGAGCCAGCCAGCCTACCGCCTCATTTATCATCATCTGCTTAGCAGCCTGCTCAGTCAGGACAAACAGAACAAACCCCCTCCATCTTTCTCCTTTTTGTAGTTCATCTCTTGTTCTTTCTCATCTTCCGTCCTTTTCATCCTTTACTGCTTATCCAATAAATGATTCTATCTCAACTCTTTATCTTTGATGTTAGTTCCACTTTGCCTGCATAAGCAGTTCTTTTCTATAGTTTTGGTTGTCTTTTACTTTCTTTACTACTGTTTTTTTTTTCTTATTTACTACTTTTTCTTTCACTTTCACATTCACTTACCTTGCTCCATCCCACATTTCTCTTTTTGCCCTGCTCTGTCTATTTGCTTGATTTGCTTTGTCTTCATTGCTTTGGTACCTTCCACTCACCATTTGTGCTTTGCAATTTCCACCTTCTGTTTTCCATCTTTCCCTCCACCACCTTCCTGTGACCCTCTATGTTTTTCATTTTTCCTCTTTCTGCTTCAATTTATTTTTTGGTTCCCTTCAATGATAGCCTTTTTTGGCACCTAGTGCTCATCTTTTGTCTTCTCAGCTGTATTTTAAGTTACATTTTGCTCTTATTTAAAAAAAAATACGTCATCAATTTACATTGTAAGTTGAAACTAGTTGTGGTTTAATTCACCATTATCATGAAGGGTAGCAATAATAGAGAATAAACCTGAACACTGACACACAATATATCTGCATTGGACACATTTATGTGTGTAACTAAGCAGATAAATGAATTGTTCCAGGCATTTTACAGTTTTACTGTTGAGTGTTAAATGGCTATGCAACTACTATGATTTCATTGCGTAGTTTGAGTGTTTTATTTAAAACCTCAGATGAGGTCATCTCACCTCCAACAGATGCAGAATCAATGGGTGGTCTGTCTTCCTATGAGTCAGCAAAAAGTCAGCTATTCTTCACACATGAGCATAAATTCATTATTACTCTCGCCTCTGTGCACCTGTCATTAATTAATGACTTCACGTGTTGTACAACAGTAACGACCCATCAAGACCTTGGCAGAGATACAGAGAGCAACACAGCCAATATCAATAATTGGCTACAACAGGTGACAGAGAAAAACTGAGTTAACATAAGAAGAAAAAAAAAATACAGGAGTACCACAAGCACAAGCCATGGCCATAACTCCAGGGAACGACGCGCAAACAGAACTAATTTGTAGCAGAAAGTAATTCGTATCACTCCTGACTGGAGGCAATTGTTGAAGAAACAGGAACCAGATACACCCAGGTCTCCTAATTTATCACTTTACAGTCTCGTCCTCCATTTGTCACTTGGATATGTCCGAAAACCTTTGTGTTTGTTTTTAGAATGCAATATGAAGACAAAACATTTGGGGGCTTTGGCACCCAAACAATTGCTCCTTTTTCTATATTATTCCCCATTCTTGAGCACCCAGCAATTGTTTTAAAAACAATATAGTTTTTTTATTTGATTTATTTAGCTTATTTTCCATTGTGCACACAGTGGCTACCATTTAAATCAGCGAATCAATATGTTTGGTTTCTTTCCAAATTTCTGGAGTTTTACAAGGTTGATGACTATTTGTCAAGTGGTGTCACTTCAGTTCAGTTCAGTCAACTCTCATCCCAAATGGCTAATTGTTTTTGTTGCTTTAAAACATGCACGTTAATACTGATTATCTAATCAACAAACAAACAAACAAACAAACAACAAAAAGAGGAAACATTCAGAACTATTCAGGACCAGTGACTTAAATCCCATCATATTTTCCAGTGAGCCCTCTGGTTGTAGGTGGGTTTCATCAAAAAAGGGTGGGGTGTCTTCGGCTTTATATCAGAAGGAATAAAAACTTGAGCGGTGATTTTGTTTTTACAGTTGGGCGTATGAATAGTGCCGACTGAAAGGCACCAGTGAAGCTTGATTAACAGAATATGAGCACACTTTGCCAGTGCTGTTCAAGCAGTTCTCTGTCACATACAAACTGTACTCACCACTTCATCACATTTCATTTAATCTTAATATTGTTGTTTTGATGTGATATTGCATCTGTCATAAACATCATGAAACACTTTTCAGCTCAGCAGACTGACTTTCTGTTCCTGCTTTAATTCTTGTGTGCGTTTTTTTTTTTTAATGTCTAAAAGTATCTTGTGGGATTTGACTGTACTGATCTTTGATTACACCCACACAGGAGGATTTTTTTTACTGCTCATCACACCACCTCCAGTCTGAATTTTGGTTGAAGCTGTCGTTCGAGACTTCCTCCTCAATGCCACGATGGTGAGCTTCTTCTCCTCCTCCGAGAATCAATTTGAACCACGGCGAGGTGAGTGCTTATGACGGCTCACCATTACGTCTGTCACATCTTACATACAGTGACAAAATGAGGAGATAAAAGTACATAGACTTCGATCCCTCAATGTTGACATTTCATATTGTAACAATGCCCAGCTATGAATTTAAGAAACCCTAAAGGCTGGTGTAATAACTGTCTGCAAAAACCTCATAGCCATGGAATGAAGAACTATAAGAAGTACGGTAAGTGTAATAAAACTATTTCATGTGAACCATACTTAAAAAGCTTTACAATATCCATGTATTTATAGATTACAGTTTCACAGTTGCAACACACACACTTTCTCACCTCTGACAGTAAGAAATACATAATTAACTCTCAACTCACACATGCTGCATATTGTTTTGAGTCATAAGTTGTAGATACAAATTTTTATACTAGATTTTCACAGGTGGGGTTGTTTTTTCATCACAGTGGCCAGACAAGTCACATGGTCTGGTCAAGCATAGCCTGATCAAACCATGTGGGATAAGGATCCCACATGGTTTGATCAGGCTATGCTGGACATGGGCCTACTGCCTGCAAAGACAAACTGATGGTGTCTTTCCTGCTCAGATGCTTTACATGGGAACACAAGCAACCTCCCCAGCGGGTCGCCACACATTTGAAGTTTGTTGTGCTGCCCTGCAACTTCAGTTACAGAGGGGAAAATGTATCTTAGCAGGCCAGAGTATTTAGCTTTTTGGAGTAAGTACCTGGAAAAAGCCTTCCATACTCTTGATTGGGTTTAATTTGGCGGAACGTTGTTGAGCCTGAGTGGTGAGGTGTTACTGGACTGATGTGCTTGTCAGAGACCGTCTCTAACAAGCGCCATGTTTTACAGTGATGCTCTCAAATGCTCTTGCTACCAGAGCTCCTTGGGTCTCGGGCTTGCTGCTGTTCTGGAACTTCAGACAAATTAAAATCCTGAAATGAGTCAAGCACTGAATACAGCTGTGGTCCGCACTGATATGCGACCCGGTGAAACAACCCTGACTGACACCAAGTCACCACCTATTTGTTGTCCTGGATGTAGATTTGACACAGCCTTGACAAGAACCCCAAAGAGTAAATGCATCAAATTGCTGCATGTCAAAATCTATTTGTCTGAATATCCGCCTCTTGCACACACTTTTCTGCTGCTTACAATAGCTTAATAGCCACTGTAAGTTCGTCCATATCAGATGACAGGCGTTCATTTGGAAAATGGCTGTCTTAATCTATATTTTATCAACTGGACTGAAGACATTAATAGTAGATATTCTTATTACATTTCAAACCTCATCAAGATTCTTGATGTGGATCTCATGGTAGGACACTTAAATGGGCCGCAGCAAGTGATTCATTGAGTCACGTTCCCTTTTCTCAGTACTTTGGCCTGGAAAGGACTGTAACTATGTTCAGCTGGTGTTTACTGTTTTCATGCCTCCTCTTTCAGCATTCCCTGGAACACATAAATAAAGCTATTAGGTTGTGGCAAGCTTATGAAACATACATCTGCCTCGTGAGCCGAGCGAGCGCAGATGGCTCTCAGATCAAGGCCTTAAGGTACTGCAATTCTGGTTCCAAGAACCCCAAGCTGGCTGAAACTGATAAAGTCTTCAATGACGAGGGCGACTGCAGAGCTACTTTGCAACGCTGTAGGAGTTTTGTAATATATGTGAGAATGATCCCACACTAAATCCTCCCTCAGATAAGTTTATTGTCCTAAAAGTCTTTGTCCAGAAAACATGTGCAGAAGGGCTGTAAAGGTTCGTACAAGAAGCAGAAGTACAGCCACAGAGCTCCGGTGTTGTCGGTTAAGTGTCTTGGAAGATGAGTTACCAACTAAAGTAGATAGCAAATTTAATTTCATCAACCAGAGGAACTTGGCAAAGCTGAATCAGGCAATGAATGACTGTGCAGCAAAATGTCAGTAACTCTCCTATCTGGCAGCGTCCAGTCTATCACTTCACCCCCACCCTCCTTCTTTACTGCTTTTCTTTCTTTCCATCAGCTTCTCCCTGGACTTATCTACTGTCACACCGCTTTCCCATCTTCAGCACTTATCTCCGGTGCCAGTGTGTGTCATGCATTCATAGCCTCGTTGAAGATAGGACATTACGTGGCAAGGTTGTCTCGTTTACTCACGATCTCACACGGAGATGATTTCTGCGGGCACCCACCTCGGTCCTGTCTTCATGCTGGACTTCAAGTTGTTTGATCCTATCCCAGTGGTGCATTTTCCCAAGTTTGTTTGTTGCAGCCATGTGCCACCTGTCACTTCACTGCTGGGTCTTACAGTGATATGGCAGCGCTGTGTTTCTCAATAACAGAAAACTAAACAAAAACAAGATTTCCTACTGTTTGATGAAAAGTCCAATGAAAGGCTATTGGCCCTTTAAAAATCTAATTTGTTCTCGATTGATGTTTGCTTAGTATTTTCCTGTTTTACGTCTCTTTCGTGTACTTGATGGCTTTGATGATATCGTAAATAACAGTTCATATTTTCTGGTTGAAATAAAAACAAATGAATCTATCATGGAACCAGTTGCTAGTGTTAAAAGAAACACTTGAAACCAGTCTTTTCAATTAATGACAAAAAAATGGTGTACAAGCAGTCCCCACATCAATTTAAAAACCAAGTGATATAAAAACCCTGAACGAAAGTCTAATCTTCTCGACAATAGAGAGAATTCCTTTTGTAACCGTGGTTGTACTTTATCTGATAGCATTCCTACGGGAATGGGAAAGGATATATCAGGGTGGTGCATGGCGCGAATACTTGTTTCCTCTCACCCATTCAGGAAGATAAGGAAGTGATGACACTCACTGGGTAACAAAGGATAGAGAAAAGGAAATTGGAAAAGGGAGGGGGAGCGTACTATATATCAAAATATCTTGGGATTGTCTTCCTTGAGATATTGGCGTATGGTTTTCTTGGAGTGGTGTAGGTAAGCTGTAAATCAAATGGCATCAGATATGTTAAGTCATTTAAGTTGAATTTTTCTTTTAATCATATAAAAATCTTAGTGTAACTTTTTAAATGAAATTTTTCTGCATATATGCCTCTTATGTTCTCGGAAAAAAATAAATAAATCAGTCCTCCAATGCAAACGTGAGTAAATGATTTGTCCAAGAGCATCTTAATTATTAGTTCTTGAAACAAACAAACAAACAAACACAACTTACTTAGCACACAGTACTCCTGTGATTTAGAAAATAGAAACCTATTGTCTCCACACTTTGGGAGGCCAGCGCTTTAGATGTAGCACCGATATGAACAGAGGATCTTTTGAAATCGTTCTGTTTAAGCTTTGAGCTAATTACAGTTGCAAATCATATTGTGGTGCAACCGACAATGGAAAAAACTTGAGACGACGCTTTGAAAGCTCACAGTGTTGAGCAGGGCATTACTTTAATTGCTTCACAACAAACACAGAGAGAGTGAAAACTTTAGTAGAGTCCTTAAATGAGTTTTCCACCATGGCTTCTTAGCAAAGCCTTTTTCTTTCTTTCTTTTTTTCCTCCCTTAGTCTCTTGAGGTAATAGACCTGTCACTGCAGTAATAATGATGAATCTCCTCTTTCTGCCCAGTAGCGGATGGGAGATGGACCCAAAATATGGATATAAGTGCTTTGAGTGGAACTGGATCAAAGTGTGGGTGGAGAGAACACTCATTGTGATCATGGCACGAAGGCATAAAACATGGGCGTTACAGAAAACATACAAATTTAATAACAAATACATCACTTTTGGCTGACTTCAAGTCTATGATTTGATTGAAAGTGAGCAATATTACAAATCAAGCCTCCTCCCTTTCCCATCCCAGTGGCTCACGACTTAATTACGTCTCTGTCATTACAATGCCTTGTGGGTAATGCACTAGATTGTGTAATTCTTCTTTCTCAGCAACTTCGCAATCCATCTACGCTTTATTAAATGTAAGGAATTCTTTACCCTTGGGTAATTGATAGGGAGAGAAATAAAACTTCTATTTATCTGATTTGAAATCTGAATAAATGACGCAGCTATGTGCCATCACAGACCAGCGGTCCACAGCAAGGTTGCCACTTGGTTTCGCTAATAAATTTGCACCCCTCCACGCTGCAGCGGAGTGCCACTACAGTCGGTGGTTTATGTCTATGAAACAAATGATTGATCTTTTGGCGCCACGTCGTGCGCGTGATTTCATCACTGGAGCAGTTGGACAAAGGAGGCAGACAGCAAAGGTGAAAGCGACGTGTTTGAGGGTATGGAGGCATGTGCGCTTTGTCCTTTCATTACTTCAGAGCACTTGCTGAATGTTTGTTGGTATTTACACCATCTGGCACCAGAGATCGCGGGGATGGGGGGTGTGGGTGGGGATGGGGGGGTGGGGATGGGGGGTGTGGGGCTATTTGGAGGTTGTCAAAATTAGACTTGCACATGCCAAAAATAAACATAAGGCACTTTCAAAAATTGAAAGAAGATCCAGCGAGTTGCCAATTGCTTTTATTTTAAACGTGTCTACTTAAGTGGGTGTGTCCGCCAACGTTTTGGTTCACCCGACATGATTGGCTCAGAGTCCTCACACTTTTTTTCTTGGGAGAGGGGTGACAGCATTTTCTTTTGTTTCTCCTTTTTTTTCTCCTTCAATTCCAATCACTCATATTTGTTGGCATTGAATTGTTGTTTATTTTCTTTGGTTTTTAATAATTTTTTTTTTATTATTGCCTCTTGCACTGGTTTCTTTCTTGTCTTCACACAATCAACTTCCTATTGGGGAGTATGGTTTCTTCTCTCAGATTGTACCCCCCTAAGCAACCCGTCAAGTAGCAGGATGTGTGCTGCACACCAATCGCCGATGGCTGCACTATGTCTTTTTGCTCCGTTAAACCCTCTTATAATGCACTGACCCGGAACAGATGCAGTCGACCTATATACAGTAAGCTGTGAGTGAACAGCCTCCATCTGCAAGAGTAATCTGGTACTTTTGGGTCCTTTGAGCTCTGCCATGTCTCCTCGCCTGCTGCTTTCACTACGCTTCACACTTTGGACACTGAACTGTGGTTCAACTCCCAGAACTGGCTCTCTGGCTGTCTTCTGAGCTGAGCAGCCTCGGGGCTTGACCTTTCTGGAAAGCAGTGAGCTGTCAAGTCTGGTTAAGTTTCAGTGGTCTTGCATTAGTGTACAACACACTCCTGAGTGTGGTGATTGTGACATTGTCTGGCAGACACCCCAGGCCCCGGTGTCATTGGAGGTCTTCATTGCTGACCTTTACAGCCAATTCATTTCAATGGAGACGTCTGGCCTGAGAAATAATCTTAATGAATTTGGCCTGCTTTAATTCACAGAAAACAACAAGAAAAAAGACAAAAAGCTCAAAGACAATTGAATTATTTGTGGTCAGGTGCTTAGGGCAGTTTGAGTGATCATCAACCGTGCCTTGCACAACTTTCTCATTCCATTACCTGTCTCGGGTCAACGAATAGGAGAAATGGGGCCCCTCAGGCTATCATAACAAAAAACAATAAGATAAAGGCACCTGAGTAAATGTGTGAAATGCACAGGTCTGGAAAGTCCAGAGGTAGCACACACTGGTGAGATGTTTTGTTTTTTTTACTAACAAGCAAAAACTGCGAGGCTTCAGCAGAAAAGGTGTTGCAAGAGACAATTAGAAAAGCCCCCTTCAAGTGAGTGGCTCTGAAATCCAAACAATGGGTGAATTTGGACTTGACGCTAGCTCAAAAGTGGGTTGGCAGCTGGTATATAAACTCCCGGACTGAAGCTGAGGCAGGTACGTTGGGAGTTTTTGCAGCACTGTTTTGTGAGCATGGTGAACACTGGTGCGTGACCTGGCTCTGTGATTGGATCGCTGTGTTCTCGGTGGGTAATTGGGCCGTGGTGCTACAAACAGGAGAAAAGGTGCAGGTTATCAACATCTGCAGATGTCCAAAAGACACTCAGGGGACTGAGATAAGGGAAATTCTGACAGACTTTGCTGAACGACTGTCACATGAGGAACATATTTAATATTAGTTCATGTTTTTGCAGGATGAACTAAGTCCTTGAATTGTCTCCTTGTATATGTTTGACTGATAGAGGAAAACCAAGAGATGAACAACCCATGAAATTTAATATACTGTATATTCAGTTATTGTTTTGGGTAATGGCTGTTATAATTTTATAATTTGTATTTTTTTTTTTTAGATCTTTCAGCCACCAGACTCTTTTACTGTTAATCCAGACTATTGAGGTGGATTTGGTATGCGGTGAACCCTCCTATCTGAACTATGCAAGCCCTTCCCTTCAAGAGATGTCATATGGATAGGAGCAGATGTTTCTCTAAAACCTACAAATCTAATTTTCAGCATTGATGTTCATTCCCATGTGTAGGTTTCCGTGCAAAATGTTAAAATAAATCCCATTAGAGTTGAAGGGTATTGAAGTGTCAGCTGTTAACAAACTGGATGGTTTCTTTATTCTGTCAGTGGGAAAGAGCCTTCATGCTTTCCTAAATAGAGTTTCAAACTTTTGTGCCATCTTTGAAATATACACATTTCCTCTTGAATTGTAAAATGTCTGTGGTTCAGCATCTGATATGTTGCTTGTATTATTGATAATATAAATTGGTTTATGAGATTTACAAGTTCTTGCTTTCTGTTTTTATTAAACCTTTTTTCCACCGCACCATCTACTTTTACATTTTTTTTTCAAGCAGCATGCACATAGGTATATAGAGGCACATATGAATAGAACATAATTTCACAGAACCTGTATAGATTGATAAATTCACTGTGTTGAAAATAAATCCATGTTTGTCCCGGCATTTTTAGATCTATTCTCAGGAACAGTTTTGATGAAGGAAAAAAAGAAAAAAGAAAAAAAGAACTGCGGTGACACTGCCACAAACATAACAGACAGGGATGCAATTATTAAACAGAGCACTCAAGGTCTCACCTTAGTACCCAAGGCTGCAGCTGGAGAGGTTCACATTAGGCATGCAGGCACATAACCTTGTACTTCAGCCATTCTCCCTCTAAACCGACTCACCTGTCTTACAGCGGCACCTGTTTTGCCATTCTGGGCTTTCATTGCTGTTCACTATTCAGATCACGTGTCTTTCTCAACCCAGTCCCCCTTCAACCACCTATAGCAGATATATATATGTGCGAGTGTCTAGGAATGTATGTGTCCTGCAGAAATATGTGGGAGAGATGAAAAAAAAAAAATGAGTAAGCATGTTTACAGCTTTCCTCTGGGCACATTTAAAATGGAATTCCACCTTCCACCCAATATCCATCTAATATCTCCAGGGTGGCTGCCCACCCACGTACTCGAGCATAGCCAGTGTCCATATGGCCCAAAGGGAAGTCTCATTGTTTTATTACAGATCAGACAATCTGGGAGTTCTTTCTCTGGCTCCTGTCCTTGGATATTTTGTTTCTTTTATGATGGGTTGTTTCATTTATTCAAATATGCCACAAAAGTCCAATTGCAGTTGGGAGAGTGGGTGAATATTAATTCAACATTAATCAGGTATAGTGAAACTTCAAACGTGAGCTCTGAAATCTTTATTTTCGCCAGTGACACTGAACAAATCAAAGTGCAGGTGCAGAAAGCTCAATAGTTGACAAGACCGGGTAATATGTAACAATCCAAATATACCTTCTTTAGGTGGGAAACCATCCAACTGCAATCACCAACTGGTTATTTCATCATTGTGAGGCATTAGATCTGTCATCCCATTGGAAATATATGCCTTGGCAAGATTCCAGACCTGATTTGCTGGCAGGGAGTCGGTCTAAGAGCTCCCAATTGCTGCTATCGAGATCGCACTCAGCCTGGCAGGTCTACCCTTCTCACTCCCCCTGAGGCCTGATCGCCAAGGGCAGCTTCGCTCGAGCCAGAGTGGGAGGCTGGTAAAGCAGAGACATACAGGAGAAAAGATGACCAGCTGGATGAGAATGAGTGCAACTGAGGTTGTTTAAGAATGCCGCTCAGGTTTTCAATTGGTGCAGGGAGGGGCCTCTTTGGGATGACAGAGTGTCTGGCCAATCTGGCGGGAAGGGAAACCCAAATGTGGGGATGGGATGGTTGCCACGGCGCTGAGGGAGGATGCAAGTGATGGATGGTAGTTGTTAGACGCAGTAATTGTGTTCAGGTAATTGACCCTGCTCCCTCCTCCTTTCTCGCTCTGCTCCTGGGGAGCCAAGCACTCCATCTCTCTTTCACTTCTGTTCCACAGATGGGAGAAAACATCAGCAAAGAAGGGCCAGTTCCTTGTCTGCAGTGGTTTACCTGCTTAGGATATATACAACTTACATTGTTAGAAGACAGTTATCGTGGAGATGAAAGGAGCTGCTGAAAGAGTGTATATTGAGTATTGTATGCCATTAAACATCTACTTTTATATCATGTTACAAAATAATAATTATGCGGATGCGGGTGAGCATTGCTACATGATAGCCGTTAGCTCATATCAATGGCTACGAGGCAGGTCAGGTAGCTACATCACTGAGTGAAACACTGAGCAGGGAGCATCTCCATGGCAACAGATGCTGATGTCCTTTAATCTCCTCCATGAGGTGCCTCTCTCATCCACTTTGCATGGAAATTGTTTTCTCAGTGTTTTGGTATTTATTCAGAAACAGTTAGCTGTTACTGACCCAAAATCGAATTGATTGGTAAATGGTAAATCATCGCAGAAAATGCGATTCGGGTGAGCAGTTTTTTGTCAGAAGTCTGTAAAATACATACAAACCAATAAATAAATACGTGCAGATGAAAACATAACCTTCTCAGCCAACTTCCTGGGTCACCCAGCTTTCATTGGTGAAGTAAATACTACAAATAAAACTGTAGAAAGCATTGCCATGGTGGGCCTGATAAGCATGCTTTGAAACTGAATATTCAATTTTTTAGTACTTTCACATGCACATAAATTTTCACAGTTTAAAAGGTGAACCATTTGAGTAAGATCAGGTGACCCTTTAATTTGTTCAGAAAAATCCAATTGGCTCTTTTGACTTTGTTGTCAAATAGGGTTTGCAGTTATCAAAACTATTGAGTCCGCAAAACTATTCAGTAAGTGCTTGTTTTGGGGTGTAATGCGGTCTTACATTGAACATGTCATCACAGTACAGCATCAAAAACATGTAGTGCAGTCTTACCTCCTTTTTTCCCTCCTGAAATGGCAGGTTAACCTACTAGTTTTCTGTAGTTTGAGTCTGGCCTTGAGTTGGCCTTTATGCAACATGCTAAGTGAACTACAGATTAACCAATTTTCCAAACGTGAAAATTAAAGACCCCTTTCAGACTGCAGCACACCCTCACCTGTAGTGGTAAAAGCAATCCGCCCTGAGTGCCACTGAAGCAGTGACTAAAACGGGGGAGGATTGTCATGGGTATATGAAGGAGGTGATGATGTACTTCCTTCTTCATGCATCAGCAAGTTATGGCGACATTCATCACGAGGCCCAGACTGTGCTAATAATCATCTGGGCACATCTCAATCTACAACCTCTGATTTATACAAAGCTCGGCACTCTGGTGACAAGTTTTTAAACGGAGCTGTGTATTGTAAATCATAACCTCAGTGACTGCTGGGTTGATGGGTTCACACTGAGCAAAATGAGGGGATAGAAGACTTCCATTTGCACAAAAAAAACACTTGTTTAAGCACATTACAGTACGAGCGAAGGTGCAAAATTATGAACATGAATTCATGCTTCTAGTACTTGGGGATCGTAATCTAGGAGTAAAACATTTTCAATTTGTGTCTGAATACTCTAATATGGAATCTGCTTTTTCTAAATTCACGTTTTCTGACTGACATACTCTGATGAATTTGTAATTCAGCCCATCTGTGTTAATCAATTTTAAAAGTGTCATGTTAAACACAGCTGACTTCAGATGATGTTATTACTTTGATGTAAAGCACGTCACTCAAGAGACTTATCCCCGTTATTATCGCAGTCACTTTTACAACACTGCTCAATCTCATCCTTCAGGAGTTGGCAGTAAAAAAGGCCAATGTCACCCTGCTAATACAGACCATAAACTACCTTCGTTGAACTTTCTAAGTCAAGGTTGTGTTGGGTATATAAACCACTAACCACTGCTGGTGGGTCCCATTCCCCAGCAGCTGATTTATTTATGCTGGGAGGCAAATGGGCACAACAGAAAGAGTTAATAAGTTGCTGTTTACAGTTTTCATTTTCTTACTTTCACTTAAAACAGAAACACAAATATAGCAAAGGTGACACTATAGAAAAGCTGTCTACTTTCTACATCAATGGAGTTTGTAAGTCTAATGGAGTGGTCCTTTTTGCTAAATAAGTTACCGAACTGAATAAACTGACCCAGAAATCTCAGTGGCAGACAATGACAAGAGCTGGATAATTTTTAGAAATGCTCAGGAAATGCAAATTTCACTGCTTTCTTCTTCTTGCGTATCCAACGCTGGGTCGTCCTTTCACAGTCGAGGTGATAAAACACAGTTGTTGTCGTGGCAGCAACATTTAATGCAACATCATATCCTGCTGCTCAGGAAATAAAATGATGATGGACTTACTGGATCTATTTGGTGCTGTTGTCACTGCTGGCCCCTGGAATTAGGTTCTGCAGCGTATGGAGCAGAACAAGCAGGTTCAACAACAGTTTCTTCCTGCATGCCAGAAGACTGCTGAACCCACGATAATAATTCTCCCTCATTCTCACTCATATCACATCTACACCGTACTGCTCCTCTCAGGACCTCGATGCTGTATTGCCGCAGAGTGTTACTCTGACATGGACTGTGCATCGTTCTTTAAACAGTTTTTATTTGTCTATTCTCTCTCTTTCTCTCTCATTGAGATTGAGTTGATGGTTTATCAAATTCAAACTTGTTGACATACAAAGCTCTATCTACACACACACACACACACACACACACACACACACACACACACACACACACACACACACACACACACACACACACACACACACACACACACACACACACACACACACACACACACACACACACACACACACACACACACACACACACGCATCACATGCACATATCAGATCTCATGTGGTGTGTAGTGTGGCTGCATTCAGATTCTTTTCAGTCGTTCTAGTATTATGAACTTTTCTCCACATACGGTAATTTCTTATCACCAAGATCAATAAAAAGTGGTGAAGAAAGTACAGATTTTTTATCATTTCTTCACAGTTTGACTCCACCAAGTAAAGTTTTAAAGGAGGAAGCGAGCTTTTATATGACTCAGTTGAAGGGCAAAGACATTTAGCACTTACTTTTCCCCTTGTCTGTGAGCACACATCTCAATTACAGCCTGTTCAGTGGCCTTTAACACCTTTAGCATAATTCAGAATAGAGTTTTACTTGAATTATGAAATGAAAAATGGCCCATTTTCTGTCTTCACCAATTGAACTACCCTGCCCTTATGAGAATATCCTTGAGGTGCATTCAGATGTGATCAACTTCAAATCAAGGAGAGTCTCTAATCAAAGATAGATACGTTTGCACATTTGCTCCTTCTTCAAGGTCAAAGATTGCAGTAGGCCTCATTTAACCTTGATCTTGTAATGATCTGACATGTAACTCCACATACTGCTACATATACTACAGTCTTGCCTTAATTTTCTAAAGTGCTTGGTCCATTTTAGAACCTCAAACGGGGGTCATAATAAAGACGCCACTACGGATTTTCTAGACAGAGTGAAATTCAATGAAGTCAAATGATAGTCAGTTACCTCTTCTGTAACAAGCTTTTTATCCCACATTCCCAACCCTTGAATCCAATCTGTGCCCCACATCACATCTTTACACTAACCCAGGTGTATTAAATAGAAATCAAGGCTGGGTTGCGGGTGCTGTAATGATCGTTCGGGCCAGCTAATATTGGACAGTTTATCCAGGCAGGCTGCCACAACCGACTTCCCTTCAGTCTGACATTGCTGTGACTCCATTAGCCAAAGTGTTGGAAGTAAATGATGGAAGGCAGTGCTTGGCAGTGTCAGAGCCCGCTCAGATCAGCTGGCCTTTATCGATTCAACCGCAGAATAAAGGATGAAGCAGGGAATGGGCACCCCAGGTGCACTTTGTCCAACCAAGCCACACTCTGTCTTTTAAACATTGGCACACAGTGACTCAGGGGGGTAGTCATTCCCATGCTGCTTTGGTCAAGTGGATATGGCAGAACACACGGGCGCATGAGCACGCCGCGACAGTGTAAGGCTACAGAAAAGGTCAGATATGCCGTGATTATGTCAACAAATGTCAACAAGTATTTATTATACTGTAAAGCATAAATCTCTCTCTCTCTCTCGGTCTCTCTCTCTCTCTCTCACACGCACACACACACACACACACACACACACACACACACACACACACACACACACACACACACAAAACCCACGTATTGAATACAATAAACAGCTTCTTTTCCAAGGATCTCAAAACCACATGTCAACTCACCCCCCATGCTTTAAAAAAAACAAAAAAACATAGAAGCATATTTTATACTTCTATATCCCATGAATAACACTCCAAATCATGACATGTGACTGCATTTACTGAAATCAAAATGTATCAATGATACGACCACAATCTTGTCACAATCAGAGTACAATACATTCTACTACTTTATGTCTCATATTGTAATAAAGTTAGAACTATCAATCACATGCAAATCCATCCTTCCACCTTCTGTTGTGTTTTAACAAACTACATATTGTGAGGCGCTAGAGTCAATCCCAGCCGACCTTGAGTGATGGCAGGATATGCTCTGGATAGGTGAGCAGTCCTTCCAAGGGAAAACACTGAAAAAAAAAACCCCAAAACAAAACAGGAAATCACACACACACAGTCGTAGCGAGGTTCAATTTTAGAGTCACAAATTTACCTCAATTGCTTGTTTTTGGACTTTGGGAGGAAGCCAGACTGCAAGGAAATAACCCATACAAACTCCACACCGAAAGGCTCCTGAATGGACGACAAACTTTTTCTTGCTGTGATGCAAGAGCACGAACCACGACAGCATGTCTGTATCTGAATCGCTGAATGTTGGATTACAACTTTGGGCTGAATAAAAATGCAGTTGGCCAGCAGGCCATAGTTTGGACACCTCTGCCCTAGACACATATAAATAGTGTACATTGAATTGAATAAGTCTAAGTCCAAAAAGGTTAGAGAGTGTAAAATCTTTACAGCTACGGAGAAGTAAGTGAGTGAGAAAGTAAGTAAGTGTGCTCAACCAGCATGAATGTTACCCAGGTCCTTCGTTTATGGAACGAATTGGAAAATTAAGGACAACCCAGATTTCTTTGAGTCCCCCACAGTGAACAAAGGTACAGCAGTACATTCTGCTTGCAACAGCCAGTGTCTCCATAAGCTCCGTCTCACACCTGTTTGTGTTCACCGTCAAGGTTGTGGGGAGGTCAGTGGTGTCGGTGGCTGGCTTTAAAGTCAGGACAAAAGTTTTGTTCAACGAGTCAGGACTGTACTTAATGTTGTACTGGTTTTGTTCATTCATTTCAAGACTTCCTGTTTTCGTGACTCAGCTCAGTGATCGCCTCAGAGCTCCTGAAGGGCTCAGCAGGGGATCCTGCTTCAAGGGACTCACGTGTATCTAAGAGCATAGACAGTATGTGGTCGTTGTGTCACATGGGTGGTAAGGTAGCAAATTATTTGAGAGTGTGTCTTCTAAAAGATATCTCTAATGATCCTGTGGCCTCAAACGCCTCTTTATTCTTGAGTTTATTTCATGCCATGAAGGTGAAGGGGTGTCGCTTATTTTCTCTTTAACAGTCAAGCATGTTGCTGAAATATCCCTTGACATTTCTCTGAACCTCTCTCTGCTCTGTCATCAGGCAGCGCGAGATAGGCACTTTTGCTAAATGGCCTAAATGTAAATTGAATGGGCTGCTTTGAAATAACCGCTGCAGAAACGCACTTTATGTCAAGAAGGATCATTAGTTTTAAGACAGTGTCTATGCTATGTCACCCCTTTAAAATCACATATGCAGACACAAATCTTTTGCTGTTCATTGTTGATGGCGGTTTAAACAACCTATATTCATATTTTAGATTCAACGTAAGTGAAAACTGACCAACGAAGCTGCTTTAATATCCTTTGCACAGATACGATTAGTGTAACCCATAGAATAAACAGCCATCATTGATGCTTTTAGGGCCATATCAGTGCCTGCCATGAGCTTCAGGGTCTGGTTTTCTAGCTTTTGGTTATTCCACAGTGAAATCTCATTACAATCCAGTTAGAAAACTAACACAATGAGAAGCTGGTCCAAGGCCTAAATAGATGTTTTTCCTCTATCATTTACTTCAATCAAAGACCCAAAGACAGCAATATCGGTGCAAGACATGTTGTATAGTTGGCATTAGAAAAAAAACAATGATTCAAATTTATCATAGCAATTCTAAAGAAAAGGCTAACTATTTATTAGTCTATCATGAAAAAGCTCCGGCAATTTGGTCTCATGATTTTACATCATTACACTTGTAAGTATTATCTTTAAGAATGTATAGGAGACACTCTTCTCAGTTCCTAGTCTTTTCCAAAATAGCGTATTATCAGCCACATTCTTTTTTCTCAAAGGTAAATTTAAGGCACAAACCCTAACCCTTAGTAATCTCCTGAGGAAGGATACAATGAGTGGGCGAAGCAGAGACCATATTCCTGCCGTGTTATGAGTTTCATATTGTGATCTTTACATATACAAGTGACAACTTATTTTATTCTTATATTAGAAGACGTTCACATGGCATATGTCCACACGAGTGTTATTTTAGTATTATTGCAGAGAAGCATTTTAGCAGGGATGTCCGTTGGGAGTTTTCTATGGCGATCCTGGTACCACCCTGTCGCTGAATATAAATGAGTATCACCGGCAATTCAACATGGTTTTGACGTAGAAGGAAAATACCTGCAGCACAGATTAGCATTCAATGTTTGGTACGTTGAGCTATCATAGTTTGCTTTCTTTGGCATACTGAGATATTTTATGTGAAAATATTGATAGTCATTCTCCAAAACTGAGCCTTAGTTTTCACTGTAGTTTCACCTTCTGAAATTGATATTAGAAGATTAGTTACTGAGACGACACTACTTTTCATGGGTTACTTGAGAGATGTGCAGTATCCAGATGATTCTCCTTGTCATGGCAATTATACAATTTCCATACGTGCGTGCAGAATTCACACAGTGAAGGCCTTTGTGAAGCAGAGCAGCGTCACAAACTCGCATGGAGCCAATTGACCTCTATTAAGATTTATTTAAAATAAATGGCTTTTTCAAATTCTATACAGATTATAAGCCTTGTCTCTGGACCTGTTATTCAATTCTCTAACAACTGATCCAAATTCTAAGTTGCACCCCTCCATTTCAGAAGACATAATTTATATGATCTTTGGTGTTACGTATTCAAAGTTCTACTGTATTATAAATTGAGTCAAGTTATTTTGAGACCTTTTAGTACCCAAGATCTAGTTTGAGGTAGCAATGCCTTCCAGCCTAAAACACAGGGAAATGGCATGGAAGAGGATCTTCATGAGGATCAATACTCTTAATTACTTTGAAAAGACTTTTAATGTAAATTCTTCCTTCACATGGTACAAACTTGAGTTCCACCTTGTCACCATACCTGGTATAAAACCTCATTTCACAGTCGAAAAATGAAAACGTGATCACATAATGAGCCATGAAGCATTGTGTTTTATATCAATGAATACTTTGGTTGGGTTGTAATTCAAAGCAAAACAGTATTCTTAAGGTTAATAGACGAAGTGTCTTTTTTTTTTTTTTTTTAATGGTGTACACAAACAGATTGTGTTGCAGTGAATTGTTATGAATGTGTTACTTTCTATCCCTCGAATCAGCAGGAAGAAATCTCCAAGGCACACGGGACACACAAACAAGCAAAATCAAGCCAGCCAGTTAGGGCACTGGCAGCCTCGCTAAGCATGGCTTAGCTCTGCCTTATGCAGCATTATCAAGACCGACACATTGGTTGGGCGCTATACCTGATGGTCCCAGCTGTGCCAGTGCTGGCGTCCGTATGCCAGATGGCTCCAGCTCCCGGTGAAGCTGCTATACTACTTCACAGGACAGAACAGCAGACTGAGAAATAGGTTCTATACCAGTGGCATGAAAAGGACTGATAACAGAGAGCGAGTGAGAGTTTTTGGTGGGTGTTACTTACTGTTCAGCTATGTGCGGTGGTGAATACTTGTTTGTTTATGACTTTTCTGAGAGCGCTGTGCGTATCATTGGCAAAAAGCCTGCCAGACAGATCGATGATGAGGACTTGCTGCTGCGGCAGCCATGCTAGATATGGCCTGATTTAATTCCCCCTGGTCTCCCCGGATGAGGTTAGTCATTTTGATTTTGATGATATTGAGCTTGAAAGAAGTCACACATTCTTTTGCAATGGACAAGAATTATATTATCTGGTGATTTTATTATAATAATCAACAACATATTGCAGCATCTTAATGAGTAACTTCAATCCGTACCTGTTGAATCACAATTGAAATTACAAAAATTCTGCTCAATCCATTATAAGGAACTGGAGGATATGCCATTGGTTTTTGCTTTTATTGTTTTCACACTGAAAAAGCAAACATGTAGGTGTTGACATAAACAAAAGTCATGCACATTGTGAAAGTGAGGCAACTAAGCAAATTCTTCTCAAATATGTCTTTCAAATCGAAAGAGAGCAGTCAGATATTTTAATGAAAACACTGGACATATACAACCATTTAGATAAAAGTAGAATTGCTACCAAAGTGTAAAGAAAAATAACAAAAAAACATCCAAAGTTCTTTGACAAGAAAAGTTTGGGAGAAGAAGCGTATCTGATATGCCTCTGTGACTTCTGTAAGCCATCTGGGCATCCTCGTGCTCCACGTGCTCACACCATGTATTCCCCGAGGGTCAGAGTCACATAGAAAAACACTGGAGGAGGAAGATCGTAGGCTGATACACTGTAAGCTCAGATTCCCATTTTAGGCTTCTGTATTGAGATGTCAAGAAACCGATCTGCCAGTTGTAATGAAAGAGAATACAAAAAAAAAATAATATATATATATATATATATATATATTCCAAATAAGTAACAGTACACCATTTATCATCTTGTAAATGTCTGCAACATGGAGTTGTTGCCACTCTAAGGTTTAGAGACCAAAGGCGGCATTTCAACACTTCTATAAAAACCTCCATGAACACTGTTCGACCTGTACGTCTAATAGGTGTAAAGGTCTAACAGCCTGGAGGGCTTTCCTTTCGGTTGAATGTGCTTGTTCTAACAGGTGCTTAATAATAGAGAGGGGATTCAGGGGAAATGGGGATACAAACCTGAGCCACTCTGAGCAAGTACATGAAACACAATAGGATTAGAGAGTAGATTGATCCCGGCTTTGTGTGCTGTTGTTTAGCCAGATTAACAAGGCCACCATTCTATTGTGTGGAAATTGGACAGAATTTTGTTTTCAATTTATCGTCCATTTGAATTGCGTGCGGACAGGCCCGTTTCTGTGCGCAGGACACGGAATAAAAGGAGGAAAGAACTGTACGCTGCTCTGCACTCGTGCAATTTCTCAGGATTACCCAGTTTCCCTGAGATAACTGAGTCATGAGTGACACTAAATCATCTGTATTTATTTTAAAAGCCTGACACGAAATACTGAGCCATGCAGAGCCACCACAACCCAGGCAGGCAAGTTGACTCCAGCCGAGGGGAATAGTGTTGAATATCAGTGTGCGCAGCTTTAAATGAGGTCCATAAGACCAGCGTGTACTTCTGAGCTGATTCATCTTTTAGGTACAAAGTGGAACCTAAATCATCTCTGTTCAGACTGAGAACAGGTCACTGCAGCTGTATTGTATTACTGCCACTTCCCTCTGCAACTGGTAAAGCACACATGCATAAATAAGGGTCTTGTTACAAAAACATGCAATATCCACAGATTGAAATAGGATCTAAGAAACACATGCACACAGGTAAAAAAAAAACATGCAATCCATATGTTGTTTTTTTTCTCTCCCCTATGAAGTTAAGAGTAGACTTTGTGGTAAGTGTGTATCATCAAGAAATATGGAGTAAAATATTGTCAGCAACGAAGGTGAGATTAAATCAAATTACAAAATTCTTCTTACATGTCTGGACCAAAAAACAAAATGGCCAAAGGGGTTCCTACAATATGGCGAAGCGAGCGCAGGACTACGACTTGTGTGAGTCGCAGGGGTTTGATTTTTAAACTTTTAGTTTTTCTCATAAATGTCTGGAAACAATCAAAATGTTGTTCCCGTAAATGAAACGGTGCGCAAAATGAGACCTCAGTATGTGTGACTGGTCTTTATCCAGTTTGATGCTTCTGCACTTCCTCTTGAAGCTCCACTATGCTTCATGTCTTACTTCATGTCTAACCGTCGGGACTATGGAGAAAACTATTCATATGTCATGAGTACTCAGTTATATCGCATCAGTGATGTTTCATTATTACACAACATTTATGTGTCTGTTGCAAGAGAAGTGGTACAAATGCATAATTTCAACTGATGATTGTTGGTTGTGTAGAGGATTTGTGGCGAATGTCAGGTAAGCCTCCTGCAAGCTCCAGCTGATTATTGACTTTTATTTCACTGTGAGTTTGTGTAACATTCTTGCAATTTTTGTTTTTATTAAAATTTTGTAATATTTACTAGCGTTTATACTGAAATTGTAGTAGTCTTAGTAACATTCATTGGTTGGCAGTGACAATTTAATCTAAGATATATTTGTGTTGGTCTCTGAGAACAGTAATAGTTTATTGTTGTTGAATGTTTTGAATCAGCCTTGAAGTTATTTTTATCGTTGCATTAATGACATTCAAAACACAACGTATGTATGTATGTATGTATCCGTATACACCGTATAATCATCAACGGTGACGAGTCAGCGTACAGGGACGAGGTCCAGCAACTGTCCGCCTCGTGCTCCACAAACAACCTGATCCTGAACACCGCCAAGACCAAGGAGGTCGTCCTGGACTTCAGGAGGAGTCGCACGTCGGACCCACCCCCCCTTCACATCAACGGCGAGCTCGTGGAAAGGGTCCACAACTTCACTTTCCTGGGCACCGTGATCTCGGCTGACCTCTCGTGGTCTGGGAACACCTCGGCCGTCGTCAAGAAGGCCCAGCAGCGGCTGCACTTCCTGAGGGTGCTTAGGAAGAACGACATCTGCCAGAAGCTGCTGGTGACCTTCTACCGATCGACCATCGAGAGCATCCTGACCTACTGCATCCCCGTGTGGTTCTCCCACTGCACCGAGGCAGACCGCAGGAGGCTCCAGAGGGTCGTGAAGACGGCGCAGAAGATCATCGGCTGCCCCCTCCCCACACTAAAACACATCTACACGGCACGGTGCCTCAGAAGAGCTGAGGCGATCACAGCTGACCCTACCCACCCTGCACACCACTTGTTCGAGCTGCTGCCCTCAGGACGGCGGTACCGGTCCATCAGGACCAGGACCAACAGACTGAGGGACAGTTTCTTCCCTCAAGCCATCACGGCACTGAACAGTTAGACACACTACCTCAGCCTATCTACCTCGGTGTGCAATATATCACACTCCATTACTCTGTACAAATAACAGGTACCTTGTGCTCAACCGCACATACTTATTAGCCAAGGTACCTCAGGCAGCTACATTGTTATTTTACTTAACTTATTCTTTAACTTTTACATTTCTGCACTATGTCCTTGGGTGTATGTGAGCGGGTCTGTGTGAGCTGAATGTGTGTGTGAATGTTTAGGTTATTCTGTATACATGGTGTGTCTGCTGAGATGAATGCAATGCTGAATGTGAGAATGGCTGTCGGTGTTTATTATATGTCTACTGTGTTTTTAGCTACACCGTAATTTCGTTGTGCAATTTATTGTACAATGACAATAAAAGCAATAGAATAGAATGTATGTATGTATGTATGTATGTATGTATGTATTTACTATTAATTTTTGCCCATTTATAAAGTATTTATTTTACTCTTTGTACTTTTTTTAAACTCACATTTTCATATTCATATTTTTCTTCTCATCTTTATTTTTTTTATTTTCTTTAATTTTCTATTTTTAATGCCTGACTTTAGTAATTACCATTGCTTAATTAATTGGGTTGATTATTGTAACTTGTTTTTTTGTTTCTTAAGGCGTTAGTATTTTACCTTGATGTTTAATTGTTTGAGCTTTGTTTTTATATTTCTGGATCTTTTGAATGCCTCATTCTTTCTCAAGTTTCCTCACTGCAGCTGTGAGATAACTCTCCTCATGCTTTGCTGCCTTTTCAAATATAATGTGTTTGCGTATTTCAAGAGCAATTTGTATGAAAATTGTTCTCGAAATACGATTGTTTGACTTGAGATGCAGTGATGCAGCTTTGAATTGTTCCAGCAATTATATGCTGGATATAAACATACAGATGAGTTAGTTACTTCAGACCGATTCCTCTGTCAGAACTGTTGTATAATATGTATATATCAAACAGAACAAAAAGTCCAAGTTCTTATTTGGTTCTCAGGATAATAGTTGCGATGTGAACCATCTGTGTATTGGTATGGTTGTTGTATTGTACCTGTGTTCATGTGGTGTTTTGGTAACATGCCTACAATCTGAATGTACTACATGTGTACATTCTTCTTTGAAAAGATGCATTGCTCTTGTAGGTTCAGACACAAAAAAAAGATTGCAGCCATATCCATCCATACATATACAAATAACTGCAACTTTAACATGTAATGTAAAGTGACCTTGGGTGTGTGAAAGGCGCTAATCAAATGATAATATATTCTTTTTATTCTTATTAAAATACATGCTGTACCAAATGCAACCTAGGAAAATGGCTGTGCACTTTTCTACAGCTGTACACTGTCAGTATTCACTGAAATAATTGCTTAAAAAAGCTTTCTTTTGTGCTATTAGTTTGAGTTTCACCTTCAATGCTATCGTTTTGAAGCAGCAATAAATGTGGACCCAACAAACTTGTATGAAATATTATGATGTGTTGATGCAAAACTTATTGAGGGGCTGCAAAGGTGTGTTTTAAAAGAATGTAAATAGATACAGCCGGTCTTAGTGGGGCCACGGTCCTGGCTTCATCAGGACACATTTGTCATATTTAGGCATTTCAAAAGTTTAAAAGATTAAAAACATTCCGGACTGTGGCCCTCCAATCTGATCTAGAAGGAAACACAACCTACTTATAATTGCAGTAACTGTTCAATATGATGATAGAAGAAGGAGATTAATGGAATAAACACATCAAGTGGCAATGTGTGGTTATATTTTCTGCTTGTTTTTCTTGGAAACAGAAATCTTGACTTTCCATGATCCCACCTTATTTTCGAGATGAAGATAAAGCCAATCGACAGCATATCAATTAGAGGGCTTTTCTCACTTGCAACTCCACTTCGTGGTCTGACTGATAAGACAACTGTACGAGCACATAAAAATCCAGCCAGTCTCTGTTTAACCTGCCGTCAACTCCTCAAACATTCTCCTACTTTTCTACTTTAATGTGCAGGAGTCATGGCGCGTATTGAAAAAGCTCAGCATGCAGCACATATCCATTTATTTGTTATTATTATGTGAATTGCATTGGACTGTGGTGACTGCGAATTGGAAATGGGAGGGCGAAGCTGAGACCACCTCAGCCCCAGTATTTTAGGCACAGTTCTGCCTCAGTGATCCAGGCTGATTGGGATGCAGCAGGGTCTCTCCCTTTCTCTCCCTCCTGCTTTCTCACTGTGTCTCTTGTTCTATTCAGCCTGAAACAGACATTTTGATGAAAAACAGAGGGGGCCAAAACGTTTATGAAGGCCTTGCGCACGCACGCGCTCACGCACGCACACAGAACAGAGGACGTATGAACTTGGATCTCCACCTAACATGCATAATACAGATGCACACAATCATCTGATTGTAATACTGGGCTGCGGCAAATTTCAGTTTAATCTTCTGCGTTGAATATTTCAATGCACAAGTGGAAGCGACCCACTCCTCTCAAGCCAGAGGCTTCACCCTACAGGGAATAAGACTTCTTGAAAAGATGACGACAGTGTCAAACTGTTCACTCCATCTCGGACCAGCTGCTGTACTCCAGTGTTGCCTCTGACTAGAAAACAAACACAATGTTGAAACAGCATAGTGCTGTTTATCTCAGTATGATTCACAGTGAATGACATTTACAACGGGGTATATTAATACGACCTGCTCTCTCTCTGGTTGCTATTGCATACAAATCATTGGAGAAGATATAAAAGATATTTGCTACTTCTATTTTCTACCTTTATTTTGTGTGAATCTTACATTTAAAAAAGGGTTGACCAGAAGGTTTATACTTGAAAAGATCTTCCTCAAAAGGCGAAATAAATAAAATTGAAGAAGATTCATGGTGCAGCCAGAAATATACAAGACAATCGTTTAACCACATGTAAAAAAAAAAAAAAAAAAAAAAAAAGCAGCTGTTTCCCACAAACAAACAACCAATGCTGTCTTCTTGGTTGAAAGTACAGATTTTTCTCGTATTTGTTGTTTGTTATGATAACTTGGTTTCCTTGTACCACGGATCTCCGTGGCATCACATTGTTAGGTAGTACACTGATATTGAAGTGAAAATTGCATCTCAGAGGGAGTCCAGCTCCAAAAGGAAATATCTAATGTGCACGTCCCTCGTAGCCGTTTGTACAGTTATAATACCACAGTCATTTGTATAACCTTGTCGCTGGCCTCATCCCCTTCAGCATTTCTAGAATTTTTTTTTTTTCTTGATACCAGCTGCTTTTTCTGGATGCCAATACTTGTCTCTTGTCCTTTCAGGAAAAGAGACGAGGAATGGCATTTTCTATTAAAGATAATTTTAATGAATAACTGGCAAAATAGTCGTGTCACTAATGTGTAGCTGATATCTCAGGTGAGTACAGATTGGACTTGTACATGGTGTCTTCTCCTTCAAGTAGCTATCAATGAAAACCAAGTCATGTTTACTTGCTGTTTTGTCTGACAGTGTGGATTTTGCTTTCGAGTCCACATTGTCGTCCGCCTCCCCTTGCCTATAAGCATCCTCAGCTGCCATTTTCCATCTCTATATGTTTCCTCAGTCTCTCGACCTCTCTATATGTTTGTCTGGACTCAGAGTGAAGATTAGCCACACATTGTCGTGCTTCTGTTTGCGTATGTCCTGTTCGGAGCAAGACAGCGTCCCGACATATGTGGCCAAGATTAGCATTATCTCCGTGGTGACTGTCTCCTCCACCCTCTGCTCCTTTTTATTTCCTCGCCTCACGCCTCTCTGGCTGTGTGGGTAATCTTTGGCATTCACACTGCAGCAGCCACTCATTTGTCTCCCTTCCATGCCACAAAATCTGAATTCTGAAATTGCAAAGAAGTAATAAACAAGATTGACTGCAGCTTCCGTATTGATCGCTGCTCCAATGTGCGAGCGTGATTTGTAACACCACCCCCCCCCACCCATTCAGGCCCTTCCTCATTCTCCAACGACAGCACCCAGCGGGCAGGCCACACAGACAAGGCAAATTATGATGGGATAGAAATCAATCTCTACTACATTAAGCTTCTTGTTCTCCTAAGGCTACGGGGCTTTAAAAGTGAAAGGAAGCGTGTACTCGGAGAAGATACTAGCAAAGAATACAAAAGCCAATATCGCTCGTGGTTTTCATCCGAGGGTAATTTTATCAGACGCCAATTTCCTGCAATGGTTAGATTTCTAATCTGCCCTTGGTTGAAATGTAACTGTAGGTTGGCTATCGCAGCGATTTGTCGTAGTGAAGCTGACTGTACTTGTCAGCCCTTTTACGTCTATACTTCAACTTGTGACCGTTAAAATGTTTTGTGCATTAGAGTATCCACCATATCTACGATATTAAAGATCTGAATGTCCTCTCTCCTCACCTGAGTACTAAGTTCTGTTCAAAGCCTGAACTGCTAATCCTAAAGGGAGATTGAGAAGGAGATAAAAAAAGTTTTTTTATAACTCAAAATAGAAAGATCTTCCGAAATGGATGAAAAGTGGTGTCTTGATCCCACTCTGTGATTCTTTCACGTTTATCTCCAAAATGTAGAGCCGATCTCATGCTGCCATGCTTTCTGCCACCGGCGTTGGTGTTGGACCCGTCTGACCGGCGATTGATCACAGTGAGAGATCATGTGATCACACTGGCTGTATGATGTCAAACCCTCTTCAATCTTTTTCAGGCCGTCTTCATCGATCCAAGTTGATTTGCTCAGTGCCCACCCCGTTGTTAAGAAATCCTTTGTGAACTCTTGACTAAATTAATTAAACGTAAACAAGTCATTTTTATTATATGACAGTTATTATTACTTCTCCTACTCACATCCTCCCAACTTCTGATACAAAAAGGCTTCCAGGACTACTGGCACTTGGTATAGTTGACCTCTTTAATATTTCTCTTTGATCTGGGGTGGTTTTCCTGTCTTTTTGAATATGCTAATAAAGCTCAGCTTGGACGTGTCATGACCCGAGAATTTTAGGCCTATAGCTTAACTTCAGTTATACGACATGTTTTTTTTGTTGAACAAATCATGCTTATTTCAATGAGTGCACACTATTTGGGAATTTTCCAGCAAAATAAATCCTCAACAGTCACAGTATCATGTGACATTACAATGTCAGCTGGCACGCATGAATTCCCAGTGTTTGTTTTTGCAGCCTTTCCTTCTGCATTTGATATTGTTGATCATTATAAACAAATGATGTAATTTGGTGCAGAACTTTTTACATTACTGGTGATACTTAAGACCTGTGCTATTGGCAACTATGGTTTTATGCAGAAATCAGTGGTTTGGGTGGGTGGGGGTTGTGGTTGTGGATGGGGGGGGGGGGGGTAGATTTTGCTTATTAACAGTAATATATTTCCTTTTCTCTTGGAATTGTTTGCTGATGCATCCTATATCTTTTCTTGCGTTGTTAAAACCTAATCCTTCTTTCTTAGGTACTAGCTTCTTTTCAATGGTGATGGTTTTCACTTGTACCTGTACCTGTACCTGTACCTGTACCTGTACCTGTACCTGTATCTGTACCTGTATCTGTACCTGTTCCTGTACCTGTACCTGTACCTGTTCCTGTACCTGTACCTGTATCTGTACCTGACTCGCCCCACTCCAAACTTCACTACAGGTACTTGTTTATACCCCCTGTAGTTGACACATCGCTTCTTTCTGCACCCCTAAACTGTGCAACTGTAGACTCTGAACAGTGAAATAGTATCTATTATCCTCTTATTGATCTTTAATAGAATAGTAGATGTTTATTTGTTATCTGCAGGCCTCCTAGAACGAAGTCCCAAAACTTTATAATGTCACAGTCACACATGAATTAGAGATGGAGCAAGCATGATTGTCAATACTTATATCAAAATCAACCTTTTCACAGCCAAGAATATTTAATTCTTCAATGAAAAGCATGAATGATTTGATGCTTTCCAAACATGTGTCAACATTTTGGAAATGAAAAATGGATCGATCATAGGTCCATAGAATTAATCCCACCTGTGTGGATTCTGCAGATATTATTCCTCAGGATTTTGGAAAGAATTTGTCTGAATTCGTCCTGTCTGCTCCAACATTTGCACGCATCGGAACGAGTCTGAGAATTATGGACCAATCAGAGGCTGCCTTTCAAAACGTTTATACCACATGGTCTCAATTGACCAATCTCGTTACTGGATGTAATACTAAACCGGAAGTCAGTTGCGAGTTACGAGCTGATATCTCACTATATTTTGGAAAAAAAAGATGAATTTAGGCAAAATTAAACAAAAAAGAAGTGATGGCCATTATGCACTTTTTTATATCGGCCTTGAGCAACCCGGCCGCTATTTTTTCGGCCGACTTTTTTTGACAATCCAAATGACTGCTGGATGGCTCAGTGCCTAAAACCATGTTGGAAACCTTAGAGTTCTATTTTTTTCTTTCCCTCTTGTTGATACATCCACTTTGTACCAAAATCAGGCATTTCAGCCGTCTACATTACTGTACTCTGCAGCGGATCTTCAGCTATACTCTTCATTTTTATCAGGTGAGATCTCTAAACTGCCTGCTTTAATTTACTGCTTTACCATCATTAAACCATAACTGAGTTACAATGTCTTACAGATGCATTTCGATAAATGTTAGTCATGGCACGTGACAATGGAATCTTTAGAATCAGAGAATACTTTGGAGATTTAAGCTTGTCTCCTCTGACAATCTCCAGGAATTTTGGTATAAATCAATTTATCTACAACAGCATGGCATGCTCAGTAGTAATCTCATTATGTTGATATTTTAAAGGAGCAGATAAAGATTGAAATAATTTATAGTTAGACGATAGTTTTTGTGTGTGAATCCTTGTGTTTGTGTCCACTTGTCTAAGTGATTGTATTTTCATGAGACTATATTAAGTCAGAGGCAAACATCTGCCCCAATATATCGTGACAAAATTAAATATTTTAACTGATTAATAAAAAAAAACAACATCAAAAAACAGAAAGCCCTTAAACCATCTGTGTGCCCAAGTATTTGCAAAGCATTTTAAACTTCTAAAGTCATTACATTGTGCCTCCTCATCTTGTTTTGTCAGCAGACCACCAAACAATTGAGTTTAATTTCAGTATATATATATATATATATATATATATATAGGGACCATCATGGGAGGGCAAGCCCCTACATGGGATGTACCACAGGACAGCACAGAGGCCCTCATCCTGGCTGCACAGGAGCAGGCTCTGAGCACCAGAGCCATAGAAGCCCAGATCTACCACACCAGACAAGACCCAAGGTGTAGACTATGCAAACAGGCACCTGAGACAATCCAGCACATAACTGCAGGGTGCAAGATGCTGGCTGGGAAAGCTTACATGGAACGCCATAACCAAGAGGCTGGCATAGTGTACCGGAACATCTGTGCGGAGTATGGTCTGGAAACCCCAAGGTCACAGTGGGAGACCCCCCCAAAGGTGGTGGAGAATGACCGAGCCAAGATCCTGTGGGACTTCCAGATACAGACAGACAGGATGGTAATGGCGAACCAACCAGACATCGTGGTGGTTGATAAAGGGCAGAGGAAAGCCGTGGTGGTGGATGTAGCAATACCAAGTGATGGTAACATCAGAAAGAAGGAACATGAGAAACTTGAGAAATACCAAGGGCTCAGAGAGGAGCTGGAGAGGGCTTGGAAGGTGAAGGTGACAGTAGTGCCCTCGGGGCAGTAACCCCCAAACTGGAGGAGTGGCTCCAGCAGATCCCTGGAACAACCTCGGACATCTCAGTCCAGAAAAGTGCAGTACTTGGAACATCAAAGATACTGCGCAGGACCCTCAAGCTCCCAGGCCTCTGGTAGAGGACCCGAGCTTGGAATAGAAAAACAGGTGACCGCCCGCGGAGGGCGAGAGGGGAATTTATATATATATATATATATATATATATATATATATATATATATATATATATATATATATTTTTTTTTTTTTTTTTTTGCTGTATATTGGTTTATTACAACTACCAGAAATATTTATATGGTTTTACATTTATTAGATTTTGCCTGTGATATTTTTGTTTATATTCAATTAAGCCTTTAGTGTGAGCTTTTGGTGGAACCCCCCCTCCAAAAAAAAAGTGTCTTGAAATAATTGAATACAATGCAGCCCTGGGTGTGTTTCGGTACATGACTTCATATTTTAATAGCCACTACAAGCTCAACAGTATGGTGAACGTTACTGTGATTTAAATGTAAATCAGCCTCAAAGTAGCCCTTCAGTTACTGTTCAGTGAATGACAAAAAAATTAAAAAAGGCTTACAAAACAAAGGCTTTGTTTGAACTCCTATTTCTTGGATATTTCACACATATAAAATGTAATGAAACATTCTGTAGATCAAGGTTTATGGCCTTAAACTGAATGATCCCTTATGCAAGTATGGTTACACTGTAGCCTCTGGACAAATGGCTCAGTGAGTCTCTGTGACATTTTGTCAGACGTGTGCACTCACATAAGACAAACTTTCATTTGGCACAGTATGTAGTGACAATTTAGCTTTTGCCAAGGACCAAGTAGTTGGATTTTTTTTTCTCCACAAATAAGTGTGTGTGTGTGTGTGTGCAATCAGCATGCTTGTTGCCATACATGAATGAATAAGGGGCGAGAGGGAAGATTGAGAAAAGAAAGAATGAATGGTCCCACAGCATACCACCACATATTTAAGTCTAGAAAGATGCATCCCCCCAACCCCCATTTTTTACTTTGACTTGTCTTCCTCTTATTACCATGTGTACTACTTATTGAGGCTCTGAGAGTTACGTTCACAGCCACAGCATGAACAAGAAATGTCAAGGACATTTGAAAACATGTCCAGTGGATGTGCTGATATAAGAGGATCAGACATGCAAGAGTGGAATGGGGCCCTTAAGCATTTCCAAAGAGAATAAAAGGTGAATTACCATTAAATCCCACTCTGGTCAGTTACAAGGAAAAAGGATGATGGGGGAAAGGAAGAGTTCAGTCATGTAAAAAAAAAAAAAAAAAGGGTATGTATGATGTAGTGTGATTGGATGAAGAAGATGGTATCGTCTACCCATCCCTAAATTAGTAAACAAGCAGAAGCAGTCACACAGAGCAGGTCGACGACTGCCTCTAGTGCTGGAATTATAAATGAGCTGCATCTGAAAATTCATTGAAGAAAGGAGGCAAATGGCAATGAAGTAGGTTATTCAACACAAACATACACTTTAATTTTTTTTTTTTTTTTTTTTTTAGGAATCATGGATGTATTTAATTCACTTTTATAACAGAGTGGATTCGTCAAACAAAAGAAAAGGAAATCACCATAATCAACAAACACTTTATTTATCGCAAAGCTTTTAAAAATAGTATTTTACAAAGTGCTTTGCCGGGAAAGCAATCAGAAACAACATTATATTTGTAATGGGATTATCAAGATGGGGGGGAGGCAAATTTGAAAGCGGGTACAACAGAGACGTCATCACCTTAAAGCAAAGTCTGTTAAAGTGTGTTTAGTTGCCTTCTGAAGGGAAATAGAGATCCTGCCGTCATAGTCAAGGTGCCGCCCCCTTCGATCTTTACCTCTGACTTTGGGAAAGATGAATCTAACATTTACGAGATACGTGTTAAAATCATTTCTAAAACAGACAGGGAGTCAATGAAGACAAGATCAGGATAATGTGATATTTATTAAAGTTGTAAAGAGCTGAAATGTGGTGGTGTCGAGGTCTGCACTTTGCCTCATAGAAGGAATGTCCCTTGTTTTGAGTCCAGTTTTTGTCTTGGGAGTCATTATGTGTGGTTGCCATGTTCTCCATCGTCTCTGGGTACTCCGGTTTCTTCCCACAGTCCAATACGTGTGTGTGTGTGTGTGTGAATGTGTACAACATGTCTCTGTTGTGTTTATCCTCAGATGAGCTGGCGCTCCAACTGACAGCGCACTCAACTGAATCAAGCGGTGTGGAATTTGCAATTTCCATTCAGCTGTTTTAAAATGTAAAATATTGACTCATTTAGTATTAGACAGATTAGAAGAGAGGAAACCAAAAAATGCTTGGCGTGGAGGTAACAAATAAAATGGCGAGAGAGGCGTTTCACAAGCAATCCGATTGATTGAAATCGGGACAGTAATGTGATTCGGAATAGTGCGAGTATTTTAGAGTCTGTTTGAAGTAAAGATGGGCCTTGTGTCACAGCATTGGGCTGAGCTCAAGTCTGACATGATTCACTGTAATGCCTCGAGATAAGCACAGGAGTAATACATCTCAGTGAGTGCATGCCTGTTTGTTTCATTACGAGAAAGCTGAAGAGATTGCAAAAGGCACAGGAAGAGATATTGAGGGTGTGTACGTAAAATAAGTCGCTGACTATCTCACTTCTGAACGTAAAACATCCCATAACAGAAGAGCTGGCTGTTATACTCACTGTCAGATAAATAAATGTGGACCCGACTCTTATTTCCCCGATAGGGAAGGAGTTGTATACAGTAATGAGATGCTCTGTTTGATCAGCGAGCTACAGCTCTTCCATCCAAGAACTCGCTCATTATTCTGAGGCTGCTCTTGTATGACCTGATATATATCTGAGAAGACCAATGAGGAGAAATATACAGCTCCTCGTCAACATTTCACCAGTCATGTAATGAACACCAGCCGCATACAGTTGCCGTTATCCATGATAGAAATGCGATGCTTAGAGCAATATCCGTGCATTGCTTGTGGTTTACAACCACTTTCATTCATTTTTCTTTTTCTCTTTGAAAACATTCTCTTGTGTCTTGGTGAAGATACAAATTTAATGAATTCAGATGTTTTCATTATCTCTTTAAACCAGGGGTTAGGATCCAACTGCCCCACCCCCCACTGAGTTTAAACCGTATTAGTCCCCAAACTCGCCAAACATGCTTTATCTCATCCCAAATCATCATATTTGGCTGAATGCTGGACTTCTACTTTTAGCGGAGCTTTGAATTTCAAATGTCTTGTAGGTCTCTATACATAGATTGTAATGGATTCGCAATAAAGCTTTTTTTTTTTTTTTTTTTTATGAAATTGTGGCTTTGCACTCCATGCTCATTATAATTTCTTTTCAAATATTACAGAAAAATGAATGCAGGAAAAAAAAACACAACTCTATTAACTATTATTGAGTGTGTGTGCAGAGCTCCGTCTTCTTTTTAGACATATTGGCAGCGTGTCAATCTAATAAACAAATACAGGGCAGTCACGCAGTGGAATACGTCTGAACTCTGAGTCAGTATTTTTTCTGGCGATGCGTCGTTGTGAAAGGTCGACAAGGAGCATATTGAAGGTAAAGTGAACTGATCAGACAACGTAGCAGGAGACAGAGGTAGGAGGCACACAGAGGATTCTGACCGGTTTCGTGAATCTGCTTTGTGTCAGCCTGCTCCCAGTTTTTCCTTGGCTGATTAGGTGCCATTGGCAGAATCTTTTTTTTTTTTTTTTTCACTTCAATTTTAAATTTCCAAGCCTTGACTGGTGGTGTATTACCATTATCACTAACTGCGAGGCTTCATCGAGCTGACTGGTACCTGTGGACATCCGTGGAAATTGCTACAAAATGCTAGTCTAAATGTAAATGGACTCAGGTAATTGGTATCTTTTGTGAGTGGAACTTTTCTCATTGACTACTCTTTTAGGGTATTCAGATTTTTTTTTCCTTTTTTTTTTTTCCCGGCATAATTTGAATTTAATGCCCCAGATGAATGCTGAACTAAGGTCATGAAGCCTGTTAAAGAAAAAAATATGTATTTTTTTTAAATTACTCTTTAACCTTTCTGTCTGTAGTGTGTCGCTCCTTTAATGGACTAACAACCACACTATCTTGTCTTTCAATAACCTGTGCAAACCAATACAAATGTCTTACAATAACATTGTGTATAAATATGATGGTAATAGCCCCTTTCCTATTTTGTTTGACTCTTGTTCTGCATGTGTGCAGCACCAATTTGATAGGAATCCCATTTAAGTGTTTCCCACGGGTCTTTTTTACCGTTGCTGTGTCCCCATCTGTTCTCAGGTTGTTCATTCCAGGTGAAATTCTTCCTCCTCTCATGCCCATTTTTAAAGTAAAGTAGTGGCACACGTAATTTTAACACACATGTAATTAGTTGCAATGTGAACTCTGACTGAACATGGAGCTAATGCATGTAAAAGCTTTTCAGCGCCGGGTTGACAGAAGAAAGACTGCAGCTGTTGACAAGTTTAGACTTTTAATTGGCCGAGTCCGTTTTATATCGTGTATATCATCATTTCTTTTTCAACTTCCCTTTGACTTCAAAGGTTTTACTTTCATTCCTCCACGTCTTTCTCTCTGTCACTCAAACCCGTGCACCTCAGAGTTACACCATCTCTCGGTGTGACACGCGTCATGGGCCGCGGACCCACTGCTGATAAGCAAACCCCCCCCCCCAAACCCTCTTTTTCCAACACACACAGCCACCAAAAAACTGATTTCAGGTCTCCAAAGCAGAACTATCCACCGAGGACTATCTCCACAAAGCTGCTACGCATGAGTTGGTGAGCTGTCTCATTGATCTGCCTTTCCCTCACAGTCCAGCCTGGGCATTCACTCTTGTTTGCTACGCCTTAGCGAGTCCACTTTGGAAAACATCGCCCATGTGAGAGGTGGAGGGGATTTTAAGAAACTATCACACGCCCCCCCCCCCAAAAAAAAAAAAAAAAAACGCAAATAAAGTTTAGCACCAGCCAACCACTGCAGGTTTGGCACAGTGATGTCATCTCATAAATGTAAATTACATGCTCACGATGCAAAGAAAACAAACGCGTAAGAAGAAGGTAATCTGGTACACGGGTGTTAATATGGAGAAGTGCTGCACATAAATGAGACCCACACATAACCTCCCTCCGTCATGCTGAAGCTACATAATGTGTATAACCAAGGGAATAGAAGAAATAATGGGGTGAAATGCGCAGTATCATTCTCCAGGATGTAGAGTGTATAAGCCGAAGGAACTGACGATCTTTTAAACACGCTAATGACCAAAAAGCAGATTAGTTGCTCTTCTGTACTTCTGACTTTTTGCAACATGAGCCGGTGAGGAGGTTTGTATCCAACATTGAAAACAATGGAGCATTCAGGGCTCCTCGACTCTCTCACTTCGATTGTCCATTGTGAGCAGACACTATTCATGCCTCTTCAGCCCAATTGTTCAGTTAGACTTTGGCATTGGCTCGTCCTGGCTGCGTCGGCGGGTGGACGGGTGTTGTCTGCATTATTTCAAGGCTCTCTACCAGAGCTTTATGGACATTTTGTGGTTTCAGAATCACATTGATTTAATGGAATAATGGAATAGCTACATGATGGGAAAGTAGGTGACTCATAAATGCGCGCATTTGTGTGTGCGCATGCACGCGTGTGCGTAGGTGTGTGTGTGTGTGTGTGTGTGTGTGTGTGTGTGTGTGTGTGTGTGTGTGTGTGTGTGTGTGTGTAATGTCATAGTGGAGAGAAGAGGCTTAAATTTGTTAGATTTGGTTCTGCATTTTACTTGTTCAATTTACATTAATCGTGCGGACATAAACGAAGTACTTATTAGATAGCAGAAGAGCACAACACTTGATGGGTTTTCCCACATCATTACATTTTTTTTTCATGTCACACACCCTCCATCTGTTATTAAAGAAATCATTATGCCCTTTTCTATTGGAGCAGAAAACTTCCAGATCCAGAAAACATTGCAGAATAAAGCATTTTTCACACGTTTTAGCAGACATCAGGGAGAAAAGTACGTATTATAATATTAGCATTTCCTATTTTTCAAGGATATACACCTACCGTGCTGAGTGTTCCACTTTGTTAAAGTGACTTGATGATAATGAATCTGTGGCCCAAAATAAATAAACATAGATTTTAATCATCATGCAATTTTTAAAAGAAAAACACTTGCAAAACCTTTTTTTTTTGTTGCTGTTCTTTGTCTTTGAATGATGATTAGAAACATATTATTATAGAAATCTAGCGACTGGGTTGTATGAGCACATCGGGGCTTAAATAAATGTGTGGGCACGTACTGCTACTGATGGCAGATGTCGCCATAATTGTCGATAGTCGGTACAACCCTATTCAGCAGTAATCAGCGATTCAGAAAATCAATGAATCCCTGTCCTCTCCACTGAAAGTAAAACGGTGGTGTAGTTCAAACTGCTAATTTCCTGGTAGTGTTGCTCCTTTCAAGATGAAGCCACCCTTTTACCTCACCTTTTCTTGCGGGAATTAAAAGACACATGCTCCAGTTGTGTCAGAACCACGTCCAATTTTCAGTTTCTCATCTGTCTGTTGTTTTATGAGATTGTGTTGTTTGATCGTATATTTGTTTATTTACAAAAGGACAAAGTGACATTATATTATGCTCTGGAGCGGAACATTTAGTGGACTGTGTTAATTCAACTGGCTTGAGATGTATATGTGCAGAAGTGATTGGTAATTTGTTGACTACATAAAATGAACCACAAATAACATAGTGAGTTATATTACAATTAAAATCACCATTTTCTATCTTCACATATCCAAAATATTGTTTTACCCACAGTAGGTGAGAGGGAGGGAATACCAGACATTACATAGGTTTATATTATTTTGTACAATGATGTAACCTTCCAAAAAGAACCATATCCTATGTTGTATTTTGCTGCCCTGTGTTGTTTTTCAGGGTAGACATTAGAAAGTTTTCACTATTAACATTCACCTATCATCTCCAAATCAGACATATTATCTTATAATAAGGATTTTTTCCCCCCAAGAACTATCTCTTCTCATATGTGGAATAGCTTTGATTGAATTAAAACTGATTTGGGCCTCTCAGATGGCGTTTCAAGTTCCTGGCGTCAGCATTATCTATGTCATCAAGCAGACACAAAGTGGGCACTTTAGTTGCATTTGCTGGATGGTAGAGTTAAAGGTCAAAGCTCAATGTTTTTCATTTAAACAAAGTTCTGCAAACTTGATATTATCTTTTAAGACTTCCAGTAAGCCCCAAAGTTGACTTAGTAACATATTGATTGCACGCACATCTCGTACACAATGTACACAGACAATATGAAGCCAAGGGACTCTGTCTAGGTTTCCTGATAAGTGACGGGCTCTGAAGTGTATCACTGATCCTAACAGCTGCTCTTTCTGTCAGACGAGGGATGTGTGCAATGTCCATGAACGATAGATACCCTGGGGGGTGGGGGGCCTTGAGGTTTTCTCGATGTGATAACTTAAATATCCAATGTTTAGACAGCAGTATCTCTGGTCCTTTCAAGTCTCTGTCAAGAAGGTTAACAAGCAGTACTCCAGATAATAATTAAACATTTACACAGGGCCTTAGTACCCCTATATATCAGATAATCTCTGTAGGATAGGTATCTAACTGGCCGGCTCATCTTACTTCTCTTCCAAAATCCTGTCGCCCTCATCAGCTCACTCCGTCTCCAGGTCTTCACAGCACGCATGGGAACTGTGATCTCATGGAAGCTGCTCATAATTTTTGTTCCCTCATCTGTTTGAATTGAAATTGCATGAATTCCTTTTTTTCAAACAATGTGGGTTCGGGCTTCCATAACCTTAAAAAATGGCATATTTGCACACAGGAAACCTCCAGTCCCAGACACATTTATGAGGAGACTTGTAGAGGACAACTGCTTTAACTCCTGTGGCTGGAGAGTCTGCATTCATCATTATGTATATGGTCAAAATATTGTTTCATTGCAATGTTATGAGCCACATTTTGCCAGCCAACACTACCAAGGAAGCGAAACCTTTTTACCAGTATCCTTATACGTTGAAAAAGACTAATCCGGAAAGGCTTTTATAAGCTTTTAAATTGATTGACCATATCGTTATGGCTCCAGAACCGTAGTCTAAAGTGGTGGTTTTATTAGCAGGGCTTCGCCACTGCACCCCCCCCCCCAAAAAAAAAAATGGGTGTTCGGTTTCCATTTTGCCACAAAGAATGAATGCGTAATTTTCCACAGTTCTTCCCTTTTCACTTATGTCTTTAATTTGTGTCATGCATCAAATAATGCCGAAACCAAATAAAGACTATACTTTTTCATATGCTTTTATTTTGTTAATCAAGGATGTACGGTCTAAATTGAAAAGAAAATATGGAGATGAATCAATACATTCTCTCAAGCAATGGCTCCAGAGCTGCTCTGCCACATCCTTTAATAGCCATTCCCACAAGGACCTTTTCTCTGGCTACCTTCCGCATCTATCCTTTGTCTTTCGGTGGAGCTTATTGATGTACAGTATACTATAGGAAAGCTAAGGCTTTTTTTTCTGGCTAATCATCACTCCCTAAAGGTGCAAACATAGAAATAGGCTGACACTTTATCTGGCATGTAGCTACTAGCCTGGTATGTGCTTATATCTTTTTACCATTGTTCTGCTCCCATCTCCGGGGAGCTTTTCCAGACTTGATATGAACCTCAGGGTGTGTTTTAAAGATGATAGTGTGGAGATCAATATGAATGAGGGTTTTCATTGGGGACATGGCCCTGTTTGGAACAAGTGCACAGCCATCTGAGAATGTTGGGTGAACTATAGGCAGTCAAATCACATCTGTTTCAATCTATATGTATATATATATATAACTGTTACATAAAACTCCTTTGCAATCTCTATGACTGCAATATAGTTTTCAACAATCGAGGAACAGAATGAAAACTACAACAACAATAACAAGCCCAAAAATAAACAAGTATGGCAGTCCATTGGAGGGGCAGCAGTGTGGGGCGATGGGCCAAACACTAGAGCTGGCAGACATAAAGGCAGGATCTGTCTCCTTCCCAGTCTGGCCTGTGCCTTTCTAAACCTGGTGGTGGATGGGAGTCGAGGATTGAGTTACTCTGATTAGAAGATTGCACAGGCTGACGCGCCAGAATAAAGGACGAGCGAGGCATGTTGGAGGAAACTCAATCTACTAGTTGGTCTCCAGGTTAATTGGTGGGATTAGAAGGACAGGTGTTCATGGCTTGTTCGGGACCGAGTTACATTTGTGACACAGGTATTGACGGGCATTTTAGTGCGGTATAAAAGTGATATATTATACACCATTGTGCACCACTGCAAGTATTTACAGATACACTTAGAGGAAATTGTATATGGTTCATGCGTCTTCAGACACGTCTGCTTTTGTCATTCATGCATGTTTCACCACAAGCTAATTTGAGGGTTATCTCTCTCTCTCTCTCTCACACACACACACACACACACACACACACACACACACACACACACACACACACACACACACACACACACACACACACACACACACACACACACACACACACACACACACGCACGCACGTTTAAAAACTTGGCATGAATTGTCCTATTCTGAAAGGCTAATGTTTTGGGAAGGGAGGATTAAGATAAGTCTTTAATTTGCAGCATCTTTCACGACTGTTGTGTACACAACCCCTTGGAGATTAGTATGGCAAACAACTGCTCATTTAAGAAGTGAAGATAAAGTTGCAGTGGGGGTCCAACCACTTGCAGAAAGCAAAGTAAACAAAACAGGTTGCCACACATACAGTCAATTTGTAAAGAGGTAATTAAAGGCCTTGTCTCACTGCTTTCTCTGGTTGATTTATTGGCACCCATAGACAGACCAAAACACTGTACTAGCTTAGAGCCGCCACAGACGCTGATAGGCCAGTGTAATTGACCTTTTACTGAAAAAGGTCTATACTAAGTCACTATGGCTACTGGGCCTTCTGTTAATCCTTACCTGAAACTAAACACCTGAACAGAGTCTGTGAAAGGAGACCATGACGAGACCACAATGAGTCCATTTGGTCAAGCTGGACTGGCACAATGCCTGAGGCTCTCGCTCTGCTCGACTACAATGTCTGGCCATGTTTCCTCCTCTGTTCCCTTCTTTTGTTACCAAATCCCCCACTTCTCCACACTATTTTTTCTCTGGCTATAACTCTTTCCAAAACCGACAAAAGGCTGCTGACCTTTTGCCAGGTGGAGAAGCAGGTGACAGCGATGCAGCGTACAGCCAGGTGGCATGTACAAAGAAATAAAAACAAGGGAGAGCCTCTTTCTCTGTCACTCTCTGTTCCTCCTCCTTTGATTCTTTTCTTCTCCCTTCTCTTTCTTTCAATCTGCTGATCCCATATGGGCCTTTTAAAACTTCATAACAGGTTTACAGCACGAGCAATTCATTTAACATTACATTACACCGCAGGAGCCCTGGCGAGCTGCCGCCAAAGTGAGCTGCGGAGGAAAAATGACAGAAACTGAGGTGGCCACAGCCCAAAACGTTCAGTCCCCTCAGAAACAAGTGGTTCTGCGTTTTTTTGTTGCCAACAAAAGAAAGCCTTTCAAGACGTTGATAATCCCTGCCATGATTTATGTCGTCATGAAGTGTGGATTCATAATCTGTTTTAAGAGCTGACCAGGATCATTTTGACATGAGGAAGAAGGCACAGACTTTGTGTACAAAAAGACTTTATTATCTCATCTTTCATTTAAGCAGCAACGTCCACGGAGCACTTCTCATATGAATGATGAAGGCGGTGATCGTCTCTCATGAAACTGTGCCAGCTTGAGTTATTTAGATTAAACTGGTTGATTTGGTAAAGCTACAAATAAAATGTTTGATCCAGATAAACTGTCCGTCTTGCTGCAACAACAAAAACAACAACAATGATAATAATAATAATAATAAAACAATTTTTTCTCCTATAGACAATTTTTTTACAGGGAGATTTGGGTGATTTGAAGTTAGACCCTGGTTAACATGTGAAAGCTACATGCTATTGTAGAAAAGACAATGGTTAAACTGTATTAATGGAACCTAAAACCTTATTTTATCTGACTTTTTGTCCACCACTCAAGAGTGTGCACATTTTACAAGAACCTATTTAATTTCTAAAGTGAATGCTCAATGACTGTAAACCTTTAAATTTGTTTCATGCATTTGCTACCTAAATGTGGTTTGCAGAGCATATAAGGCTTAAAAATTGCTCTTCCAATTCCCAATCTTCTGTCTCTCACTGTTGACATTTTTCAACTGATGAACTTTTGTCAAACACAGCTATTTGTTTTTGTTTAATTCAAAATCAGGTCCCTCGCATCTGATAGGCAGTCGACAGCTACGGGCCTCGTAGGTATTGGTGGAGAGAGACTCTGTCTCATGGGTGATCAGCATGCTCAGTGATGAGGGAGGATTCCATTAGGGGGAAATTAGAAAATTCAAGAATAGGAGTAGCAATAATGGCTGATATTAGACCTCTAAATCATCTGGCTCTCCAACGAGTTCTGCCTGCCTCTGTCCCTCCGCGCCTTCCTCTCGCTTACATTTTCTCTTGTGTTCAAGCCTTTCCTCAGAGTGAAACAGCAAGATCAGTCAGTCTGTTCTCTGTGGAGCCCCGGCCTCGCTGTTGATAAAACAAACCTCTTTGTTCTCCCAGCTCTCTCACACACACACACACACACACACACACACACACACACACGAAGAGGAGGAAACAGTATCTTAACTGTCAAGAACAGGAACTTGTGGTCTTGATTTTGCTCGGTCTCGCATGTATGTACAATGTTTATGCGCAGTATGCATGTAGCTATGCATGTGTAAATACTTTATATCTCCGGGGACTTCATATTTACTTACGTTTTAACAAAAGACAACAAGAAATTAGCATTTGATCCAAAATCGAGGTAATTGTATTACTTGAAAAATGGGCTGGAGGTCGTGCAGTGTTATTACCTGTGAATACTTTCAAATAAGAGCTGCATTGTTGTGATTATCAAGTGAATGGCACAAGTACTGCTTGCAATTTTCTTAATTGCTCAATTGTTTGCTCATAGAGAAGTATGTCAGCTATAAGGCAGGCAAAAAAGCTGGAGCGCAACATAGAGCACAACTATTTGCACTTTTAGGCTTTAATTTAATAGTAACTTAATAGACTTGAAACACATGGCAGGAATACTACTACTACTACTACTACTACTACTACTACTACTAATTATTATTATTATTATTATAGAATCTTTTAAATTTTTGTTTCTAAAGTACTTTGGTGAGCCTTGTTGTTTGTTTTAGCTCTTTGGATATTCCAGTGGTCCATGTGCTTTAACTCAATATATATATTATTTTGTGTCACTTGTGTTATTACTTTATACAAGCACAATGTTAGCAAACAACCAGCAGAACAGGTAATGTTTTCTGCCACTAGTCAGATATTTTCAATCCGATTCTGACATCATTGGTACATTTTGTATTTGTTCAGCCATGTTTAAAGGACCTATGACTGTTGAAAGTTGTTTTACGTGCAGCCATAGTGCTTGATCCTGGGTTCATATTTCTCAGTGCATCGCCAAGTCGTACAGGTCAGTGAAAATATACACGCTAAAGCACAAGAATAAAATTTAACATGAGCAGTTCAGAGGGTCCCTTTAATGTTATCACATACATGACATAGCAGACTTCCTGACCAGACATCCAGATACTCAACGTCGTCATTCATAATTCATAGCCTGCGAAGGATTACATAACAAACTAAACTAAAGTAATCATACTTTAGTAATCCCCTTGGGGAAATTCCTTTTTTCAGAATTGACCCATCTGTGGGCGGCCACATTATGGCGCTCCGGGGAGCTGATGGGGGTCTAAAGGTCTTGCTCAGGGCCCCGTGGTTGTGGCCTGTCCGCTGTGGGGATAGCACCTGTTAAGTCCCGATACCAAGTCTGCCCCTCGAGGCCATCACTGCCCCTATCTGCCCAAATACTTCCCTTTTACATTGTTATTCTTTATTCAATATTTAATAACTTTTCAGCTGTATACATTTACAAATGTTCACAAGCTGAATATCCTTTAATTTCATCTTAACATTGTTTAGAAATAGGAATCAACAATGAACAGCTTGCATATTTAAAGAGATTTCTTTGTTTTCCCGCAGAGACATTGATTCCAATCATGTAATGCCATTGCTGCATATTTGAAATACTTTATTTCATTTGTTTTCTACATATCGTGCATAGATCGATTAATCCATACCCACATATAACCAAGTGATTTCCTGTTTTTTTTTTCAGGTTTATCATACATTCAAAAGAGATTGTATAACCTCACAAACTAGCAAGAAAAAGGTGCATTGATGTGTGGATATACATCCATTGGCTAATCACATGGAGAATTGCTAAGCTAAATAGTTTTGCTATATGGATGTACCATATCAATGGCATGAATAAAACTCTTTTGCTTAATATTTTCTATCCGGCTCAGTTGAAAACTATTGAATCAGAGAATCTCTGTTTAAGGACTGTGAGACAATTTAATACTCGTAATGACGCCTGACTCCATTGTAACTTAATGGCAGCTCTTGAGTAAGAGAGAATATTTCTCGAATGAGCTAAAATTGGTGACCTTTCCAGGCTACATCCCACTGCAGTATAATCTCTAAAGTTGTGCCAGTTACCACATTCGCGTTTCACCATGGAGTCATGGGGAGAACTGCGGACCATTGATGGAAGCGAATGAAAAGACTTTATGCGGTATCATATTGAAAAAGACTACATTTTCAACTCATAAACATCAGGCTATTCAGGATTTTCCTTTAGCCTCAAAAATCAAAGGTGCTTTGTTCTGCAGTTGAAGCCAATCCTGACCCACAGAGAGGGTTTTAATCGTGCGAAAAGAGAAACACATTTTAAACTGCTGCAAATTCTATTGAGGAGGAAGAATTTGATTAAGAGGGCGGTAATCGAGTCAGTGTGCTATAACCAGAGGCCTGGTGCTGTGAACTGCTATTGCACAAGTGTAACGAGACTGAATTTAGCACCCAGCGTGGGCATTTTGTTAATCCAGAGCTGTAATTTAGTCCTTCCTCCCCCATCTTTCAATTATCATTATCATAAAATTAAGTGAGGCCTGAGAAGCTCTACGTGCAGGAAAGTTTCATCCAATTAAACGGTCCAGAGCCTTGTGTTTCCATCTCTATTAAAGATGAGTTTTGAAGTTGCTGCAATGCCATTTGGAGCCTTTTTTGTGTTTAGAAATATGATGAGAATAGACATTAGTCCGTGAAACACTGGTAAAGTTCAGATTGAAAAACAACTGGATTGGACGCCAGTAACTTTTTTGAAGTCTTTCATGTGGACTTCTGCACAGGCATTGTAGTCGGGATGAAAAATTCCCAATGATTTGTAGGGAATTGACACAGACATTATACTACTGTGTGTCTACATTTGTTCGCACAACAGATTTATCAGTGTGTGAGTGCTCATTAAATTCTCTGAAATAAATGGTAATAAAGAAGGGGATTTATGCAAAGCGTAATGACAACACACTAGTCTGACTTCACATAAAGTTATACGGTTTGTATGAACAATTAGACCTGTTCCAACAGACATTTTCCTTGTTCCACCTACCAACACCTCTCATCGCGAGTCATCGTTAATTAGCTTCCCTGATGGTGTAAGATATGATAAAACGAAGCAATGCCGAACCGGGGTCACGGGGGTCAGTCGTTAAGGAGGTGAAATACACTCCTCTGGGAGACAGGGAGACCTAAATTGCTCTTTTAATTCATTAACAAGCAGATGTGGACCATCCATATTCAGCTCCCGGTGGGGAGTTGCCAACGAAAGCAGGGGTTAAAGGGTGGCGTGCAGAGGAAGCTGCCAGCTCACTGACCCACTACCCGTCCGAGCTTCACTTTGTGTGAACTATCAATCAGACTTCCCCAGCCTCCACAGAAGGCCCTCGTCTTAATTGTGGTTTGGGTCGTCATCAAATATGGATAGATAGACATCCCAGTAATGTCTTAATTACTTAAGAAGACAGCTTCGCTCCGTTTGCACATCAGTCCTGTCTGAGCCCATCGGCAATGAGAAGCACCTCCAAAGATGGAAGATATCTCTCACTCTGTTCTCCTGTTTCCTCCATCTCTACCTCCGATCCTGTCTGCATCGATCTCATCAACATGGATGCTTCCTGACAGGAAATCAATCGCAGAGTCTTCTTAATAAAGCCCCAGACTCATTTCAGTTGCTTTTCTACGCTCCACGTATTACACTTCAGACTCTTGTGCGCTTGACCTTCTGTGTGTTGGTGAGGCTTTATCTGCAAGGTCTCCAGAGGGTCTCCTGACACAGCTGCTGCTTATTTTGAGAAACTTCTTTGTTGGAATTACCAGGAATTCAAATGAAATCTGTGAAAGTTTGGTAAGCCAGCTAACTTCAGCCCCAATTGAAGCACTTGTTCAGCGAGAGCATTGTTTATTCACTGCTTATGTGGGTCTATGTGATTCTGTGTCCATGTGTTTCTGAGTGTGTTTTTATTTTTGTTTTATTATGAAGACAAAACTGTCAGATACAATCAATTCAACCTCAGATTGGACATCAGGAAACATAGTAGTGTCAAACTTACAAGTTACTCCTTGCCTCTGTTCATAGAAACATATTATTTTGGCCTTCATATTCATCAGACAGGACCAGTGTGAAGGGTGGTAGCGCCGTGTAATCCTATTAGTTGCAGATGTATTCGAGCCATGCTGTTTACATAATGAATTGGTAGCTCTGCTTAGTTGGTTGCCATGCCAACTCCTTGTTTCCAAGGAGCTGCTCTCCAGTTTGGATGTTTTAATTGATGAACTTTATTGATGATTTACTTTTTTTTTTTCTTTTGGCATCATCGTTTTGCATCAATGCTACACTCACATAAAATAACAGTACCTTTTAATGCAGACACACATTGTAAATGCATTATGACCCCTCACCCTGACAAAATTGTTATAGGAGATGTTTTAGACAAATCTGTTGTTCTATTAGAGGGGAAAAACTGGTTGTATGTATATGTAACTCCAAATAGTTTTCATCTAAATATCCTTCTTGGTATGCAGCAAAGTCTATTCTCTACCTTTGAACTTCATCCTAAGTGACATGATTCCCAATCGGGGGGCAGCCAGCGTATGAAAACTTCACGGGGGACTGCTAAGTCAGGTGTTGGGAGCCGTGCTGGCTGCGTTTGGTCCTGGGGGTAAGGGCGTGAATTCGACTTAGTAGTATTTCTCCGGTTCCCTGCAGAAAATCCCACTTGGAAAATCCAGATAAGCCCTTATCCCTGTTGTCTGGAATGTTGTTACAAAACTCATGTACACAAACAGATATGGTACACATCAGTAGTAAATCACAGGAAGAGAACACACACACACATGCTCACACACACCCACTCACATGCATGTACAAGGGGTAATCTGGGAGTTGACCTGGTGAACACTGCTTGGCTAGATAAAGGAGATTATCTGCACTTTGGTGAACCGGGATCTCGGTGTGTTGCATCTGGGAACGTGTCGGCACCTGCATGTGTGTATGTGGCTTGTCACTTTGCAGTGATAAATGTCCAGTGGAATGTTTATTTTTCACCTTATTACTAGGATGGTGGATTACTTCAAACTAAAGATGGCAGTTTATGCAGTTCTTGAATGCTTTTAACTGATAAACAGATGTCTTCCACCCAGGTGACCTTCTGCAGGTTTAAAAACAAAAAAAACAAAACAAGTTTCATGCATCAGTGGAAATAATTAACAGTATTTTCTGACGTGCAGTTTCATTTTCTACTGTGGCCGAGCCACTGATTTAAAGCTGTGCTCTTCACCCATGAGGTAAGATACCCCTGTGACCCCGCACAGGATCAGCTGGATGGATGGATGAGACACCTCAGACATACAAAAAAAAAATAGTCAATACCAATACCTAAAATATGAGCCTGGCGTGAATTTACTCAGTTTTGAATTGCATTAAGTGTGTGGATGCAGACACAGAATAAGTGTCTACTCTGGAGCTGACATGAAATCTGAGAAAGTCCTGCAATTAATAAAATAACATCTGCCGATTTAGAAATGTATATGTAAGTCAATCTCCATCTTGCAACAATTACTGACTGAATTATGTAAATTGATGTGATGGACTGGTGGAAAAAAACAAAACAACTGATGCAACAATTAATGTAGTTGATTAATTGTACTTAAGTACGTGTAGAATTGGCACTATTCCATAATATTGACCAGCCCTGAAACAAAGACTTCTGGTGTTCCAATGGATTTTAGTTCTGAGGTATTTTGGTTTGTGTTAATTATTACATCCACCGGACTGATGCTTTTGTTTTGGTTTATTGTTTTGCACCCACTCACTCCAGGTGACTGCCATTTATAAACAGACTGTTCAGGTGATGTTTTTAGTTAATGCTTTATATAGTAGGATATAATATATTCATGTTATATCCTGCTGCATAATGATGCCACATGTATCTATTTGTTTAGGTTTTTGTTTTTTTTAACAGTTAAACGTCTTGTCTAGTCTCTTTTTATGTTTTCCTGCTTTCTTTCCTCATGTGTTGTCTAATTTCTATGTAGTTCTATTGTTAAACAGTTCAGCAGTTCAATTGTAGGTTTTGTCTCTTCGATTCTCCTGCATATCGTCACGCAAACACGTACTGCTGCCATATTCTAGTGCTGTGTGATGTTGCCATGTAATAGGGGATATCTGGACTCTTCTTGTTCATGTTGTGTATCGCAATGTTTCCGGGTTTTGTTTTGTGGCTGATGTTGGTTTCAGTTTATTTTCATGCTCTCACCTCTCTTGCCTCTCACATCTGGCTGCATGCAGCTTCTAGTTTCTCTTAATTGATTTCACCTGCATCTTGTCGTCCCGAAATCCTTCTGTGAGTATCTAAAGGAATCTGCTCAGTCTGTTCTGTTCCGTTACTCCGTCTGTGCGCCACTGTTTATTAGCAGTAGCTTATTATATCAAGGTACCACGCTAAGTTCAAATTTGGTTTACTACTGTTGCGAAAACTTGCCACTCTGAGTACTTTTACCATGTACGTTTGTTTTAATAATGCTGCCTTCGAGGGAATACACAGTAACTAAGGTTTTCCTCCCCTGTTTAAAACTTTTCATGTCACAGTATGAAATATAATTAAAAACTAAACAAAACAAAAGCACTTTAAGTTACCACTATAAGGACATTATATAGTTACCATAAGAGTTCAGTGTGATAACATCTGCTCAGTCTAATAGGATTGGATGAGTATCAAATGAATTTAATTCCATCATTTTACATTACATGAACATCTTACTTTTTTTTTTCCGCGCCCACTCTGATTAGACTATTCCTCTTTATTAAGTTAACTTCAACTGTGTGGCCACTGAGCTTTTACTGAGAAAGGAACTTAATCTTATTAAATGCTATCATTTTAATTAGAATATAGACGGGTGCTCCCTTCTCCCTCATTGGCACTAATATCTTTTAATTGAGTTTCAGTCAAAGGGCATTGTGTGATTTCTGGGATTGTTTTTCTATGCATACATACATACATATAGACATAATGCCTACACACACACACACACACACACACACACACACACACACACACACACACACACACACACACACACACACACACACACACACACACACACACACACACACACACACACGAACACGCAAGCATGCAGTGTTGATGTTATCCTCTGAAGAACAAACGAGCTCTGTCAAAGACATAGATTCTTGGCTTTGATCAAAAGGGCATTAATGTGTCACGGGAGATGTAATCCTCGATAGGGGGCGCTGTGGATGCACTCCCAAGGGCTGTCATGCCACAGTTAAAGGGTATCGAATCAAAGGGAATCACTCCGACCATCGTGCTACCAATCACGGCTAATTACTGGTCCGTGACTCAATTAGGTGAATGATTAATGGCTTTCCTGAGAGCTGTGGAAGGATTCAATTACAAACAACACACATCAACAAACCACCGTTCACCTTTGTTAGCAGGCAGGGTTGAAGTGAAGCAGATCTTGGTCAAATACTCTTCCGAGGATTTTGGTTTTTGTGGCAACATAGATAAACTATGATCCTCTGTTGTTAATAAATGATCAAAACTTCTCTTTGAGAAGTGTCTGTAGTCCCATGCAGTATCTGCTACTGATTTGTCGGCTTCGACAAACTGCATTTCAGAATGAACTGGCAAAATGCCACCACATAAAGCCAATCCAGTGAGGCCTGGGGCGTTTTCATCTGAGCAGAGGTTTTACATTAAACAGTCTGTGATAAAGCAAACGTCTCGCTACGCCAAAATCTCTGTCTGCTCCCCTCTCCAGCCCTCACCCCTGTGTATCAAACAAAGTGACATTTGAAAGAGAGCAGAGAAGCAGAGTGGGCAGATGAAGAGAGGCGCTGGGAGTGAGAGTTCAGGGAGGTAGCCACGCCGTCATCTGGCTTAAAGAGATGAATTCTGTTGAATTTTTCTTGCAGGAAATCACACAAATACCTTCAATGCGGACAGATGGAAATTGTGAAAGCTGTTGTGTATTAATCTGATATTAAACAAATGTGGTCTATTTTTATCTTCTGTCTCCGCCGCTGAAGGTCAATGCTGCCCTGAGCTGCTACTGAAACTCATCAAAGTGTCCACATGTATAGTTTGAAGAGGCTCGGTGACACCTTTTGTGTTTTACGCTCATCGGTGCTGCTGGTAACGCATTACTTAGTAACCAATTACTCTCATATGACCAATTTTTTCAGTAACGAGTAATCTAACCCATTAGTATTTCTAAACAAGTAATCAGATTGAAGTTACTTCTCTAAGTCTGTGTTTTGCAATTGCGTCGTCCAGCAGGACGAGTTTCTGTAAAGCTGCTTTATTATTAAACTAAACTAGGCTGCTGCTTCGTTCTCCTGCAAATGGACACACACACACACACACACACACACACACACACACACACACACACACACACACACACACACACACACACACACACACACACACACACACACACACACACACACACAGGGACAATTTCTGCACTGTGCTTTGCACTGCTCACCTGACCCGCCCCCTTCTCTACTCTCAGCCAATCACAGGCCAACTCACTCTCACGGTGCATTCAGGTATCACAAAAGCATTGGAACCAACAAACATAATCAATAAACCTCAACATTGCAGCAACAACAACACAACTGCAGAGATGTTACACTATTTTGGTAATTTTCCTGAGGAAAAATATGTATTGGCAGGAAGCCCCGCCCATTTTTTCAATCAACCAATCAATCAATCAAATACTCAATTTGTCCCCAGGGGCAATCCAATGGTAGCTAAGAGCAGGTAATGCAAATAAATGAATAGATAAATAGTTCAACAGCAGACTACAGCTACATCTCTGGGTAAATACATACCAGTAATAGTAAAAATCTGATTCAGTGAAATAAGTAAGAGTGGTTAAAGGTTAAATATGTATAAACATGATGCAGGAGGCACGGATCTTAAGTTAAGTTACTTTTTAAGGGGGTAACTAGTAACCAGTAATCAGATTACTTTTTCAAGGCAACAGTGGCAACACTGATGCTGCTTCTGTATTTTGTCTTACACCAGTTTATATTCTAATTAGAATTGTCATGTGGTGTGCATCGAGCAAAAGGAAGTAAATATTTGAGTTACCAGTGAGACTTGCTGTGGCTCCGTTAGAACGTATGAGCAGAATGCAGCTTAACAATCTGGCCCTAAACACTAAGATTACCTCAGGCTGCCATGTGGAAGGTGAGTGACAGCCACACATACATTTTGACACATTCCAATAATTTCGCGCTTAGATTTTTAACGACTGTAGGATTAACATGACAGAGCTAATTTGTATTTCCTGTGCCCTGTGGAATCCTTTCTTTATGGCTTTTGTTTCCGAGAATGTTTTGAATGACAGTTCTTTTCCTCCTTTTCACACTTGAGCTCCTCACTAATCCAACATTTATTAAAAAAAAAAAAGAAAACTTCAATAACTGAAGCGTAGAAAAACTCATTGTGAATTTCGACTTGTGAACTCAGATGAGATACGTTGTATCTCATATAATTATGGTTGGAACTTTTACAACCCTGTTTATGTTGGAATTTCTTTATCAGGCACAGTATATATCATTATTATATTTCTAATATCAAACAGAGCTCTGTTTTCTTCATTATTAAAATACACACAGTATATACACGTCCCCAGTTGATAAATTTAAATCTTTGTGCAACTACTTTTGTGGCATTTGGTGAAAACATGATTTTAAATGCCTCTTTTTTCTTCTTCTTTTCTTTAAGAAGCAAAACAAAAATGTCATGGCAAGTGATGGACTACTAAATATATATAAATATATAGAAGCTGTTTTTCTAACAATAGGTAATTATGCAGAAAGGTGTATTCATGTTTAGGGCCTGCAATACATCTCTGACACTAACAAGGCAGGCTATTGTCCTCTGATGTTAAAATTAATAGGTACTCAGGAAGCTGGAGAGAGCAGGAGAGAGACAGCTATTACTTATTTTCATTTGTGATGAAAGAAATGAGCAATGAGCTTACGAAAACTGAAATATTGTCACTGCAATATTAATTTAATATTGAAATACTCGCATGTTAATATGAATGGCTGTAGCGTTGTAGTATGGGGTTTGGATGGATGGATGGATGGATGGATGGATGGATGGATGGATGGATGGATGACCTATGGTCGTTGTCAGTGCAGCACGTACCCTGCAGGGGAAAAAAGCAGCTACAATAACAACTGTTTAGAGTTCCTATCATTTGTTTACTCATTGCAATGTTTAAACAAGTCCTCCCTGCATGCAAACATGCATCATCCTCACAAAATGCAATAACCGTTTAACAGAACAGTTTTTCCTCGCAAGCTTTACCTTTTTAGCAGCCGTAAATTGTGTCACAAGCTAAAAAAAAAAAAAGGAGCTCAGCAATGTGGTGTGACAAAATAGCAGGTCCTCCAATGCTTCAGACCTGAACAGTAATATGGGGTGCCAAGTGACTCAGGCTCACCCCTGAAAACTATTAGTCATAACATTTATCCTTTACTTGTCCTCCTGTTTATTTCTGCAGAGTTTTCTCTCTTCTTTTCATCCTCTCATGTCTTGCCAGCACTCATTGGTAACACAGTGTCTAATTTGACAAATGGTTCGCTGAAGTCTTCTTTTGAAAAGGAGAGCCATCACAAGGCACAGTCAGAGAGGGAGACAAAAGAAAATGAACGGTACCGTGATATATGTTCAGTTTATTAGAAGTTCTTTTTCTGCACACTGAAGACTGTCGAGAGAACATGTTGATCCCAGAAGACACAGATGAATATTTGCCCGCGGATCTTCACTCAATCCGCTCAGTTTTCTAATGCTTTTCTAACATTTCCTGGACTTGGCTTTACTGAAGTTACTGGAAACGTTGCTTCATTTTGCAGACAGGACATGTATATGGATTCCATCACAAACTAATCATTTAAATCAAAAAGCTGCCTGGGGCAGAGCTCGTCCCCCTCTCTTAAGAAATATACTTAAGAGTGAACAACAATAATCAAACAAACACATGGAAAGTGTGAGGAGTCTACTTCTTCCCGGTAGGTCACCTTTTAAAGTTGTGAAATAGAAGGCACAGCATGGGTGGTGCAATATATTTTAGCTCAGAAAATCTATGTCTGGGGTTTTTTTTCTTCTTCCTCTGCATCTGCTATGGGCGTACATGTATCTGTGCAGACCTTAGCTTAGCCTTGATTTATAACTAACCCCGTATAGAAGGAGAATCAAATGCATAGGCTGCATGTGTTCTTTATTTATGGCCAACACAAATGAAAAGTGAGCTCATCCTCTCCCCCTCTCGGTTTCCCCCTCTTTGCTCACTTTCTCTCACCCTGTACAGCCACTTCACCGCTTCTCCATTTTGTACAGTGAAACATCTGGAAAGAGTTATGACCGCCATTCAGCCACAAGAAAGACAAGTGTCTGCTTCGTGGGGCCATGATGATTTGTAGAAGATGTTGCGAATGTGGACCCCTGTGAGTGCCAAAAAGATAGTGTTGTTGACCTTGACCGATAATTCTGGAAATGAGGTGATGAACACACACACACACACACACACACACACACACACACACACACACACACACACACACACACACACACACACACACACACACACACACACACACACACACACGCGCGCACGCACACCCACGCACACACCCACGCACGACACAACAAATCATCAGTACTGGCGAGACCAAATATAGTAACCAAAAGGTAGGGAGCAGAACTTCTTTTTTCCTTTAAAGAGATTCCCACTGGATGATAAGAGGAAAAAAATGACACCACAAAATTAATTAAGATTCAGCACATCGATTACTGGATTAAACTGGTATTAATTGAAAAAGCTGATGAAGAGGGTATGTCACAAAGATTAGATACATCTGAGCCTCTTCTGATTGAGGGAACAATATAAAGAGGCTTTTTTTTTTAATTACAGGAAACATCAACTGTTGGCTCTGGGTGGAAGTATTGACTCAAACAGCAGAGCATTTCATATCTATTTTTTATTTATTTTTTCACAGTCGACAGATTACAAAAACTACAACAACAACTTCAAGGGGAAGTATGTAAATTAATCACAGGTCCAACTATTTTTCTTTGCGTCTTCATGTCTATCTTTCACACACGTACGGAAACGCACTTTCTTGTTTTGTACCCCATACTCCAAAAATAGAAATGCACCTGCTCTTACTTCCACAGCGATCCTTTGGAGCTATTTCGGGGGTCTTTTCCAGCTAAGCAGACGAACACTTCAAATGCAACACCTTCAGACTTCGAATGAGGAGACAGGAGTTGTGATAGCATCGCCGCTGGGTTGGCAGACTGCAGTTTCCCTTTTCTCTGGGCATGTGCCCTCCGTCCCTCCCCCAGCATCTGACATGCCGGATCTCTACCTGGTGTGTTACTGAAGGCAAAGGCTGTTACAATATTAACAGGAGAGATGCCCTTTGTGAGCCGAGCAGACATACCAAGTCTACTTGTCTCTCAGCCCTCAGGCTGTAGACACCCAATAAAGGTAATCCTCAGTCAACAACATACACAGTTGACTGGATGGTTTGTCTTTTGGCAGACATTGATGGTGGGCTGACAGGATGGTATAGATTTGACCGACATGAGGTCATTGTTTACCTGAGGTTGTAGTCTTGGTGCTGTTTGGAACTCTTTTCCTCGAGAATTTGAGGAAGCCATCTCTGTATAGCGAAAGAAAAATAATCTATGTCTTGGTTTTATCAGTTTTTTCCTCATCCCAGTTTTTTCCTCATGTATATTGAAAGATTTGCATCCACATATGATTTTGTACGTGTGTGTGTGTGTGTGTGTGTGCTTGTAAGCTGTAGGATCCAGTTCGACGCCAGCTAGCCTTCACCATCAGTCATACCAACAGTGAGTCTTCGACTTTCCTGAGCCCAGACTCTGAGATAAGGCATTGGATCCCTTTGGCTCTGCAGTTTGATCAATCTGTAGATTTACAGCCACCTCTGCAGCACACTGATGAAGCATAAGAGTAGTAAATTCTACTCCCCTCATAGAAAACTCTTCTCTATCTCTCCCATGTATTGATGTAACACCAATGAAATCTTTCCTTTCTCATTTTTTGTGTGAAATAACTAGTGAGTGGCTGATCTTAATCAGCTCTGGCTGTTTCCTCTATGGCTCTCTGTTCATATTAGTGTTTTCTACACATTTGCTGTACATCTAACAATTTCTTGAAATTGCACAATATCTCCTTTATAGCCCTATTACCAGTGTCAATCTGTCAGACAATCAGCAAAACTCAATTTACCCCCACGGAAGGACTCATTCTGAAGCAGAATTTTCAATCACGGAAATATTTGATGGTTATTGTAGTTTAAAGGGCACGACTCATTCTTCGTGTTCTCGTATTTATATGTCTTGGCTGGGGTTTGTGCTTGTATTTCCACTTTATTAATTTCAGACTTGACGTGTTCTCGACTTCAGATGTACAATTTTATATGATGCCCAGCAAATATTTTCCACTGGATGGTTTTTGCTCACATCGAACTAGCAGGATACCTCAGGGCCAACCGAGTGAACGATTTGGAGTGAACACACAGCTCATCTGGCCTGGGAAAGCCTTGGGATCCCCCAGGAGGAGCCGGAAAGCTTTGCTGAGGAGAGGGACGTCTAGACGAACTTGCTTAGCCACAGGCACCATTGTTTTGTATGAATAAGTGGAAGTAAGTGGAGAGGTTGATGGTCTGTTTGGGAGCAGGAGAACATTGATGCACCTCGATTTGACAAGATTAAAAGACAGTAATTGGATGTTTTTTGTCAGAATAATAGTCACAGAGATAGTTTCGCTCTCTTCCGAGTCATCTTCACAAAATCTAATGTCCACAAAGGTTCAGTCGAGTAGCTTGGCTGAAAATGCGTCTCCCTTGAGCTGTTATTTGAGACGTGATCCAGTCTCTCGGGTCTTAAAGGTATGGAGGTGATGAAGCAAGTACAAAGCACGGAACCTTTCTCCGGCATTGTAAATGGTGGGGTGGAGGGAGGTGTTGGGGTACTGGGTGAAAGGATAAAGGGGGGCTTAATGGCAACCTGCCTAACCTCTTGACCCTACTTTGTTGGAAGGGAGGAACCAGAGGTAGCTAACTAAGACTCCATTCAGAAATAATAAAAGCACAAAGCTTGGATATCCGACATGTGGTTCAAATTCCTCCCATCTTTACAAGGACTTGGTGAAGGCACATGTCACAGGTACACAAAGAACATTTTTGTGGTGATTCTCCTAAACTTGTTCTCAATTTGATCATTAATGTTTTTTGTCATTACGGTTCCAACATGCATGTTTCGCTGATACTAAAAAGGGATCATGGCATTACACAGGCAAACTAATCTTTCATTTATTCTGTATTGTAGTTCACATTGTGTGCATATTTACCTATTTACTGTTAGTGTGAGGACCATCCTCTATATTCCCTTTATGTTTGTAAATTGGAAATGGCTTCCCTACTTTCCTTAGGTGCTTCCTTGAGCACATTTCCTCCAAATGGCTTCTCAGACATTCCTGCACAGGGAGGTAGAATATAGACAGCAGGCACTTATGAGCTTCCATGTCTGCACATTTATCTTTACACCTATTGTACTATAGGGGGAGCCATGACCTCACGTTCCTGGTGCTCTGTGTTTGCTCTGCTCTGGCTCTTTTTTTATTTTTTGCCTTTTCTCATTGCTCCCGAGCTTCCATGCTTATGGTTGCAAGCACTTCTGGTAATACCTCAGAAATAGAAAGCAGTTTGAGTCAGTGAAATGCTTCTTCCACAGTGATATGACCGGACACAGGGTTTGCAGTGTACTAAAGGTAATGATGCTTGATTTATATGCTTTACCTGAACAATCAGCTCCATAGGTTGAATAATGGATATCACTTTCAGTCAAACTGACTGCTGCTGAAAGGTAACAACAATCTATGGCATTTTGTTGGATCAGAGGAAGGACATGCAATATATCAGAGCGATACGTCCATCAGCCATAAAACATCAACGCATTCCTTCAGCAATTTGATAAAGCCCTTTATACATATATCATAGAATTCAAATATCACCCTCAGAAGAAGTGGAGTTTTTTTTTTTTTTTTTTTTTTTTAAGTGACAACTCGGACTAATCAGACGGATCCTAAAAAACTTCTCCCTATACATTTTATTTACATTTCAGCCTGCAAAGTTAATCAGTGCCTAAACTGAGGAGTGATAATGTCAAAGTGTGCATATAAATGCATATGTTTGATTTATATTAAAAATCTCTCTGACCCTCATTCAGTTACAGGAGAAATACATCAGCCTTCTGCCCTGTCTATGCAACAACCAAAAAAATAATGGGTCATTCAGTGGATCTCTGGTTTTTTTTTTTTACAGATGAGTGTGGATTAAACGTAAAATCACCAAATGTAGTGGGGGGGAAAAATAAAAATGTTTGGCCTGACCCAAAGATTAAACATGCCCATAGAGCGATGTGCTTCATAAGACTGTTGGCAGGATGTTGGTTGTTGTTTGCAGACCCTCATGCAAGAGAAACTGTTGGGCCCGAGGTAAGGTGTACAATGCATGTCTTTGATCCTGTACTCTTGATTTACATGTTCCGTCTTGTATTAGGTGTGCAAATCAGTCCTGAAACATCTCACGATACATTATTCAAGCTTGGTCATTTAGGCCACAGCTTAGCAGTTAACCTATCATTTTACATTGACAAGCGTATGTGCTGATTGAAAATGATTAAATCACAGAAGCAATAAAGTAAGAACCCCACCCCCCACCGAAAATATTTAACATATTGTGAAAGTAAGGTGGTATATAGGGGCCAGACTGTGATTTCATACACCGAGCTGGATATTCTAACAATTCTAATAATTGTTGGTTCTGACCTACTCACAGACTGGACCTCATGTCACATGTTTTAAATGATCAAAATATAATTTTAGAGATAAGGTTAGCTGTGTGTGTGTGTGTGTGTGTGTGTGTGTGTGTGTGTGTGTGTGTGTGCGTGCGTGCGTGCGTGCGTGCGTGCGTGCGTGCGTGCGTGCGAGCGTGCGTGCGTGCGTGCGTTAGGGTTATATATAATATATAATATATATATAATAGGCACTATTCATGTAAAAAAAAAAATAGTAAATGGCACATGTGTGCATATAGCATGCATTTAATCTCTGCCGGCCTGAAGATGCAGCAGCACTGAGCTGCATGCTCATGTGCACAGATGCTTATTACCATATCTCATTTGCATTCATCTATTTGACCTGGCAAATATTGATGATTTGTCTTAACTTACTGTATGAAAATGATTATCTGATGATCGCCAACGTCTAATTGCCACAGCTGGGTGCATGTGTCTCTTTTTCCACTGATGGAAGCGAATGGTTCCCAACTCATTACTCTGGCAGCGAGGGGCTGCTTTATCTACGATCGAGCCCATTCTAAACTCTGGCCTATTTTCAAATGGATTCATACTGCCTTATAAGCAGCAAATTGCATAATCTCTCTCACTCTTTCCAGCTACGTGTTTGCTGTTGTTTGTATTACACAGCACATATTTTTTTACATTTTCACCTAAAATAAAAATCATGGATGGAAGACACTTAAAGTAATTGGTGCACATGAGATAATGTGCCGTGTCTTTTCTCATAGAACGGAGTGCTCGGCATTTTTGAAGGCAATGCGGTTGGGTGTTTTTTTTTTGGTTTGTTTGTTTTTGAAGGACTGACACTAATTTAAATACACTTACGGTAAGTTAATGGTTCATACTCCACATTTAACAACATATCATGGAATCACTGGTAAACTTCTGTGGACAGTATATTTAATGCAATTAGATTAAGCAATCACACGCACGCACACCTCCTCTTCATCATCATCATTATCATCATCATCAGCTGCCTCTCGTCCCTTGTTTTCTCAATACACTCTCACTCTCTGTGCAGCTCCCACGTGTAAGCAGGAAATAATTGGCTGACACTCAATTTGGGGGCAAAGTGTTTAGAATTGCTTGCTCGACGGCTATGCAATTAATTCATTCTAATACTTCTGTTTACCATTATACTGTATTTCTGAATGTGTCACAGGACGTGGAGGTGAATTGAAGTTTTTGCAGATGAGATATTTGCATTAGGTGTCTTGCTTCATTTCAAGTAATTCATTTCCTTTTATTTCTCTAGTGTGTGCACACTTCTTTTGCACATGTCTACATGTTTTTTTTTTGTTTTTTTTTAAACTGGCCCCAGAAATCTGTTGTGAAGGACAGTCTTTGTCTTTAGAGGGAACTCATTAGGTGTGCAGACGTTCGCCCGATCCTCTTTAGCGCTTATTCCGTCAACACCGTTTTGGCTTTTCATTTTTCACGCCTGCACTTTTACTCTGCTCCCTCAGCATCACCCCTCAGCCACCAGCCTCCCCCCCCTCCACCTCCTCCACCCCTCTCCTCTTGTTCTCTTCGCCTTGGCCCAGTGAGAAGCTCGAGATTTCTGGTGTAAGGGCTTTTTTTTTTTTTTTAAACCAAGTAACACGTGCGTTTATGTTTCAAGCACCCATGACTGTGACGGACATGTATATAATGTTATCAGACTCTGTCAGACATGCTGGCTCTCTGCTGTTGTTCATTTGAAAGGTATTTAATGTGTCAGGACCTGTATGGAGAGGAGACCCACTGTGGCTCTTCACTATACCATGACTCTCATTTTGCAGGTGCTGACACACTACTGCACCTGAATAGCAAACACATTTTACATTTGAATTCAAGGTATTAAACTAATGCTGCGATCCCTGGTGAATTGCAAAGATTGAACAGCAAGGATGGCTGTCATTGTCTTGCAGAACTGAAATTTAAACTCTTGTGGCAGTTGCAGCAAAAAAAAAAGAAAGAAAAGGAAAAAAAAGGGCTCCATCAGGTATGTTTAAATATACTAAAATGTGACTAATGAAACAAAGATCCCTTGACTGTTAGCAAGAGTTTAAAACTTTAGCTTTCCTAATCCTGGGGGGTAAAACCATTTTCTTTATCTCATAACAAGCCCCATCAGACATGGCCTTTTTTCGTCTATACACTCCAGCTGTAGAAATCTGTCACCCTTTGGGTATACAGCCAATCACTTGCTTCCAAGCCCCACACCATGCTATCTTCCTCCAGTCCTCAGAGACAGATTGTCTCAGTTTTGAAGGGTAACATTTCAAGAGCACAGTGGAAAAGTCTCAACTTTTGACTGTTCTTTGGTAAAAAAAAAAAAAAAAAAATGGCACTCCGAGATGAGATGACTGAATGGCTTGAGGTCAGTGTGATGAATGCAGAACACTGGAAGCAACCGGACAAGAGAGATTGGGAAAAAACGTATGTCTAATCTGATTGCGGTGAGGTGTTATCGGACTTCTGTGTTCATCATGAATTATTCATAGGAAACATTTAAGAACACCACTGTGCCTGGAAGGCTAGAACAATTAGTCAATGTTTTCTGCAAAAGTTGAAGTAGCAGCAGAGAAATGTATTGCCTATTGTTGGCGAGTTGTCATCTCGCAATGAAGTGAGAAATCTTCTTTCCATCCAATCATTGCTTGGGAATTACACATGCAGAACAGCGCTCTGCAGCTGGGAAGCAAAATGCCAGTGGCAGGATCTTTTCTAAGCATTCCTGCAACATCTATCCCATCAGTAGGAGCCTGACCTCAGACCATGTTCAGATGCTGTTATCCTTAATAAAGTGTGACTGACATGACCTCCTGCAGCTGAACCTTCCAAAAAGACTCAACTGACCCCTTAATGTTCAACACAAAACGCTGTTTTCTTTCATTACTGTTATACTGCTGCTCACTTTCTTGTCATTGAATTACAGAATATACTACAACATCTTTAAAATAAATAAGTAAGTGGACAGTTTTTGTTTTTAATTTCTGTCTGCACTGAGCACTGTGCGGGACATGTTTTATTTACAGTTTAGTATTTCCAGTAAATTTGATGATTAAAATAGATTTTTGCATTAAGGATTTTTCTTTCTTGTACATTTTGTATGTAATGCTAGAATATCAATAATATAATTCAACATTTTTCTGGCTTATTGCTGAAGAACAACCATTTAGATAATACGAGGTCCATAATCCGTTTGGACAATGTTTCATTAATAGATGATAAATCGACTCTTTAAATTATTGTTTAGTACTTGGTACCAGATACTTGGAGTGAATATTATTGATCATCCCTGTAGTTGTTTCACCTTCCCAGAGTCTGGATGTTCAGGAATTTAACTTTAAAGCTGGGCTCACAACTAATTACCATTTGTACAGGAGCTCAATCAAGCAGCTGATGAGCTTGGTTGCATTAGATATACTGTATATACATATACTGTATGTACATATCTTTACGATGATGCAGATTAAAATGGACTGACTGGAGAAGCAACACGACCCAATAATATTGTTTGGTGGGAAGGAAACAGATCATTTCTCTTGGGGAATGGCTTAATGTTACAGCAATATTTATTTATTTATTAATACATACATACATACATACATACATACATACATACATACATACATACATACATATTGCTTGGTCATACCAATTCCAGATCCCAAAAAAGTCATATTCACATTCAATTGTAGAATCATCGTCTGTGTACTTAATGCACAAACCTAACCTAACCTAACCTAACCTCACCTTTAAAAACAACTCTGGCTGTCTTTAATTGAAACAACTTTTCTTTCCTTCTGGTGGAGTGAAGTTGATCATTGCTTCTAAATGAGATGAGATACTGTTTTGGCCCCCCTCCCCCCCCCTCCCTCCCCCTTCGCTTTGTACGAACTTTTCCATTTAAAATAATCCAAATTATGTAAGTGCCTGAAACTAAAACACTTCAACAAAGTTGTACTTATGAAACACCACCTCACTACCTTTGACACTGCTATAATGTGCCCACTTCAGGTTTGAGGGCAGTGTGGCGTGTGTTGCTGTGCTGGTGAAGGGCCAAAGCAGTGCTAAATATTCCGCTGTGGAAAAGCTCTACAGTCAACATTGGCTTAACTCGTGTTACTGGCAAATCACATCGGATGTGCAAAAGTCACCTTGACTGTGGCAGACAGTAACCTCATCCAGATAAATAGTAGGTGTTGTTGTTGCGCACGTTAAGGGCCGTCTGAACTGGTCCAAGGCAGAGTCTATAAATGGTGACGCGAAACAAGCAGTTACAAACAGTCAGGTGGCATAGATTTTTAGCTGTTATCGCAATAGTGCAGGCAAAAGGCTATTTATATATTGTATTTAGCTATGTGATGATGTGTTTGTTCATGGCTTACTTTTTTTTATTTTTTTATTTAGCTATTTGCATTTTCAGAGCTATAGTTCCAGAGCACCAACAAATTCATCCAAATCATTTAAGTCACCTCATTTCCCTTCACCTGATGTGCACCATTTCCCTCCAGAAAAGGAGATTAGTGATTTACCCACAACACTACAATGTAAAGCCGGCTTCTCGCTGCCAGATTTAGTGACTCCTGCCAACAGGAATTTTCATAATAATATATGGACTTTTTTTTTTTTCTTCCTTATGAAAGTTTCCTGTCAGACTAAGCAGGAGTGAACAGATGTAACAAACTATGACAGCGTCTCTGATGAATGGTTCTCGACTCACAATCTCAAATGTCAATGTTTACAATTCCTCAAAAGGTATTTTATTTCATAAATCACAATAAGTGAATATGAGCTGTCAAAATCAAGTGTTTTGAAAATGCGAGACACTGCATTCATTGTTTACACCATGGGAGAATGGGGTATGCTCAAAGTGTATATGCTTTATGCTTCTGCTAACACCGTGCCACAAATATGAAGATAATTACTTTTAAACAAAAATGAATAAGAGGAAATAATCATCTGCAAAACCCAATCAATAAAAAAACAAACTGGAAACACAACGCAAATGCTCCAAATATATGCAATTAAAACTAATATATGTATTTATTTATTTATAGCTTTTTGTTCATAAAAGACAGACAACACTTAAGTAGGTGTGTCTTTTCATTTTTCATTTTGACAAGCCAACATTCTCAGTTGTAGTTCCTTAAAAGCTGAGATAGTGAAAACACCACGTTTAAGCTTCGCACAGACATTCCCCACACTCACTCTGTAATAGCACTTAGTTCCCAGAGAGTCCTATTGGACTTCTGTTTGGCAGAGGGGCTATTGATTTCATTAGGAAGACGTGTGGAACACATTACAGAATGATGACTGCTTCATGGGAGGTCAACAAGAAATCAATATGAAATTATATTACAGCTTCGACCGGCTGGGGTGCGTCCAGCTACCGGGCACTAAACTGCCAACGGTGGTCTGGAAAACAAGGGGAAGACTTTTCCAAGAGTTTCTATTGGGAACAAAACATGGAGAAAGTGAGAAAAAAAAAAAAGAAAGACAGACAAAAATGATTTGCCATTGGCTTGTTTGCCAGTAAAACAGTAAATCAGATGAACTGGGATGGACTGAGCCACATCCCTGAACAAATAAGCAAACACGCTCTTGTGCACACCCTCAATGATAATCACACAAACACAGCTGAAAAAGAGCCAAAATGTCAGTAAAATGTTTTTTTTTCCCCCTTTTTTTGTGTGTGTGTTTTTTAAATGGTTCAATAGCCCACCAATGGGGCAACGAATTGAAAGTTGTTCTGTGAATGCTTGATGGTGCGTATACGCTGCAGTTAACATGCAGGTTGATCACTTTATGTTTCTGTTATGTCTATTTGTGTTGTAGTGACTTATTGTGTTGGTGGATTTACCATGAATAATGGTTATGAGGTTCGGTGTACATGTGACAAACATGAACACATTTTTTACAATGAGCTTGACATGTTTACTTAAACTCCAACCTGTCTTCAAAAATGATTCATAATAATACAGAAAATAAATTCCATCAGACAGAAAGACATTGTGTTGTCTTTTGTTTATACGATGAGGAAAATAGTGGCCAGTCAATAACGAGGTAAACAGAGAATTATAGCTATAACACGTTTAAAGACGGAAATTCATTTAGCATGAAAAAAACAAAACAAAACTATGAGCTATACAAATGCACATTGTGAAGAAAGTCTTGATGTATGTTATGTGCGCGCACACACACACACACACACACACACACACACACACACACACACACACACACACACACACACACACACACACACACACACACACACACACACACACACACACACACACACACTAAAGCCTAAATATGTCATTATGTTGCTTTACCATAATACAATAAAAACATTCCTCGAGACATACAGACGCAGGTAGTGATCCCAGTCACACTGTACCATATATCTTTGAAGTGCGTGATCAAAGTAAGCAAAGATTTTTCTCTGTAATGTTTCCGGGATTAAAGGGAGGCGTGGGTCAGGCTTGTCGTGCGTGTTTTGGAAGCTGGCTGACAATGGATGACAAGCTCTTAATATTGTCAAAGCAAAGCCTCCCTTACAAAAATAAAGTATACAAACAACAATTCAGCATACATTTACTAACCTCCCAATGAATGTGGCACAATGGTGGAGACAAAGACGGTCTTAAGATATGTTCAAATCCTCTCCCCCTCCCCCTCCAACAGCGTCAATGCTGTGGTGTGGAGCGAGAGAAAACCTGGATTGCATGATCAGCAAAATATGTGCTGCTCATTTTGCAGATGAAAAGAACATTTAAAAGATGTTTGGCATCTTTTAAACGTCTCACTATTTCTCTTCTGTATGATATTGCTCTGTATTAGAGGTTACATTGGTATGGTGTGGTTTATCATGACACATGACTATATCATTTATGTCTTTGATTGAAGAACAAAAAGACAAGTGGATCATGATAAAATGAGAATATCATGATAAAATATCAAGAGGTTGCACAAGCAAAGTGTGTTTAAAAGAAAGACGCAGCCTAGTGTGTGTATATATAGCATGCTATTGTTTTTCTTGTGACGTTTCGATTTTTGGCTTGGATTTGGCTTCAATTTTGGCAGAAAATAAAAAAAGGCCTTCCCTCTGCAATAATATTGCATTCCCGTTTATTATTTTTAATACATTAAGTGCTGAAAAAGTAACTCATCAGGTCACCAACACGGATCCACTAATAGAGGCTCTGAAGCCTCGGGCTGATGTTCACAAGACAAGTGCAAATGCAAATGAACGTGCAGAGCAAAGGCTAATGAGATTTATCAAAGCTGATGCTGTAACTGTGGGAGGCATGGGTTAGTGCACTTGTGAAGCCCCCAAATAACTTGCCAAGAAGTGTGCCCCCGGCACAACATTTATACCTGCTTTTCAAAAAAAAAAGAAAAAAAGAAAATGATATCGACTAACGTTGAGCTGCTGTGGGAGACCTTGATGAGAGATGATTAATCACAGCATGCAAAATAATCCTCCGTTAATTACAATCTCTGTTAGAGATCATTAACACTATTGAAGAATTCTCCAGTTCTCGGCTGATAAAAGTCACGATGTCGCTGTGGCTCAGTTGATTGTGTGTGGCAGGGGGTTAATCCCAAAGTTGGCGGTTCGATTCTGCATCGCACTTTGTCTTTTGGGAATAAAAACAAAAAAAAGAAAAAAGAAAACTGAAACCCACATTTCTCCCTGTCTGTGTCAATGAAAGATCAATGAAAACTTTGTGGAATTCGATTGGCGTCACAGTCGTTATCTACATTCATTCTGTGTGTGGTGGAGTGTTTTACTGACATTTAAGTAAGGCAATGTCGCTCCATACCAAAAATGAAAGGCTAATTTTATTCAAATGACATTCCAGTAAATATCTCTTGTTACTGTGGTCCAGTCTCACCTGTCCAGGGTCTATCTGGCACTGGAACCGTTATGCAATGCTCCAGATTTCATGAGCCTATAGGGCCACGGTTTGAGAAAGACTCAAAGGAAGGCAGTTGTACAATGAGCAATTATGTGATAATATACTGTATGTAATACCCTCTGATTAGCTTGGCATTGTGTTAATGTGTGTTATCTCTCACCAGCAAACTTGATATTAAATGACATACACTTTCATTTAATCTGTTCAGCTAGACAATGTTCTTGAATGTTAAAGATACACAAAACTATTTTCAGGCATTCATGAGTAATTCACTGCGCAGTGATTCATTAAAAAAGAAAGTGTGTAACCGTGAAACCTGATATCATCTTATGCTATAATACAACACTAGTCTGTGATTGTTGGTGGTAGTTGTGGACTGATAATTCTTCTTTTATCATCTCCCTCGATGGGCAGTGTTGACATTTAACAAGCCCATAACCACAAAAATGTCTCGCTATTTTAAGACACAGTTCATCGTTGTTTAGTGTGATGGCATTACGAGATCATTTCATATTCACGTGTCATCCCTCAAAAAGTGGCTGTTAGAATTCAGTGGCACGTTCTTCAACAGTCTCACTAATACTCACAATGAATTACCTTCCCGAAACTGTGTTTTTAACTGAAGCCAACTGGCGACCTTGTGGAACGCGTCAGTCTCATTCATTTGAAAATGAATACGGAGGAAAATGTAGATGAAAAATTCACACAAATGTTGGAAGTCATTTATTATTTTAACAGTTTGAACACAAAAGGACATCTTGATTAATGGAGGATGTATACATTTGAGAAGGATTGATCATGTGAGTATTTTACTCAGTATTGTCCACAGGTAGTTCACGATAGTTCAAGTTTGTTTACATTTAGAATAAATCCAAATCAAATTCAACAAAAATTGAAAGAAGAAATAAAACAATTTTTGGTTTTGATTAGTGGACATTAATTCAGCGGCTATTTTATAAATGTTCAAACAGTACATGTCCAAATCAAGTCACCCATTTGACTTTCTGTAAGCTGCATGTACAGACCTGTTGTTTTCATCACCGTCTTGAAGAATAATTAGAAAGACTGTAAAGCAGAGAAATCTCCCTCCTGTTCTCACACCAGCTCAGTTTTGTTGAATCTTAGTACAAATGGCTCTGAAATCTCCCTTTGTGTTTGGTTTGAGTCTTTCTGATGCAAAATGAAACTCTCATGTGACCGAAACCAACGAGACAAACCAAAAAAATCTGAATAAATGACATGAAGCATTTGGTTTCATAACCTTTTGTTATTACCACTTGTTTGACTAAAACTACCTTCAAGCCATCTGAATTCACAAAGTTGCTTTGGTTTAGGGATTTAGTTTTTAGCCAGAATTGGGGTTTTTATGGCGTCTCTTGAAGAAGCAAGTCATTTATCTGTCTGTTTGTTTAGCTTGACGGCAGTGTTGTGTTTATGATGGAGGAATTAGATATCATTAGAAATGACTTCTACAATTTATCGGGCAAGGGCCAACAACTGGAGCAATTGTAGGCCTTTTTTTTCTTCTTTTCCCATTCCCACAAAAGGTCCTCTGAAATGGGAATCCTGGTTAAAGGTAATGACATACCAGAGTGCTCAGGATGAGGTGAAGGGGGCTTAAGCTGTTTCACCAATGAGACCATGAAGTCTCAGTCAAGAAAAAAAAAAAAAAAGAAGAAGGAAAAAAAAGAACAGTGAGTGACAAGTTAATTGGCAGGATCTGTGGACCTCAGGGTCTGGTCCTGATGTGGAGGCCAGACGGGTGGGATGGTATGCCAGCTAATCCGCCTTTGTCCTCCCTCCGGTGTGGGACTGACTCCTTGGAGAGGAAGGACCTGTTCAAGTGAGTACCTCAAAAATCTGATTGTTCCAGCTCCAGTCTCAGCCCCACAAAGGCTCGGTTCAATTTTTTTTTTTTTTTTTTACTTTGAGTGAAACAGCCTTTGGCATGTATTATTTGGTTATTTGACATCAAAGGATGGACTGTAAGACTGTAAGCTTTAGATTTTTTTTTTTTTTTTAAATACCAAGTAAGTTTGCAGCCACTGAGGGCATTTCATTATAAGAACTCTGTCGTGCTGTAATGTAATTCATTACATTTTCAGTCAACGACTGTAACCTCACTGTGAAGACATCTCAAGTCATTTCACCAACATTGTAATGCATAGCAAGCCCAACTTCACATTACAGATAAATAAAACTATGTTGAAGTTGAGTTGTGAAGGACAGAAAACATATTTTTATCTTTTTCTATATAAGGAGATCAGATTACTTAATTTTTCTGTTTAAAAATTTTTTTTTTTTTTTACCAGATCCTCCTTCAAGAAGATCATACAAACAGATTACACAATTATGCAAAGAATGCAATTGTCAAAATTAATTTTAATGTATAAAGTTGTCATAAGGTCAAATAAAGAGTTAGCTTTGTCCCAGTCTGCAGATTACCTGCCTGTTTACTTTGTGAAATGTTGATTTTGAAATTGTATTTCATATTATTATTATGTTGTACCCAATAATATATCAACATCCAATGAAACAGTTAAAAGTGTAGTTAATTAAAGTAATGATGCTGTTGGAGAAATTCTAGATTATCAAGGCACATCTGCAGTGTCTCAGTACTTTGGAGGAGTTGTTTTGCCGGCCGGTCATGATTCCCATGGCCAACTGATATCACATCACTTCAGTCTTGTGATTTTGAACTTTTCAGTGGATGAATGGACTTCGCTTGTTGCTTTTAGGGGGTCAAACCATAGATGAAAAGATAAGTTATAGCAGCTTAGAGTTTTTACCAACCGAGAAAATTCGAAGTTGTGCTCTCTTATCAAAATGAACCATGACTTGTGTCAGTAATTTAGTCAGTGGAGAAATTAATTCAGCCTTTTGCTTTTTACTCTTACGGAATGTAATTCCGTTGGTATTCTTGAAGGGCCATAAACATCCTGAACTCAGGCCGTCTTTCATTTTATCAATCGAAATAAGAGAGAGGTAATGTGTTTTGAGGATGAGGTCACTTAAGCATCACAGACGTAGGAGGAAATATCCGTTTTAGTTTTTTTTTTAAACAAAATCAAAAGACTGAGAACTAAACTGAAGTGAAGTGAGAGCAGAGTGGTGCACATTTCCAACCCGACATGAAAAAAAGGAAAGAAAAAAAAATTGCAAAGAAAATTTGAGTCATTCATCACAATTTAGTTAGTTAGCACTATATTCCACACCTGGGCGCCCAGCTTGCCATTAATGTCAGCTGCTCACCAATATAAGTCAGCAAGACACTCCAGAATATCCATTCTGACACAGTTCCTCCTCGCTTTGGAGATTCGTGATTCATATTTCATTTAGCAGCGATGCATTTACAGCCTCAATAATCAGTTTTTTTATTAGGGGATTTTATAGGGACAACTGTTTCAACATAGAATGGGCAACGTGTTAAAATGTTTTCATAAAGCACCGAGGCAAAATAAGACAATTTGTATGTATGTATGTATTTATTTATTTATTCATCCATCCGAATGAAGCCAGAGTTCACGTGACACACACTCCAATTTTACCGTATACTCTTTAAATGTTCACAAAGGCAGTAGGAAGAAGCATAACTCTTTTTAGTCCTACCCCTTTTACATCTTTATCGATACTTTGTTACAAGTCACAAAAATATTATTATGTTTTTTTTAATTTACGTCAGTGTTGTTATATCCCGACACCCAAATAACAAATATCAACAGTGACCATTTATACAACTGATTATAGCCCACCTTCCGATCAACAGTGCGACACCATAGCCCACACGTCCTTGCCATCATAACAAAACCCTTTACCTCGCCAGGATTATGTTTTTTTTAAACTGTGTTTGACAATTGATAAACTTATGTTTGATAATTGTTTAATTTCTATACATAATTCATTCCATAATTGTACGCCGCAGATGGTGACACAGAAGCTTTTCACTTTCGAGTTTTGATGAATTGGTTTAATAAAAAGTGTTCATTGAATCCCACTGATGTGATGAAGCATGTGGGTTTTGCTTACTTGACTTGTGGTTACTTGAACCTGGGGTGCATCACAACAAACTGACATCAGCACAATATCAGAAATAAGTGTTCTTTTCAATCATGAAAGCAAGTTACCTAGAATTAACATCAAAACTTACAGCTGTTCGAAGAGTGTAAGAGGTAAATTCCAGGTATGCCAATGAGGTAATGGTCTCTGTAATTGGAAACGAGGAAAGAAATCGCTTCTGCAAAGTGAGTCAGCATTTTCCTCTTGGATTCCCAACTTATTGCAGGTATTTCACATGATTTATTATATCAATGTAAAACAAGATAACATCGAGGGATCATTTTATGCAAAAGTAATTGAAATGTGATCCTTATATAATCTTGAACAATGTATTATGTTAATTGAGAGCAATAGTTTATTGAGAGTAGTTCCAAGTTTTTCCCTTGGGGGAATCAGGCTTCTGTCTGCACTTCAACAAAACTGTCTTTTTAGGTTAATTTCTCACTAAAATGCCTGTTGAAAGTGAATGTACGCCTGTCTTTCTGTGTTTCACCCTGTGATGGACCTCCAAGTTCCATAAAGATGTTAGAGAATATGTATAGATGGACAGATTTAACCTATGTTAGGACATATTAAAAGATGAATACTCCATGTGACCTAATTGTTTCGAGAAGCATTACGAGAGTGAGACGGTGAATTAAAGGATACCATGATGTTTTTCAACCTTGATGGGTGTAATTTAAACTGTTCTGTTACACTACATGGACATCATTTGGTTTGGTTTATTTTGTGAAGTTCAACATTACGTCAACAGAAAGCACAGGACAGCCTGCTTGAGCTAACTGATTTATTTCAAGTCTTAAATTTCATTCTTTTGCACCTCCCACCTACGAAAGCCAGTCGAAGTGGTAAATCTTTCATTCTGGCTTTTTTTTTTTTTTATAAATATTGCCATGCATCCCACCACTATGCAGTGTGTTTTACTCTATCAAAAATCATTTAAAACAACGCATACTCTACAATGATATGCAATTTGAGAATTCAACCACGCTCCGTGAAATACTAACATCTACGTATATGTTTGAGTTTATGAACACATCCTCCTCTGCCGAGCCCCAGGAGGGATACACTGAACAAGCAAACAGCCTGTGGTCTACCTGAAACTTCCCATACCGAATGAGTTAAAGTCTGTCTGCATATATTTGAGGGATGCCACCATGCCAACGTTATATTAATTTCCACATTTATATTCATATCATGGCCTGGAGGGCATATCTAAGCAGGATGTCTCTGTGGGGGGTATGATAGGGGTGGGATATGTCTCCGAATCAACATCTCAAAGTGAAAGTTAAAGCATTTCAAAGAGCAAGTGTTAGCAGCGTAAACATGCGTACTCAACAGCAGGAGTAATGGTTCTTCATACTAATGGAGAGCAGTAAATGTGATGAACAATTTTTACTCGCTTGCCGTGATGGATTCTGTTCTCTATAATAACTTGACATCAGTTACTGAACTACAACACTATGGCATCCGTTGGAGGCTGTTAATACCTCAGAGAAATTATCCTATTTTGATTCTGAATGCAAGTTTAATACGTTACTAAACTCACATTACAAATCTAGGAGAAGCCTCAGTTTTGGGGTTTAACTTTTAAAACTCGCGAGTGGTTTCACTTGACTGAGGAAAGATGAGTGTCGAGGTAAAACCTGAATGTGCATCTGTAACTTCTAAAAACAAAAGCACCGTGTTGACAGCTAATCACGAAAATTTAAACTGTTGCTTTTTGCGTTTTGTTTTTCATGCTAATTTATTCTCCATAATTAATCTGTCTCTCTCTCGCTCACACACACACACACACACACACACACACACACACACACACACACACACACACACACACACACACACACACACACACACACACACACACACAAACACCCCAGTAAAAATAAAAACCAAATACATTTCTAAAGAGCCACCAGGGCGGCAATTTAGGGTCAGAAGCTACATGACGCTAGCAGCAGGACGAGCGCGGCCATAGACCTATATAACTAGAATTATATAGAGGTTTATGAGCAGCATTCTACTTCCAAATGTCTGTCTTCTTCTGTGTTTTTGGTGTGTTTGGTAAGTCATAGCACCCCTAAAGGCCTGGCATGTGTACGACATGCCCTGAAGGCTGGTGTTGAGCCGTGTTCATAGTGACGTGTTCTTCGTGAGTGAGGTCTGGACGGAGGTTTCTTGGAGAAGGCTGGGGAGAAAAAATCTTGTTTTTTTTCCTTTATTTTGATGTATCCTTAGAACGCTTCCAATCCAGGCATCTGAGCGCTGATGAAATGTGCCGTAAACTCTTTTGTTCTGCCGCCGTGTGGAAATAAACAAGACTCACCACGCCTCCTCACTCAGTGAATTTCAAGGCCAGGTCTTAATTGAAAAGCTTGAGTGGGCCATTACATTTTGTGTAGGAGGCAGGAGAGAATAATTTAAATTCACATAGTCTGTTCAAAGCGATGATTCAGACGCCTTGACTAATGGCATTCATTCGGCAGTCAAGTGAGAAACAGCATTTTTAGTAAATCATATTTACTTCTTTATGTTTATAATGATCTGCCCATTAGTTCCTAAGATTAGTCCTTAATTTTAGCACTCCTGGATTTGACCAGCTCTCAGGCGGGGTGTACCTTCTTAGAACAGTATTACTCTGATAATATGTTCCATCTTCAGTGAAATGACAAAGACAAAACAAGCAAACAAAATGGTGCCTTTATGTGTTGCAATGAGCCGTTCCTCAACTTCTTCATTTTACAGCTCGAACATTCTGGTTAAATCTGCATAGTATTGATCGGAAACATGTTTTTGCTGTTAGAAAACGGCTTGTAGGTGAAGTTCTACAGGGAAAAGCTTTGCAGTGAGCAGACAAAGTGAACAGAGTGTTTCTGGTAGGCGAGGATTCATTGGTGTTGGACGAGTGTTGACGCGTCACTGAGCCGAGAGGACTCAGAGGAATTGGCAGCGCTTTGCTATTTCCAGCTCCTCGTTGAGATAAGATGAATAAGGAAGTCTCTTTAGCATATCTTTAGGACAGGCCATTTGGAGTCTTCCCACCCACACGGTTCTACATTCTCACATAATAATGCATTGATCGATTTAACAGAGAAACCCAGAGAACATACTTTTGCTCCAGAGCAAATTTATTTATTAAATGTTTAGCATTCTAGTCCGTAATTACCTTTTCTGTGCAGAGGGCAGCCGCTCCCTAGCCAGGGGTACAGCTCTAAAGATGGATTAAACAGCAATCGTTGAGGCAGAGGGCCCCCAGCCTTGAGGTCATGTATTCACAAGTTGCCCACCTCCCTGAAGCTGAGGCAGCCAGAATAACTGGTCTTATCCGGAGCTTTTCTGTCCTTTTTGCAGCCCCAGCAGCACTATGTCATCAGTCTCTCAGAGCAACCAACAAAAGCTGCAATTCCATTTTTAACTGAAAATGTCTTTTTCTACTTTTTGTGTGCAATGTGAATTTACAAAGCAAGATCGTGGGGCATTTTAGGCTGACAGTGTTGAGTGAAAACACACACACACACACACACACACACACACACACACACACACACACACACACACACACACGCACGCACGCAAAAAAAAGCCTTAAATTGTTTTAAAAGAACAAAATAAGTTGTGTTGACCTGAAAAAAAATGGCTGCAATTATAAATACATGTATATACAGTATATAATATACAAATGTGCTTTTTTCTCATGCTGGATTGCAATCTTGAATCCAGGCTCAGGTATATCGATGTAGTTTACATGATCATAGGGAACTCAAGCTTCTTGTCGCATTTCGAACTCACGTGTGTTCGTCTAATAAACTTTTTTTTGGCGCTAGGTGTGAAACTATGTGTAAGTGATGGTCTGTCTCTCTGTGATGATACTGAAATGGACTGGTGACCTGTCTGACCTTTACACCTTATTTTGCCTTTATTCAAATCCACTCAAATAAGAGTCCAGCCTTGATGGATCGGTTGAATTTTATGTAACGATTAACATCCTTGCAAAAATAGATAGAAAAGCTGCAAATCGGGAATATTTTAGATTCACCACATGTTTTATTTGGTGAAAACAACAACAACAAAAGAAATCTCGCACACGTCACTGACCAATCTTCATACTACTGAAAGAGTAGTATTGTTATTTGCTGATGAAATTGCTTTTGTTTTGTGTTTCAGTTGAATCTGATCAGAGGTTGTCAGTGTGTGGAAATACCGGCGCCTCGTATGCTCCACTCGGTAGGAGTTCACCGACAATGGAATTTGAATTAGAAGTTTGTGAGAAAGAGGGTTTTTCCCGGATAATAAATGATAAAACCGCATCTTGTGCGTGTCACAAAAAGGTACCTTATTCATCTGTCTGAATACAAATAGCAGATGTTCTTTTCCTCCAAACAAACCACTTTTCTTGAAGCATTAATTCCCTGTCACTTAGTAACACCACAGATGGTGCCAACTGACAGAGAGATGTCGTACACACGCGAGGAAGTCAATGTATGTGCGATAGACTGCGTAACTGTGCCTCTGTGAAATCTCTGCTCGTCTGTATGTGTGTGTGTGTGTGTGTGTGTGTGTGTGTGTGTATACGTGTGAGCATACGGACGATTGCATAAAAGAGGTGTGGATGTGCTGCACAAGTCAATGTGCATGACTCCTTGAAAGAGGGGTCAGCTGCAGGGCAAGCGTGTGATTGTAGAGGAGTTTGCTGCTGCATCTCTGTATTTGCATGTGCATCGAGAGTTTAGCACCGATTCTGCTTTCGCCTTTCCAGGTCAGACTTCAAACAACGTGGCTACAAACCGAGTACCTGCGTGATGAATGATTGAATGCATGTGGGCAATGAATCAAGCTTTGAACAAGTAGCTCGCATGTTGAAAGTACACAGCGGGAAGCGTCCTTTATAAGCCTTTAAACAAGTCATCCTCAACACATAATATTTGAAGTTTGTGCTGACATATATCCAGTAAGCAGAACCGGATTTAATTGGTGTTTGAAATGATTCCAAGCGATTAGGATACAGTTAAGGCTTTCTCAAATGTATTTGATTCTGGGAATATTTTGGGGTTCCCATTGTCGACTTGGAAACAAAAGAAAAAAAAAAAAATCATAATTTTGTCTTTTTCAAAAGTAAAATATAAAATCTATTTGACAGAGTGTGTCTGTGAAATTTACCTCCCTCACGCACCTGTTCCCAATCGATCCGTCTTGCCTTCCAGACAAGGTCTTTCAAGGTTTTGTTATCCCTACAACTTTTTGGATGAGCAGTCATTTTTCTTTTTTTTTTTTTTTGTGTGGATGTCGAATACGCCAATTCCAGATTTCACTTCCTGTCCTCTCTTCTTTCTCTCCCAAATCTAAACTCACATATTTATACAGAAAGTGGCTTAGAGCTACATCCAGGTCTGAATAGATTTAGATTTATTGTGGCAGTTGCAACAAAGCCAATTTCTTTCCAGTAAGAACATCCAAGTGAGGATTTTCCAATGTGCCTTCAGAGGAATACATCATTCTGGTGAACAGATTTATGTGGACTTCTGCTATAGGTGCAATGCGGTCTCAACCTATGTAATCCTAACTATCACAGAGAATCAATTGGAATCATCCCACACTGGAAATGCAGAACAAAATCAATCACAAGGGAGCTCATAAATTCCGGATTTTTCTCAAGATACATTGCGGTGCATTCCTGCATATTCACATCTTTTTCTTCTTTTTTCTTTTCTTAAAGCTCTGGGTTAGAAGTAACACAATATTTTCGAAAGTGAAGAGGAAATGGTGGTGGTGGTGGTGGGGAAGGGGGTCCGACGAGATAACAGTGTGGAGGGGTGAAAGGAGGAGGGGGTAAACAGAGAGGGGGCAACTGGGAAACAAGGTTAAGAAGGGAGACTATCAGTGGCCCCATCCCGAGCCACTTACGCCGCTGTATCTGCCAGTTGTCTCTGGAGTGGCGAGATGCCGAGACAGTGCATTCCCAAGGAAGAGGGTAGATTAACATTTCTGGGATGCTACAATTGAGACGGTCATACAGGGGATGTTCTCAGAGGAGTTCCCTTACCTTGGGGACAAAGTCGGATTTTAAATGACTTTCTAACCATCAAACATAATAAGGAAAAGACCGCAATGTAAAGAAAACATTTAATTATCCGAAAAAGGAGTTTTAAACCTGTATTCAAATGAAACTTGTATGATGTAATTCAGAGTTTTATTTTGTTACATACAGATTGATGAGTTGCCAGTGTTGATTTATACCATGGAAGCTAATGCATTACTTCCTCCTCTACATACAGCTGTTTCACTCTCGTTTCCCCGTCTCAGCTTGCTGCAGAAATGGAGGCAGTTGCGAGCGAGTAAGCAGTGTTTAGTGGTGGAGGACGGGGGGGTGTACTTGGTTAAACTTGTCAGAGAATGAAATATGGCTGTTTAAAGGGAAAGTGTTGTGACATACAATACTGCACCGAATATGACACAGTGCTTGTGTGTGTGTGTGTGTGTGTGTGTGTGTGTGTGTGTGTGTGTGTGTGTGTGTGTGTGTGTGTGTGTGTGTGTGTGTGTGTGTGTGTGTGTGTGTGTGTGTGTGTGTGTCTAATGACACAGGGCGGCCACTGTCTGTCTGTTTGCCCTCCCACTACTTCCTATGAACTTGCCTGTGCTCGCAGGACAAAAGATTCCTTCAGCAGAGCCACGCAGGCTTTTGTCTGTGTCGGTTTTGTTGGAGAGGGCGAGAGGCAAAGCAGAATCTGCTCCTCATAAATGTTCCTGTCAAACATGTACGCATGACATTTGGTCCATGTCAGTACCTCAAGACATAAAGCCACAAGTTGAAGCAAGACATTTTACACGTTTTAAGCAGTTTTGGTTTAATGCATTTTCAAACCGCTAACAGTGAAGTGAAGTGAATGCTTAAATACTAAACTACCTACCTGAGCATCATGTTTCCTTAACTGACGAATGCCATTTTCACCTGGCTTCCTCAGGGTTTCCCTCAAATGCTTTGTGGCAATGGGAATTTCACTTTTATTTCCCCATTGTTTATACTTTTATATTTAATGATTTGCTCACTGGTGCATTCCACAGTTTTTAGGCTTTTCTTTGTTTTTGCTTTTATGTGACTGCTCGACTGACTCATTGGTGCCCCTCTCAACAAGGTGTTTACTAAATACAATATACATAAGTGTTTCCCATCATGAAGCTAAACATCCATTTGCCATTTTGGACTATTGGGTATTTCCCTACGTTGGCACTTTATTTTTTGTCAATTTTTGGCTAAGATTTAATTTCATTTAATTTGAAATATGGCTAAAGTAATATTCAGATTGATGATAAATAATAAAGCATTGATTTCACACTGTGAGGCAATTAAAATGATGGAAAAAAATGTTCCTCTTGTGTATTTCAATTGTGCTTGCTGACTATTAATATTACTGTCATTTTTCAAATCAAACTTTATTTAGTTATTTGGCTGGTTGTGATGTATATTAAGAAGTGACTTAAATAAAAAAAAATAAAAAAATGGTCGAATGCCGTCTGAAGCCACGGGATGTTACCGTACAACAGAATGACAACAGAATGCAGCTACAGTAGCATGGGAAATCCTGTTTTATGGACAGCTAAATGTCACCTGTAGAAAAATATACAATTGTTATATGTATACAGTAGAAAATATAACTAGAAAAGCCAAAAAAAAGCAGTATTGGAGTGTCTGAGAAACTTGTGAGGAACTGGAGAAAAGCAGAAAAACATCTTGCGATTAAGCTAATCGTGGGCTAAAATCATGATGGCCACAGCAGGAGGAAGGATTTTACAGATTCGTTGTGAAGCAGCAGCTGCTGGGCGAGAGTTAACAATGGCCAAGGAAAGACAAATGCATTCTGTGTAGGCTTTATTTTTTTCCTCCTTGTGGTGCATTTATGACAGAAGTGAGTTATACTCAAGAGCAAGTAATGTTTGTCTGTCATTGTTGGCCTTCATAATACGGATGGCTACAGTTTCTCTTATGATCTCGCTTAATCAAAACCAACATTGCCAGCAAAGTCTAAAAACAACTCTCTCAGGCTTTAGAGCAGACTTTCCAAGCTCAAAGACTGTAACACTCACAGCTCCCCTACGTACAACAAACTGGAGAAAACCTATGATTGGTCTTGACATATAAATTAAGCCTGGCGCATCATCACACACTGCAAAACTAGATACAATAGCCAAAGCATGAACTTAATTTAGGGTTTGATTGACTCGTATGAAAGGCAGGTGCTTAGTTTACATTTGTAGGCAATTTTTGTTTTTATCACTTTCAGAGGCACAACTGGTGGTACAACTAGTGAGAGGGCTCAACCTTCAACAAGCTTTGATTTAAGTTTTCCCGGCGACACAAAAACATTACTCTAAAAGGTAGTGCGTATTCTATTAAAATTGTTGCACCTAATTGTCAACACATTATTGGTAAATAAACGTTGTAAACATGAATATGTACAATATGTAGAACAGTATCTCTTGTCTTGGCTTTGTGTGTGTGTGTGTGTGTGCGTGTGTGCGTGTGTGTGTGTGTGTGTGTGTGTGTGTGTGTGTGTGTGGGGATGACACAGACTGTCAGACTGTAAAGCACAGTGCGGAGGCAGGGGAGGCGTGGGCCTGCTCTCAGATGCTTCCCTCTGTGACCTCGGGACGTCATAAATCTCCTAATTCCCTCATTCCAGTGTCAAACGGAGCAGTGCTCTCATGTGCTGGAAATTCCCTTGTTCCCGACTGCGAGGGAACAAATTCTACAGTAGCTCCACAACCAAAGCTTGTTCTCTGTACTGCTGCTACAATTTGACAGGACCATATGGCCGTTTATTATGCTCAGCACTGGCTATTGTTTGTCTTCTACCACCAACGCCACGGATGGGAGGGAGTGGCCTTTTGATCTTATCACAGCAGCAGCTTGAGCAAAGTGGTGTAAATAAATACAGAAATAAATAAAACTGTTGGCTGTTGGTTAATATTCGAACAGAAATAATCCTATAATACATTTTATGATGATAACAGTGGCTCCTGATTAGTGACAGTGGATCAGCTCATCAGCCGTGGATCTTCAGAAGTGAAAGGGTAATAGCTGTATGTTACCTGTGACGCCTAAGAAATAACCCTCATGGTGCTATGCTATGTTTATGTTCATCGTTCGCCGGCACGACTTGAAGCAACGCAAGTTCAGTACGAAGCATGAGTCTACCAAAAAAAACCTCTTGGTGCAGTGAAACTGTTCACTGGTTTTGGGGCATTCAAGACATCAGAAGACAGTGAGTTCAGAGTGATGAGTGAAGGCTGGCTGATGCAGAACACCCTGTGCATTGTCCATACAACTATATGTGCATGTGTGTCTAAATTCAGACAGTGAAACCGCCCACATGTGCATGAGTGACACGCTCTCAGCCTGAACATTTATAACAGGGCCACCGCACATTGCTTCTCTTCCTTTTCAAGCAGCCGTATTCTTCAAAAAGCAGTTGAAGCAACTTGGATGAGCTGAAAGTGAAAATTATTTGAAATAAAAAAAGAATGTGGTGACAAAGAGTCAGGAAATGAAGAAACAAAAGGAGTGAGAGACCACTTGATTGAGAGAGACATTCCAGAGATCACGTTTCGACAAGATTTGCTGGTTTAATATGAACTCGTTTAATTTTCTGTGTAAGACGAGTATCGCTTTGTAACATGTGGTAATAATGGGGCCGGTTCAAAATCCATATATCTGTTAACAGTGATCATAATCATTCCCACCCTTGTGCTTTATTTGGTCTGGGGTTTGATCAGAAGTCGTCTATCCTGTGGCCCCCTGAGACCCTCACAGCCACAGAGCTGACTTTCTCAAGCTTCTGCTGCATTTATTAGGCCGATCCATGTAGACTTGTGTGGGGATTTACTACTCACTTCATCCTGAAAGCTTTTTTATTGTTGTAACGTTAACCCCAAAAATCACATACTAAGAACCAACGCAGGCGTACATCACACACAGGAGCCTTGCCGTTCATTCCAGACCCGGCGGTTTCAAATATGCACATATGAAGGATGGCATCCACGCACACACACACACACACGCACACGCACACGCACACACGCACACAGAGATACTGACACATCCCAGCTGCCCTTGAGGTGATATAGCACAGCTTCCTCAGGTCTGCAGGATTAAAAGGAAGGATTAATAAATGTGTTACTTTGTAGTTGGAGGATTAGCTCTCTTTCTTCTCCCATTAAAACACACACACACACACACCCACACACACACACATGCACGCGCACACGCACGTCCAGAGCGAATTTTACATACAGTGAAAACAAACCGTGGAATCGGGGTCAATGAAAGTGAAATACAAGACACTTTCTGGACAAACTCATACCTCATTTCAGTTTTGTCCCCTGGTGTCATTTCTCATGCCCCTTGGTGCACACACAATACAGCAGGATGAGTAAGAGAGGTATGTTTGGCGTCTGGATGTGGGAGAGGGTGCCAGAAAAAAAAAACTAAAACGCATTTGTGAATATTCTTCTGAGCTCCCCTGTTCTTGACAGTTCTCTCCACCCGGGGCTCACCTCTGTCCAGGTAGCATCTACTGTAATGTTGCTTTTTTTGGGGGGGGGTGCATATATTTGACAAAAGAGTTAATGCGGTGAAATTTAAAGTGCCAATGAATCGGGGTGGGGTAGGATGGGGGTAGAGCTGCATAAATGGAGCAAGCCCTTTGGGGCGGCTGACTCCTCGAAGCTGATCCCGCCGAGTTTAATCCTTGACATCACGTGAGCAAAATCCTAATGCTGCCGTTACTGTCTCCTCCTGGTGGCCCGTGGATCAGAGTTTTATCAGCTGGAGGGTGGATGCGAGGCAGCACATCAGTGACTTCCTCTGTCTGCTTGCTCTGCATTTTGGTGAAATGGAAATCAGGCATGGAATGGGCAGATAAGGTCAGAGGCTTAGGTTTCACTTCAACTTTGTCGAAGGAAGACTCCATTCCAGGACGTCAACCACACCCAATATTTGTTCACGGGTCCCTTTCCTCAGAGAAGTCGAGGATTGCAGGTTTTCCATGTCGTATAATGTCATTCCATTTAATTCAATACTGGACACTGTACACTCTCATCCAACACTCACCACATGACACATCTTTTTTAACTGAGTATGCATCTGTGCTAATGAAATAGGATATCACTAAAGTGCTGAAATAGCAGCAAAACCTCTTTGTCATCTTTGGAGAGCTGCTTCATTGCAGTTAGTAATAAGACAATCGAGCTGCCGCCTGTGTCAGTTCTTTTTTTTAATGTCAGTTGTAGATCAACTTTGTTTTTGTTTGCACTTTTGGACGTCGTAATCTCTCTGCACATTCCTCTGGCAAGACTGGAAATATGAAAGAAAGTAGTTAAGGGTGGAAATGTGGACATTATTTAAAATTGCTTGAGCAAACAACAAGATTGTGATGTCAAAGTGCAAAGTGAGCAGACGGTCTCACTATTTTTCTTTTTTGTTTGGTGTGCCTTAAATTTATAAAAAAAAAAAAAAAAAAATGCACCTGTTCTGCTGTTGGCCTTGTGGTGTTACTTTTATGAAGAGTTTAAAAGAAGCATCTTGTATATGTTCTCTCTTTTTGAAAAGGTCTTTTTGGGCTGACACAGGGGCATGAGTTTAATGTTTCCCTTGTTAAGTGTCGTTTTCACCAGAATGCTTCTCTGGAGATGTTATGTAGGATGTGTTGAGAATGAAAGCTCTCATTTTAAAGTTTCACAACATATAAGATGTTTTTGAGGGATAATCGGCTTAAATTATTCAATTTCAAATAAATGTCTTGTTATTCAGAAGTAACAGCTGAATATTTGACTTGACATGGCTTCCCTCACATACTCCCGGTAATGTCATGGCTCAGCCACCTCCCCGTCTGCAGTTGTACTGCTTCATCCAACTCAGGTTCAGGGGCTACAGGAGCAGATTCCAGCTGATGATGGGCGAGAGCAGGATACCCCGGGACATATTGTCAGTCTATTACAAGGAAAACACAAAGTCACACTCATTTTCACACCGACGGGCAATTTGAAGTTATCGATTTGTCCTCAACATTTGTTTATTTTAGATTGTAGCACAAACCTCACAGAGGAGTTAAAGAAAAAAAATACATTCAATGGCTGAGCACACAAACTCTACAAAACAGATCAACTATTCCACCTGTACCTCGGACTGTCATTGCATCATTAAAGTCAAATAAAACTTAAAAGTGATTGGCTGAAGCCCAGACTCAATATGTCCTTCATTTCAGGTTGACGATAACGTTGTATGTTTTGTCAATGTTGAAAAACTGAAATAAATGTTTCATTATGTGATCATTGAAAAGGTTCTATTTAATATAAATTGCTAGGATTCCATTGAGGAGCTGACGAATTGCTCTGAAGAACCAGACAGAAGAGAAGTCAATTGTAATCTCTTTACACGTAGACATAATAAACTTAGCCAACCAAAGCAAGGTGAATAGATATTTTCACTGAATACTAATGAAGTTTGTTTTCACTTAGTAGTCAAAATATTATAGAAAGACATCAGCAGCCTTCTTTTTTTTTTTTACCACTTTTGAAAAACTCTTCAACTCTTAGTACCTCCTGTGTCCTTCTCTTAAAAGATTCTCTGGTTTTGCCCCTGACTTAAGCTGAAGGCCATCCTGTGCAAGCCTCTGGGCCACAAAGGTTAATGACCAAGTTAATGACTAAACATTTACAAACAGTGGCCTGCTTCACTTCCTTCGCGCACAGGTGCAGCCACCCGTGCTCCAGGTGCACAGATTTCATCTGCACCAGACAGTGTAACCTAACAACTGCAGATTATAGCCAGTCTGCAACATGTCAAAACATCTGTCACTGTGAGGCAATCCACGATATGCATCTGTCACAAAAATCAAACCACAAACTGTGAAGGAAAGTATTCACAAAAAGAACCAGCTGTATCAAGGACAAGCCAGCACTTCAATTCAAACACCTTTCTCTATCAATGTAGTTTTGTGATTTGACGAATGCATATTATTATAAATGTTTTGATCATGAACGTGTCTCTGCAGCACAAGTTGATACAAACATGAGACAAAAAAATGCAGAAGCTGACATATCGGACAGATCTGAATTAAAAACTGCACACGCACTATATTCATTACCCCTGAAAGACCAGACAAATGATTTAAATATGCTACTTTTTGTGTAATTGCAATGTGCGGGCTTTGAGACAAATTGAGTGGATGATAGAAATCTGGAAGACTGTTTGTGAAAGAGTCTTTCCATGTAAATGAAGTAACTGTTCTGTTATTATTATCACAGATTAGGAAAAAACAGAATTAAAAGGATTACTGTTTCATCTATGTATAATCACAACATGTATCTATGTGGCGGAGCTTCATTAAAAATAACACATTATGATTTCTTTATCTGAGGGATAGTCTCTGGAGAAGAAAAAGCTGGATTTGCTTGGTTACATCTGCCGTGTTTGGCAATGCCAATAAACTGAAATGCGTTTTACAACAATACTGTGTCATTTCCAGGGGCTGGGTCGGCAGAGGATGTTGAGGATCGGCCAACTTCTCCTTAATTATTATCTGTGACATGGGAGGTGACGATCTGTTTCCCCATAGAAGGTGAGGCTTTTTTTTGTCTTTTGGTTTCTTAAAAAAGAACACACAGACACACAAATCCTAATAATATTTATCCAGTTGCACACAAACAAACAGTAGGTGTACATACACTGCACATCATAAAACTACTTTGCTCTCTTTTGTACAGGTCATATTAGTTGTCATATCTCCCAATGTCTTAAGAGGCCATTTCTTGTAATCAGCGTTTTAGCATTTACCTGTTTGTACTTTTTTTTTAATCAACTCCACGGATGCCTGGAATGTAAACGCGAAATGTATCGAAAGCCACTCACTGTTAGTGTGAAGCATCCACTTCCTGACCTTTACACTGAACGTGGCAGTGCTGACTCAATGCTGAGCGAAACTGCAGAGTAAAACGAGCAACCCGCCCACAGCCATTTCCCTCTGTTCAAGATCTGATGTCAGGCATTGCTGAAATGTCACAAGACATGTGTTCCCTCGCAGGAGCAACACTCGTCTGCTTGTCAGAGGAGGCCACGCGGCTCTTTAGTTGCGTCAAATAGCTCGTTCAGCGGAGTTTAGCGCGAGAGGACAACAACCAACCGTATCGGCAAAATCCATACCACAATTTCCTTGACGTCCTGTGGCAGGCAGTGTTTTATCACAGTGACAGCTGCTTTGGCTGGATGTGGCGACAGTGTTATTACAGTCTGAATAGAAAACCTGAAAGGGGCTGCTTCTCATGCCTGTCAGGAATAATGGTTTATGTTATACTTTCACTGTAGAATCATCATGCATGTTCAACTTGAGCAGTGATGGATAGCATGACTTAGTTCATCGCCGCAGTCCTCCTCCTGGGCTTGAATGCGTAGAACTTAGGAGTTGGAGGGCAATTTATAATTCACCTTGAGATGAACGCAATGACACAAGCCGAGTGCGGCGCGTTGTGATATTAGCGTCCATTGTCGCATGTGGCTTAATGGCTGCTGGAACAGGATATTGACCCAAGCAAAGCATGCCTGCCCGGCTTTATGATTCTTATCAGAATGAATGAAGCCGTGGATCTTGCTCAGAGTGATACTTTAGCCATTTCTTCTTTGTCATTCATCACTGAGGCGGTAAGTGAGGTTCCCATATCCATTAAGTGAAGGAAGATTGACAGTTCCCTTGTGGCCATTTAAGTAAGCAGGAACATCTACAGGAGGTCAGCTCTCCTCAAATAGCCTTGAACCTACCTTGAAATCTCAGAGCATTTCTTTTAGCTGAGCTGCTGCACCTTGACAACAAATAGTTCCGTCCTTTAAAAAAACCCAAACAAACAAACAAAAAAAAACATTATTTGACATCAAAAAGTTTTTAGACACATATGTCATGGTCGGGTTTTTCAGTTTAAGCAAAAACAGACTGGAAACGTCTAAATGTTAAAATATAGTATTTCTTATTAAATATTAAAGTGTATCTTCCTGGAGGCATTTCCTCTGCTTGACGCTTTGTGAGTCTCTTTTGTTTCTGATCACCAGAGCAATGCTCGATTTGTAGCTGACTCCCCCGACAAAGAGGTGAAGTGCTGATCACTAAATTGCATGATAGACTTTTCTCCGCCAAGAAAGGGGCTGCCACATTCAAGGATGTTTGCCGACCGTCTCAATTAATGCCTTTGAAATGCCATCTCTCATTAAGCCGTGAGCGAGGGCAGCTCAGAAGCCAAGGGAAAGTATTGAGCTTGGTCTCAAAGGAAAGGATTGCTGCAATACCAGATACAGAATCTGCTATTGATTCAATTATTTCCATGAATAAATAGGTTTTTCTGGGTTATGGAACAGGGCCAGCTTGGAATATGTAATGACTTTAGTCAATGGTCTTTACAATTGCAGTTTGATGTCCTCCATGTGAGAGGGGAATGTCCTTCACAGTTTCATCTGAAGGCTTTTCAGAGCTTCAAAACAAAGTGGTTGTGTCGTTGATCCGGTCGCCTATCCTACAACAGAGTCAATCGTTTGTCAATAAAAGCGATAGTTCAACATGAACTATGAGTAATACAGGATTTCTCAAACACTTATAGCCCAATAGAAAATACAGAATGCTGTTCATAGCAAAGGCTTTTCTTTTGTCCTGAAATACATCAAAACAGCTTGCAGTGCCAATGACAACATCACACAAAAGTGATATTTCACGTTCCGGGGTGTCGATCAATCATTTGAAGAACAATAGTTGAATTACGGGTTCATTTCATTTCACGCTGAAAAACTCCGCCTTTGTTCTTAAAGAGTATTTTGGGTTCCCGCAGTGAGACCAACAGCCCGCTGATGTGACACATATTTACTGTGGGGTGGGAGGAGGAGGAGGCCCTCGGAGTATAATCCGTTTAGTGAGAGAGTACTGATGACAAAAGGAGGAAGAGCAGCCAAGCCATTGTGCTCTGACACATCCATAGTGATGCGTATGTTCATCTTTGAAGTTAGCATCTTTTCATGGGTTTGGCTCACACTGTGATATTTAGATGGCTTGAAAAAAACCCGCTATGCTCTTTCAGTGTTTCTCCCATGGGCTGCTGAAGATGCTGTTGAAAGGTTAGCATATACTGTGTGTTTTGATTACTTCTTTGTGTTTGCCAAGTGTGAGGAGAGTTTGACAGCGCAGCGTTTGACAGATTACAAAGTCAATCAATTTGAAAGTCGACAGACAGAGAAGTGCTCTTGAAGAGGTGGATCTTGCAACTGCTCCCCCTTTGATTGCCCACCTCACCCCTCGCGACTCTCTCGGCTTTGTAAAAAGTTGGCCTTTGCTCCCACCAGTTTGTTTGTCTGTGGTTTTGACAGCCATTTTTCTCAGGCGCCTCCTTGCGTCTGATTCGCCGTTGGCATGGCGAGCAAGGCGGCGGGAAGCCTTCACTCCAATTTGCCATCGTTTGTCATCACTTGCCCCTGTGACACACACACACACACACACACACACACACACACACACACACACACACACACACACACACACACACACACACACACACACACACACACACACACACACACTTGACCACTCTCTGAGCCATGCAACATCTGCAAGCCCATAGACTGTAGCTTTGTTCTCCCCATGCTCCTCTTGGTTATGCAGTGCCAGTTATGATTCATACATAAGGGACATTTTTTATTAATTTTTTTAAATTTTAGCAAATCTTTTTTGTTTAAGAGGGTGCTGTGGTTGCTAATAAATAACAAGAACTTCCGCCTTAGGCTACATTTTTCACATCTTGCGTCAATCTGATAGATTGACAAGTTTGGGCTAAAGCTCCTCATGTGGCCTTGTCAGAAATCGCTGGTTAATTAAACGTACGTCTTTCATCATGCTTGAAAAGTTTAAGGCTATTCTTCTGTAGTCAAAAATTCTATACTTTGTTATCTTATCCCTTATAAGATGGCAGTTTTATCTTATTAAAGCACAGTTTAACTCATTCTCTTCCAGACATGCGCTCATGCCGGTATTCAGGGTCATAGTCTCTTATGCTTGGAGCAGAAAATGCGTTTACTGTAGTTTTTGAGTAGGAGTTGATCAAACAGAAAAATAACCACTCGAAATACCACTGTGTATAAGAAATGAAACTTTGTTAAGGAGTTTGAGTAAAATACGTCTTTAAATGTCCAGTAGTTTTCCTCATTTAGAATATATACAGTGCTTTTATATCCCAGAGCGCAGCATTTAAATAATGAGACACTTGTCAGATTTGATCAGCTCCTCTGGCCCTGTATCCAATTGTGCCTTTTAAGCTTGTAGGGATCTTACATTTGACGGCAGCAATTAAGGAGAAAGCAAAGGTCTCATTAAGCAAATTACCTTGTTGCAAAGAAGTCGGGGTTGAAAGCATTTCCTGGCTAAGCTGTCGCTCCTCTTCATCATCAAGGATCATCTAACCACTGGGAGACGTCGCAGCACCTGATGTCATTACTCATTTATTCCTATGCTTCATTTACAAGCATCTGCTGCTGGTTCAAACACTTTGGCTCATGCATTCATTCTAAACGTGTTGACAATCTGGAAATCTTCAAGGACATATGAAAAGTACATATCTACTTTACCCCCCAAGTCACTTAAATGGGTCAGATTTCTACAATTTTATTCTCCTACGATAACCAACAAGAAGAATCCCAAACCGGTCATAAATCTATCCCCGGCACCCCATGGCGTGTATATTCATTTTGCTGATGGATGATGGTCGAGAGGACTCAGGAGGGAAGTTGGAAGTGGACTCCATCTATTATTTTGGGCTCCGTGTCCTGGCTAGTCGCTGGCATGGTCAGTCGGTACTCCTGCCTGTTGGGCAGGCTGAGCCAGAACCCTGCAATGGTCAGTGAGCATGTTGACACGACGGCTTGATGCCATCTGGGCACTGGGATTGACAAAATGACGGCAATAACTCTCTGTACAGTTCAAATAGACAGGGAGATGTCCGCAGTCCCTGCTGTGGTGGCGGCACCAAACCCCAGTGCTATGGATGAATTGTTCCCAGTTCAATGCACCGTCACCCTTACTTTCTGACTTGTAGATCAGGAAATGGGAACACAGCACTGGGTTTCATTATGATTCCAGTGGCTACTCTCACAAACACAAAGCACCCTGGCTATTGGCCATTAACTCATTATGGTGTAATTCAGCTTTCATTTCCTTCCATCCAGGTCCAATATTACCACCTGCCAAGTGCCAAATGCTGTTAAATTTCGCTTTTGGCGGATTAATCTGTGGGACTCCAGGAAGGAGTTGTTTTGTTTTTTTTACTTTCTTTATGTTTCTGAATTAAAAATGTGTCAAATAGCATTCTACTGTAGAGTATAAAAAAAACATTTAAACTGCATATTGGTGCACATGTATAATTGCAAAGATTAATTGTTACATAAGTGTTACAACATGCACCATAGAAATAAATATTTTATCACATGGTCTTTGATCTTAGAAAGGCAGTATTTCTTAGGTTAACAATATATCTGCTCTAAGCAGCAATGTGTTTTATCAAAGTTAAATACACCAGCAAGATTAAACTCTGGCTCCTTTCTTGAGTGTTGCCTACAGCTTAACAGGACTGGCACACAAAATATTTCTTATATTAGGCAGACTTTTTTAAAGTCTGAGGAAATAAGCTATTAGGGATGGTGAACCAACATGTTAATTCCAATATGTATTATTTCAACTGTTGTGTTTCCCTCTAAAAAATGATAAGGTAATGACATATTTTTGTGTTGATAACTTTCCTTCTTAAGATGCTTATGGTGCTCGAGGGACATTGAAATTAACACATTTATCTTGTGTCTTCTTTAAGATGATCCTAATGATTTAACTTTATACCTGGTTACTTGCATAATTAGGCAATGCATAATCGTTTGTGTATGTACACTTTATAGTCAGTGACTAATGCTTTGGCCCTGCTTGGGATATGGGAGAAGTTTGGAATGTGGCCTATCGGGGTTGAAGATCAGGCAGTTCACTGCTTTTTCTATGGCCAAAAAAAAGATCCCTCTCTTTACTCAACAGAGCCCCATTTACAAGGTGCTGATTCCATCTCTGAACATACCAGTTACAATTAGATGTGTGTTACTGATTAGGTGGCAACAAGTGGTTAAAGAAACTGATACGTTATGCTACATGCACCACTTACACGTTTGTTTGGGTCCATTAACGTCTTGTGGGCCATGGCCATTGGTTATGAAACGTTCACTTAATTACCCTTGAAAACCTCTCACTTTGCCATGAATCCACAAACAATCTGCTGACTATGAAAAATGACGAGCAGATTGAATTTTTTTGTCTTGAAATAACACTGAATGAATAATACAGAAAAGCATAGTTTAAAGGCAACCACTATATGGTTTCAGAACAAAATGTCACTGACTTAACAACTAAGATCATGATTTCCTCGAAAACAAGACTGTGAAGGCCGATCTACTATAATAGATACTTCACAGTTGTGTCTTGTAGATTTTAGTGTGAATTTCTCACATTTGTTTTATGTCGCAAAGTGTATGCCGTGCAAATACAATGATAAATTCTTAAAATTAGGTCCATGTGCCTTAAGAAAACAGCGTCACGGACACAGTATGCCCCACTCGTGGTGGAAACCTCTCAGGTATTCACAGTGTGCAGCCTGGTGTGTACCATCTGCACACCAATTAAATTTGCTCCTGTTTATTTAGCATTTTCCAGCTCGCTGTTCAACTGGATTTCAATTGATAACAATTATCTCCGTTATGAGTAAACACAGGCAGAACAGGTTGAAAACTTCGCTTGCTTGCAAGAAGCCTCCTTACAAATGTTTAAACTCTGCAAAAATGTCTCAAGCGCTATATTGCCATCACTGCACCGCAACTTTTTTCTTTTCCATTTGTAGTCATCATCTATAATAATAGTAAGAATAGGTGATGTTTTGAGCAATAACACACTATGATGTTTAAACAATTAAATTGAAAATCAAAGTTATAATTTTAGTAAATCAGGTTTTTTGGGCGGTTGTTTTTTTTTTTTTTTACAATTGCTAATTTAACAATTGTTTCTCCAGATTCGCATGTCAATGAAAATGTGTTAGCTAAATATGTTTAACATCTAATTCAATTCAATTCAATTCAATTCAATTCAATTCAATTCAATTCAATTCAATTCAATTCAATTCAATTCAATTCAATTCAATTCAATTTAATTTAATTTAATTTAGTAATAATTTGATCAATCTAATACCTTCTCTAATACATTTCATAAGTTGTATTTTTTTCCCACAATATAGTATCACAGTCATCACAGATAATCCAAACCCATCTCTAACCTTTCTCGGTGTAGTTTTCACGAATTACAAACCGTGACAAAAGAGAAATGATCCCTCAGCACTATAGACTGGCCTTCATTCAGGTTGTGTTCTGGATTTGTGGCTTGACATCTGATGACAAAATGATTACAAGACGTCATATGATCAAGATTCTTGGTTGTCTTGAATGACTGCCATGTGACTTTTACACAACATTTGTGCATTCAATACAAGACTGTTCCAAGTGCTAAAAATTAAAAAAAAAAGTTGGGTGATCTACATGTAAACTACATGTGATATTCTTGTGATGTTAAACATTTGTGTAACATACAAAAAGCCTTTTGTGTATTTTCTTCTTTTCTTACATCAGTTGTTGAAGTCCAGTAAGATGCTTTACGACCATGTGAGTATGTGGTCAGGACAGCCATAGGGTACCAATATATATATATATATATATATATATATATATATATATATATATATATTGTGTCCTCACTAAACCAGAACTCGGCTTGTACCCATTCTGCGTAAGCAGCAGATCCAGGAAATGGTTTCTCATAGGCGGTGCATAGTATTTCAGCCTTCACACACATACTTCTCCTGGGCCTTGATTAAATTTATTGCCTAAGCCATCCACCTGCCGGCTACCAGATGACTGTGAATATGAATGAGACACTAACATTAAATGCTGTGAGGCTCTGTCCTTGCATTTCCTTTCTAGTCGACTGATTCTCCAGCTTGGCTCCCTCCTTAACATCTTTTACTTTACTGTTTCTCTGTCTGCCCCCATCTACTTTGTCAAAAGGCTTTACAGCAGTTTAAAACACAGCATGCCAACAAACCAAACCACTGTGTCTTTATTTCTTTTTTTTCTTGTATCGTTTTAATGATTAAATAGATGTGGGTTCTTGAAGATCTGATTGAAGTGTTCCTTTAATCGGATCTGTAAGGCGCAGTCCATCAGATGCAGTCAAACATATCAAAAGTTAAGATGGCCGAACAGCTTTAATAAACTGTAAAAAATAATAAATAAATAAAACAGGAGGTAATTGAAAAACCTAAAAGTTAGTGTATAAGGGACCGTGACAGAAGGGTACTTTATGCAGCACCCTCAAACTCATCAGTCCAGGCAGCCTGCAACAGAAGGGACAACACAAGCAAAATATGCCATGTTTTAGAGTCCAGCTATGTTTTGGATGAAGCACTTGCTTTTAAGTGCTTTGAAGTTCTGAGTTGTCTCTGTATATGTGTGACGAGGGAAATGCACGAGGCTCCGTATTTTTTTTTTTGTTTTTGTTTTTTTCTTCTTCAGCAAAGCCCGTTTATGATTTATGTTGGTGAGGCAGCATCATTTTTCTGTTTTCAAATCAAGCTGTAGAGAAGCTTTAAAAATATTTGTTTTCTTTATTTGATTGATTAAGAACTCGACACAACATATTCTTTTACATATCAAACATCATGTGACACTTTATTCTGAATGTCATGTGTTTGTCTGTGAAAAGCTGTTTTTCATAACCACATTACAGTTGAAGTTTCAGATAGATTAAATAAATTGGGGTTCAATAAATTGATCAATGATGAATCACATGAAAATCCCTTGCATTGATTAATACTCGATCGGTGGAGACTGCCTCCACCTGGCTGATTTTTCTCCTGTCCTCAAATAAGGTTTGGCTTTAAGATATAATGATGGTGAATACACATACATGCAATACATGTGTGGCGCCCGACCAGTCTCTCCTCGCCAGCGGGGTTTCTATCAGTATTGACATGCTGTGGTCCTGGACGGACTACTGACAGACAAACTCCGGGAGTAGAGGAGATGCTCGGCTCTGCCAAGTTCCATGGCTGGATCACCCTCCAGGGTCCTGTGGTGTGAGAAAGTCCTGTGTGGGATCCCTGAAACCAATCCAATATCGGCCATATTCTCAATCCACCACTTGGCAGTTTGTCTTCTCTAAATAACTAAAGTTCCAAAGTAAAGTCTTATTTGTAATGGAAACTTCCTGAAGTTAATAACCATATTTGCAGTGATTTTGTGGTTTTATTAAGTGTGACTTGTATAGCTAATAAAAGGATTGTATAATAGTGTTTTGTTTTTTCCTATCTCTGCTAATATTTTAATTACAAAATTATACTAGAATTGCAGTAATTAATTACAGTACATTTGAGCAAATTCAAAAACCAAAATGGACAACAGATTCATCCCACTGCAGTGTTGTCCAAATTCGTAGAAAATTAAACTACTGCAAGAAGTTTGAAGAAGTAGTAGTTGCAAAAAATGTTTTACTATTTACTTGGGAGTAATACCTCACATGCATTAATAATGAAATCATGTTTCTGTGAAGCATTATTTGATGTTTTAAATATTCAGTCATGGTTCCAGTCTGATAGTTTAAATTGTAAATGTTGCACTACACTTGCTTGCACGAGGGGGAGACAAGTTTCATCAGTCGTACTGAAAATGTCTCAACGCTTGTTCTTGAAAGAAACAGATTTATGAGTGAATGATATTGTGAACATCCCAAAACATAGAAAGCAACCGACAAGTCTTAGAAAGGTAATTTAATACGTCTTCTGGGGCTGCGGATTTATCTCCAGGCTGGAAGCTCAGAGCCAGCAGGGCAGAGATACACAGCAACCGTTAGCCATGTATGACAAAATGTTCTTCCCACTCATTTAAAATGTGCAATTTTTAAATTTCACGATAGTAATCAATTACTCAGAAGGTACTTCCAACGCTGTATTACAATTAATTGTGACTTTGTAAAGGGTGATCCTCAACAACACCCATCACACAGAGTGGTGTCACTATTCAACAAACATTGAGTTTGTTGCCTTGACTCAGCAATATTTTCACCTGATTAATAACTGTGAGCAGACGATTTCCATAAAGCTATGATAAATAATTCCCTGGCACTGGGTACCCCGTCATAATGAACAGGATAAAGCAGTATAGAAGATGTTTTTAATTCTTTTGGCATGTGGGAGCCCATTATTGCTCATCAGTGTATGGATTTCAGATAAATGAAAGGCAGTGATGCATACATGTGTATCACTACATGTACTATTTTTCAGCCAAGCGAACCCTACCTAGAGAAAACCACCAGAGTATAATTTTGCTGTCTGTGAAGGTTCTTACTAGACTGATGGCTAATGTTAGGCAACAGGACCATATTTGGTGTGATTCATGTCCAGGTGGAATAAATAGATAGTAGCTGAAGCCATGTAGGAGTATCCAGTGCATAGTTATGAGGTCAAGCAACAAGTGAGCTGAATACTTTCAAACTAATCTTTCTATGGGATTGTGTTTGACTGGATAGCGAAGCTGCGGATGCGGCCGATGGCTTATTGCCACACATGCTGTTACTGTTAAGGAAGCTACAGGAGAGAATACCTCCAGTTCCAAGAGGCTCGTGGGGATCAGGTCTTAACCTGCCCACATAGGAGGGAACATCATAAACCTAAAGGATAACAAATGAGAAAACAAAGGCAAAGATTTATGAAGTGCTGAAACACTCCCCGCCATATACTTTTCTCCACACAAAAAACCCCCACCATGCTGGAATGGAGTAATGAAAAATAGAGGGATGCTGTGGAAGGTGAGAGATAATCGAGGGAGAAGGATAGACTGCACAAAGAAAAATAAAATCTCCTGCAGACTGGCAATAAGAGAGACAAAAGGAGGACTCAGGTGGGCGAGAGCAAACCGCGTTCCCTCAAAGTCTGGAGCGCCATCTCAGCTCATCATAACCCAGCTATTACTAATGGCAGGGTGGTTTCGTGGGTCATTATGATCCAGACATGTTGTCAGTGTACCCTTGTGAGTCCGCGCTCTGAAAGCTCCCACAATTTACCTTGAAATGTATTGCTTAGGAGAACTGTAACAGATACTTAATAGACAAAAGGAATGTCGTCCCCCCCCCCCAAACTTCCCATAGTTGATTGGTTATTGTCCGTCCATGTCCCCCGGTTTATAATTTTTTCCACAATGACTGGCAAAATCATGTCGGCCAATGGTTTTTCACTTTGTTCGCTAGATGTTTTTATTCTGATGTAAAATAGGATAGCAGGTGTTCTTTCATCTCCACGAAAATTCAGCAGGATAGGAAGACAGTTTAGGCCTAACTTCCCTGGGCTTTTCATCATCTCCTAATTGGCCCATCTGCAGTCAAGGCAGACTGGACTCGCTTGAGCAACTTGTCTCATTGGGTTGTTTTACTCCTGATGCCCTTTGCGGTTTTGAAACAACCTCTGTGTTTGGCACATGACATTTATTTTTTTATTTTTTCCACAACCCCACCTCCAAATAGGCTGGGATGATATTTAAAATGGAAATAAAGACAGGATGCATTAATTTGCCAACCTCATGAACTCACAATAGAACATAAACTTAGCCGTTGTGACTAGTCAAGCATTCAGGAAAGTAATTTGCTCATTGTGATTTTTGAAGACATCAACAAAGCCTAAACATGGGAAAGCGATGGCTCAGTGGCTTTGTTTAAATGCAGCTTTTTTTAAAGGCAGAGTTTCTTGCAACACGGGCAAAGCTTCATTGATCTGTTCGGAACTAAAACCTGTGAAACATTTACAAAATCGTAGTCCTCTTCCAGTTGTGCTGTCACTGTCTGGAGTATCCTGCAGCTTACGGATGTGTGGTTATGTGTTGCATGCATGTTGTGTGGATACAATAGAATTCAATTTGAGTATGAATAAATTAAATAGACAACTTTCATTTTTGAGATACACTGACTGCCGTTTTATTTCAGTATCTAAAAAAGAAAGAAAAAAACTTCTGAAAAGAGCAAATTTGAATTACTTTTATTTCACTTTGAGACAATCGTCTTTCCTGAGGAGCAGAACTGTTTCCAACACAAGTTACTGAAGCAACACAGGAGCAACACAATGAATCTATTATTGATAAGTTTTCAAATGTTAATTATAACGTCTTCAGTTGCATTTGCAATTAAATATGATTGTTCCTTTGATTAGAGGGTTGACCTCTGTATATACAGACACATGTTATTTCCCTGTAATTAATGATTTATAGAGACATTATGAGAAAAACTCAGAATGAAGTATGTTATATCCTCAGCTCTTCAAAAGTATAATGCTTCTTCTCACGTCAGAGTGGCATCTATTTTGACATTTCAGGCACGCACACGTCCGTTTGTAGTTTGAAATATGTTCTCTGTTAATTAGCCGCATTAATGTGAGCTCCTACATCTCTGATCATCCATCTTGTCAGTGTGAGTTGCAGAGACACTTTTTTCTTCTCAGAGATTCCTCTCAGATGTGGTGCTTTGATTTGTTCAGTTTTATCAAGCACTTGAGAGACTGACCTTGGAGTAAAAGCAAACTCCCTAAAGGACACAGTCTGGTCTGAAACCCTTGCCTCCTCCCAGTGCGCTGCTCATTAGGCTCCTGTATGTGGCTGCATCGACAATCGGTGGCAGTCAGACTGTCTTCACAGCCCAAGCTTCTTTTTTTTTTCTTCTTCTTCCTATATTGAGTACTTTGGGTGTTGCTGAGGCTCCTAGTTTATCTTTATCAATATCAAAGGTGGTTCCGTGCTCTGATCAATTTTCGCAGGAGCTCTTGATGCTTCTGGGCGACGAGGAATCAATAAAGACACAAACAGCCATTTCGCACCCCTTGATTCTCTTTGTCTCACTCATTTCCTTGTGGCATAGTGAAGCTGAGGCTGATCTCCATTCAGCCTGCCCTTTTAATTGCCTCATTTGAGAAAATGGAGCAATCACTGCCTTTTTTTCCCTCTGCTTCTCCGCCATTGATGCCTCAGACAGGGGTCTGTGGAGCATAGCGAGACTGAGATCTCTATAGTCATTCTGTCTGCCTCCATTTACTAGTGTCCACTGTGTATCAGATTGACTGAGTAATTTGAAATCCTATTCCTCGGTGCATGATCTGAAAAATACACATTTTACAGGGCTAATTAGTCATTACATTAATTAAAACCAATCACAGTTCAGGAACATCGTTTTTGAATAAACTCTCAGAGCAAGGAGATAAATGTTAAACATCCTTCTTTAGTTTTTTTTTTTCTCTTGCATAATATGGAACACTATTCAGCCGGGATGGTGCAATGAGACAGGTTAACCCCAGCAGTTTTGAAAGCTTGATAGATTATGTGTTTAGACTCCATGCAGATCTCTACATGTTCTATCCGTGGTGAGATCCTTTAAAACCCGACCCTAGCATGAATTCAGTATTGTCCACAGGCCAAGGAAGGGGATGCTGGGATAAAGATCTGAGGGGCCAGGGGGATGCACAAAGTGCCAGCATGAGGAGAATTTGATACTGAATCTAGGGCTGCTGCACAGTGGAGGGAAATATAGGGGGCTTAGGGACCTGACAGAGACATAATTCAATATAACCTCAGGAAAAGATGGAAGGTGAAAAAAAAAAAAAATCACACACAGGCACACACAGAACAGCAACACACTCCTGTTAGGGGCTGGTAGTATTGAACAAGACTTATGAGTCTTCACAATTCGTCATCAAGGGTCAAGCTGTACACTACGGGATCCAAATTGTTGCAGTCAATGAAAACCTGTCCAGTCGAGCTAAACTTTTCTTCCTGCAGTGACAATAAGCCTCATGTCAGAGAACATGACTGATCGTTTTTACAGGCGCCTCTAAGGTTACTTCGGCGATGAAGGGCGTGATGAGTGAGCAGACTCACCGCTATCAGAGCTGTTGCTCCAGCAGAGTAAAGCTAGTACAGTGCTGCCCAGTCCCTCTGCAGACCAGATGGATCTGCAATACAGGGAAAAGCTGGTGCATTATGGATGAAGAAGAACAAATCTGCTTGTCTGGCAGGATCCAACACCAGTCTGTGTTGATGATAGGGAAATGTCCAAGAGATAAAAAGTGCCTTGTTTGTGGGGGAAGGTGCCAGTTTATGCAAATGTATAGGGTTTATACAGTCCTCAATGAATATATTAGGCCCATATTAACACAACTTCATCAAAATTCAAGCCTTGAAAGTTACAACTGTTATAATATTAGATTATAACAATGAGGCATTTAGATACTGTTACTGTTATTCATCAGCTAAAACTTTGCTGTTGAACACAATATTTTTTCTTTGTAGCTGAAATGATTATCGATACTCATTTGGACGCCCTCTAATATTTTTCTTCTCAACTCGTGTTGTGACAGGCCAACAAAGACTTGTGCTCCCTTGCCGATTCCCCTGATGCGAGGGGTGAGAGGGGAGGATGGGGCACCAGTCAATCTCTTCCTCAATGGTACATTAGGCCCTTTCAGCTTTTAGTGGCACTTAAAAGTACAGCCATGACCTTTCAGCTGTGCTCTAATTACATTCATGTCTTGGGGTAGCCAGCAATCACAAAACAACCCGTCGTCTTTTATGAACTCACCACTGGGACATTGTCCCAGCAGCCTGTCACCTGGGATCTTGGCTGCCCCCACCGATCCCCTCCTCTCGATCCCCCACTATGTGAACGGAGAGGGCCCAGTTCAGCAATGCCACGGTTCTTTCTGTTAAGGCATCTGGCTCCTTTCACACGTCAGCTATATTGGCTCAAAACAGGGCCCCCTTACCTCACTTGTTTTTTAGTTTTTTTTGGGAGGTTAGTGGGTGTCGGGAAGGCAAGTGGAGTAGGTTGGGTGGTGGTCACTAGCCAAGCCAATGTCAGGCCCCATCAGCTCAGCGTGGGCTTCTAAGAAGGCAGCCGGCATCTTTCATGCACAACAGGCTTTGGAGGATCCAGGCTGGGATTTCTGCCCATCCAAAGGCTTCCTGCTCCCGCAATGCTTCACTGCACTCACTTTCTTTTCTAATCTAAAGGGGTCTATGTGGTGATGTTATTGGGGAGAGAACAAGTCCAGAAGAGTGGGTGCTCTGAGACTGAAGTGATTGACACAGAGGCTCTTGATGATGAGCTGTAATGTAATTTTGTAGCTGTAGCCTGAAGAAGAAAAAAAAGAAAACTGTGTTCTGATGTGGTCAGCATAAAATTACCCCGGTACTTTATCAGTTATTAGCTTTCTATGCATGACTTCTGCAGCTTTGTCACATTATCACTCAAAACACTCAGAAGATCACACTAAGAAGATCACAGTTAATATCCACAACAACTTGTGTTTGAAATTAGTGACAACCAAATAAGTGACTGTCATCACTGCAAGTGATTTCCAGCCGTTTTGCTTCACTTCATTTCATTGTAATGCTCGTGGCAGCGTGCTTCATCTCATAATGTTATGTTTTATTTCTGTCAAGGCACTCTGATCCGTGAAAGTGGCAGAGATAGCAGCACACTGTGGAGTCACCGAGAGTCAAATACAGATGGACTCTTCCATAAAAAGGTCAGAAGAAGAAAATTGAGTGGAAGGTTTCTTACAGTTTCATCAAATAAGTAAAATTGGATTCCAGCAGTCTCGTGAATGTAATAGATACCCCACAAGGTGTCGTCAAAGCTGATGAAAAGAAGAAAGAGATGAGAAATGGTGAGGCGGAGAGAGAGAGAGAGAGAGAGAGAGAGAGAGAGGCATAAGAAATTAGGACTATGGTGAGACGCTGATTGGCAACATGTTGTGGAAAATAATTTATTGGATAAATATGTTAAATAGGAGGTGATGGTAAATATGACTGAAAACACTAAGAGAAGCAGAGCCGAAGCACATTTCAACGTTGTTCATTTCTGCTGGATTTCATGAATTCTAATGGATTTTGTCAACCTTTTCTTTTTCAATTAGATGTCAACTACCACAATAATGTATCTCAAAACCACTATTCCCCTCAATACTATGCAACTGAGCATCAGAATACACATACAGTAGAAAAAAAAACCTGCCCTCCGTTTCATGCTCTACTTTCATTGTTGGTTTAGAAATCTTTTCAACCATATGCATTGTATTAAACATGGCTCAGATCTCTTGCGGGCTCATAACAATAGAAATGTAATACTTAGTAGCCACAGGATCTCTTTCGCTCTTTTATGTTTCATCCCTGTGCTTTTCTTTGGTCAGTGAGTGTATCACATTTTGGCTTGTGATATGCGATTCCAGTTGCAGGCTGTAATTTATAAAAAAAAGAAAAGAAAATAAAGCTTAATAGTACCCCATGGATCTCAGACATGGACCCCCACCCGGTTGTAGAATGATGTGGAATCTGATCATTTGAGAAGCTATTGCAACTAGAAAGAGGCTATATCAAATTGAATCAACAGAATGTCGGAATTTACAGTATCTATACTTACAGTTTCCATGTTTATTTATTATTTATGCATAATTAGGCAATGGGGCAAGCACATAAACTCTATTAGCTTAAATAAAATTTAAGCATGGCACATTACACATAAAAACTGCTTTTTATCTGGGAAAGAATTGCATCTTTGTATGCGAGTGTGTCTATGTATAGTTTGAGTGTGCGTGATTTCCCATATTTGAAGCAGCCTTAGTTAATGGGAAGAAAAGTCTGTTAATTAAGGCTCCTTTATGAAAAAGCTATGAATATTAATAGAGAAGCGAAGCCATTTAAATCCGTGTTACCCTGAGTTTCCTTGCCGACACCCTCGTCGTAAATTGCACCCGCGCGTTATGTTATTTTCCATATCGTTCGTCACACTCGGGGAATCTCAACACATTGTTGCGGTGTTACGGGTAAGAATGAAAATAGATTGTCACTTAATTAATCAGAGACCACTTAATTACTTGACTTTGCAGGCTTCCAAGGAAACCCGGTAAATACAAGGGAAGCTTCAAGATCCACCAAATTTGCAGCAGCAATAGTGGGGAAAATTATACCATAATCTCACTCATCATTAAAACATGACCAAATATGAACATTTCCAAGAATAATTTTTTTCTAGCAGTGTGCATAAATTAAAGCCTCATTTACTAAGAAAAAACAAACAAACAAACAAACAAAACAAAGACAGGAATAAATAATTAAAAAACAATCAATTAGATCTACAGCTCCAGTGTTTGAAAAGGAGAAACTAAAACTACTTGCACCCTCTGTTCACCTCAATGACTACTTGAATGTGTTAATGAATCTACTTTTATACTTGGTAGCATTTTAGAAAGGGGCGGCACAGTAGTGAAGTGGTTTGCTATCCTATCTGCACGGAAGTTTTTTAGATTTTTTGGTAACTTTCCCCCCCCACATTCCAAAAACATGCATCTTTGGCTGATTGGTGAATTCAGTTGCCTGCAGGTGTGATTGTGTCTTTCTGTCTCTCATTGCACCATGATGGACTGGCCACCGGTCCAGGATGGACAGCTTTGTGCTGTTGACCTGATATGCAGCTGATACTCACACTAGAAGAAAACAAAAGAAAAGAAAACAAAAATCTGATGCTGCAGAAAGTGCATTGCAAAATCCAAACCAGTATTTTTCATGCTGCTGATATCTTGCTCTCTCTTGGCACTGTCACATTCTTGGGTTCACCGTCAGTTGGAGAAGGGAAGATGAAGCATCTGAAATGAAGTGCACAGGAGTCTTATCAGACTGAGATATGACGCCTATTCTCAATCCTGCCCAGTGCCAGGACATGAATACTGTTTACCATAGGAGAATCACAGTCTGGAATATGGTTGAAGCTGCTTTTGTGCACCACTTGATAACCTGGTTGGTGGATTTGATGACAAAACCAAGAGTGTCAGTGAAGATATTGTGAATAAAAGTAGGGTTTTTCGTCCCCGTTTGTCCATGTCGTCAATTGATGCAGAGCGTCCCGCTCCTTTTTATTGACACACAGACCGAAGCGAAAATCCTAAACTGCCAAAAACGACGACGGATTCGTTTTCACTAAATTGTGCCCTCGAATGTTGTTTGTGTATGGGGAGAAAGACAGTGTTTCATCATCACGCGTCGCCATGAGCTGCTAAAGGGACTTGGGGAACCCTCCTGCCATGTATCATTAATGAGTTAACGCACAGTGCGTCACTGCCGCAGCTGTAAGCCAGCAGCCCAGACAGAGTGCGGGGGTGGAGGGTGTGAGAGGGGGAAAGGGAGTTACAACACCTGCCTCGTAACTCGCCTGAGCTCAGTCTTGGCTCTGTTCCACGTCGGGGTCAGCTTGTCTGCTAATCTGCTAATATGGTGGATATAATTGCGATTGAATGGTCGGCGGCATCGCGTGTCCAGGGGAAGCAGTTGTTCTTCCCCATTGCCAATGTTGTGATATCCAATCAGAGGTAATCAGCGCCACCCAACCGATCAGACTAATGGATTCGGATGGGCTTTAATTCACACACCTGGCGGCTGAGATGTGGCATGTGGGTGTGTGCCTGTTTATGTGTGTCTTTCAACTGCCTGGCAAATATGTGCATATAACTAAACACTTGTGCACCTGTTGGTGTGGGGCAGTCGATGCAGAGCAGCCCCTTTATAGAGCTGTGTATGTATTTCATATATGGCTTTGGTTAGTTTGCATTTGAATGCACAGGGAATGTACATCTTTCTCTCTTGTGGGATAATGGGATTGTGTGTATATCTCTTTAATACTCTGATATGCAGTCTGTGCCTCTTTATATGTTTAAGGGTGTATGGAGTATTGTGCCTAATCATACATATGTATTTTATTTTCTGAATGATTGTTGTTTCAAAACTCATTTGTTCTTTTGCACTTTGACATTTACAGGACTTAGAAGCGGTATGCAATGTGACACGTCCAACTATGAGGGGGTGTAAAGCGTCTTTGTGCCCAGTCTTATGTGTGTACCTTCTTGTGAAGGAGTTTTTGTGTGTGTGTGTGTGTGTGTGTGTGTGTGTGTGTGTGTGTGTGTGTGTGTGTGTGTGTGTGTGTGTGTGTGTGTGTGTGTGTGTGTGTGTGTGTGTGTGTGTGTGTGTGTGTCTGCTTGCTTGTGTGTCCATGTCCATCTCCTTCTGTGTGTCTGAGCCAGCAGCATGAATCAGTGGACTTGGCCTCAGCAGAGACAAGCAAAGCAGGATTAAGAGCATTCTCATGCTGGCGAGATGGGAGCCTGTGTTGCTCTTGGGGGACACAGAAGAAGAGGGATAGAAGGAAAAAAAAAAAAGGAACAAACCCTCCTCCGCCTTCATCTGCCCCTGTCATCTTCTCTGTCTTGTAGTGTTGCACCCTCCAGCACTCTGCCTCTTCTTCTCCTCTTTGTTGCTTCTCTCTATCTTTCACAGTCTTGTCCCATGCTCCCCAGCCTCCTCCTCTGCCTCTCAACAGTAGCTGTCCCATGCTTCTTCCTCCCTCGGTCTACAGAACAGCGTGGAGTTGTTGGCACAGAGGGGGTGGCAGATCGCCTTATGTGAAGTTCAAGGGTGTTTGGAGATTTTCTGTGGCTTCCAGAAGATTCATTAGGAAAGCTTTTTATATATATATATATATATATATTTTTTTTCATTAAAAGAACTGTCGTCTGAGGGGGAATTGGAGGAGCCACTTGCTCAGGTCATATGCACTTTTAAAATCTAATTTTCAATTTGAACCTAAAAGTGGAGTGTGTCGTCTTCTTTGAATAATAAATATCTTTATTGACCATCCTTTTCCCATTAATACAAAGAGTTAGTATTGCCTCATTATTTCACTATCCCTCTTTTCAGAAAGGATGAGTCAGTTGAGACGGTCTGACACAGTATTTCGACCACTCTGGGACACTAAAATAATGAAACCCATAATAATGAAACTCTTTTCATAGATTGGCAACATCCTCAAACGGAATCCATTTCTTTTTAAGGTTACTTCTTATACCTTCATCTTAGAGTTCTGCTGTATATACGACCCAGTGCTGCTCATTCCTCGAGCCAAAACAACACAGAATTTTTGGAATACGTGAAATCAGCTTGTAGACAGTTTCCGTGGAAACAGACTTTGAATAACATTACATTTACGAGTCACACTAATGTTAAATTCTCAGTCACACCTTTCAACAAAGGGCAATTGAATTGCCTCTCGTGTACACAAATAATGAGTTTGTCGTCAGTAGTTGAGACGGTTAATTTAGAGAACAATGGTGGTGGTAAATTTCCATTTCTTCTTCCACAAGTTGTTCCTAAAATAGATGATCACGCCACTTATGGAAAAGTTTTGCAGCTTCTAGAGGCAGAAAATGTGTTCACATTCCAATCTTGGCAGGGCCAGTGTCAGAATATAAGATCAATACATCAGTCTACCTCCCACAAACAGTGCGATAAACAACCGCAGTAACATAAACATTAAAATATACAGATGGAGGATTACATTTTAAAGCAACAAACAAGATAAAAGAATGGAAAAAAGCCAGATTCAAACACTGCCGGGAATTCGGAGTCAAACACAAATTTTATGTATTTACACAATCACTCCACATAACCGCTTTATTCACACACTTGTCAGATGAAATGAGTATCTCCAGATGTGTGCAACCCTGACAAATATCCGCATATGTTAAACAAGCCAGTCTCTTTTGAAGTGTTGTTGAACAGGCTCCCACACTTTACAACAGGCACTGTCACACTCAAGCTGACGCACAAGTATTTGGTCATGCAAGCATGAACAAATGTATACAAACAATGGATCACGCACACAAGCACAGAGTTATGTTAACACTCTTAGTATACACCGCTCAGGTTTCCTGATCAAAAGTGGACTTTCTGATTCAGAAAATTTTCCAAGAAATCAAAGAGAGAAATAAGGAAGTACAATTAATTTTATAACTAAGTCCACATTAGTGCCTGCTTTTTCTTTTTTTCTTTTTTTTTAACCAATTCAAAATAATATGAATCCATATTGCCGTTCAAGTCTACATCACTGTCATTATGGAGTTGATACATGTTCCAGCTATAGGGAACATAACACACCTACCGACAATTTTCCTTTTCAATGTTTACAGTCCAACTGAAATGGTCACTTTGCCCGAAAAAGAACACGTGTTTATCTGGTCATTGAGTGAACACAGATGTCAAACAATGCTTTCAGGGTGATAAAGTGATAGTACTAGTAGCACTTTCATTTCAATAATAATAATAATAAAAAAACATTAATTAAATAAACAAATGAAAGAACAAAGAAATTAATAAAAACATATATATTTCCATAAGAAAACTGGGTTTTGTGAGGGTTATCAACTTTACACTGAAGCTCCCTCATGTGTCTGGGTCTTCACTATCCATTCAGGTTGTAACATGCAAGCTGAGTATTACAAGCTCTCTCTCTCTCTCTCTCTCTCTCTCTCTCTCTCTCTCTCTCTCTCTCTCTCTTTTATTTTTATCTCTCAATGTGTCCATCTGTCTCAGATCCAACCACCCTTTTCTCTTTTACCAGATTCCACAACACCATAAGGTAGCCTTGTAATTTATGTGGTTTATGTACAACAACCTCAGAATCATGGCAAATTGCAGCGTTTGATGGACTGCGCTGCTTTACTGCCTTGTCTTAGGACTTAGGTAAACTTTTATTGGGAAGCTATATTTTCTTCTCCAGTGTTCTTCATGGTTATTTATGCCTACATTTTTTTCAATGAAGAAAGAACAGAGAGACACAGATTTGCTGTGTGTGTGTGTGTGTGTGTGTGTGTGTGTGTGTGTGTGTGTGTGTGTGTGTGTGTGTGTGTGTGTGTGTGTGTGTGTGTGTGTGTGTGTGTGTGTGTGTGTGTGTGTGTGTGTGTGTGTGTGTGCGCCCCCCCCCCCCAATAAATAAAAATCTAAAATGATCAATTAATTTAACAAAAACCTGTTTGGAAATTTCAGTGTTTATTCAGCAAGAAGGACCTATGGCCTCAGTAGATGTTGGTGATTGTTTGGAATAGCCAATAAATCAGACGCAATTGGCCTGTAATGTAATTGACCGATAAATGGCTTCATGACATCATCTGCAACCTTCCTCTGGGCAGGACTGGAAATCAGGTTTATTGCACACGGAGTATTGCACAGGGACTGGGAGGAAATGGAATTACGTTCATACTGCTAACAGTTTCCATAAACTGAAATCACTTGACATATTGTAAGGCTCAGCATTGCAATTAACAAAAGAAAAACAACCCATCAGGACTTTCGCTTTGGCTTCATACACGACAGGTTTTTTACCATGCCTCTTCTTTTGATTGACTTTTAAGAATGGTGTATTTCTTAACCATCACAAATCTTCACCTGAAAATTCTTTTGAGGACAAAATATGAGATATAAAAAAAAAAAAAACATTATTACCATGAGTAATATATACTTCTGCTGCATACATATCTAGTTCAAGGGCTCCTGCAGTGGAAGCTTTCACCCTTTTGCCTTGGAATACAACTGAAATCTGTTCAGTAACTCAAAAGTCATAGGCCACAGAGCTCCAAGCCACCTATTTGCTCGAACTCTTCCAACCTACCTCATTCTGCTCGTCTTCCTTTCTTTAAGAGATATCATTTTATTGAGACGAACAGACAGAACACTATTGATCTGCAACACTTCAGGAAAATAGATGTGCTTCTTTACTGACTCTCTGCCTCGGCCAGCAAAAGCGAATCTGTTTCTGCTGCTTTTTACCTCATTCCTCCACTTTCTCACTGTGCTTTCTGTCTTATTCAGCACATGTGCACCCATGCACATAAAGAGGGACCAGGCCTGCTGAGCTGGTTAACAAAGAGGAAAGGTGCACCCAAAACTCATTTAAAGCACACCTGCCAGGGTTACAAGCGTCACAATTTGTCATATAGCTTTAGCACGATTGGCATTTCATTTCCAATTTATTTATATTTCATGTCCTGGATTGTGTGTGTGTGTGTGTGTGTGTGTGTGTGTGTGTGTGTGTGTGTGTGTGTGTGTGTGTGTGTGTGTGTGTGGGTGTGTGGGTGTGTTTGCATGCATATGTCTTTATGATGGTTGTGGGGACAAAAATCGGGTTTACGCACTAATTTTCTTCTGGGACTCCTTGTCCTTTTGGCTACAACACTCAAGCTACCATGAAAGAAAGTCACAGACTGTTCAGTTGAAAACAGCAGGAGGAGAAGAGGGAGACCTCAGAGAAGATTCATGGATGTGTTGACGGAGGACATAGAGATGGTTGAGGACAGTCGAGGAGGGGTGGGATGGAATGAAATAAGGGCAGAGGATCTGCCTGAAGGGAGTTGAAAGATAAAGAGTGTGTTTTGATGTTTTATGTTTAGACTGTTAGGGCCAGTTTCGGGTGAGTTTCAGCAAGTGGTAGATATGGTTGAATCTCAAGTAAATATGCAGCCAGTATGTGCTCAATAAAATGACCAAGTGTGTGTGTGTGTGTGTGTGTGCGTGCGTGCGTGCGTGCGTGCGTGCGTGCGTGCGTGCGTGCGTGCGTGCGTGCGTGTGTGTGTGTGTTTCACATTATGTGCGTTTTACATTATGAAGACCTACATTTGTTAACACATCTACATAAAAATATGCAGACAGAATTCAAGGCATTACAATGTAAATGATCAAACTCTCATTGATTTTGCAAGATCACACTCCTGCAACGGTTTGTTAAAGTACAATAAGCAATCATATGATGGTTTAGGTTAAAGTAGGTCTATAGGAAAATGTATATGAATCAATGCAATGTCCCTGGAAGTTAGAAACACAACCCCCCCCCCCCCCCCCCACCACCCCCATACTTTTTCCTCCTGTATTTCCAAGTGTATATATGCATATATGTTCATCTAGTTATCTATTTCTATCTACATTGTCTATTCTGTTGTGTGCCACTATTCTGCCTGTCTTTAGGTATTTGTGCAATGTTGAGCTGCTGTGACGACTGAATTTCTCCATGTTGGATTAATAAAGTCTGATCCCTCTTATCTTATAATGTGTGTGTGTTTATAGAAGAGAAAGAGGGAGAAGGATAGAGGGAGATAAAACTGTGCAAATGGCCTAAAGGTAATTTTCTAAATAAAGACAAAAAGGTTAAAGATATTGAAACCAGAATGCCGTCAACAAAAAGGGGAGGCAGAAAAAGAGAGACAGTTAAAGAGCTCATCCTGTCATTGTCGAAGTAGGAAAGAACAGCACAAGAGGTCTCAGGCCAATTGGTTTCTAGGTAGTAGTAAGCTGCCCAGCCCACTCCATGCATCCCCATCTCTCCCAGCCTCCTTTTGAAACACCCCTTCCCTAAGCCTCTTGTCACAGGTGAAGGAGTTGCAGCATAATTACCTCCATGGCTCAAATGCTGCCATTCCCTCTGTACTCCTTTTTCTTTCCCCTTTCCCCACTGAATGTATTTCAAACATTCATTTCCATGTTCATTCCAGCTTGGCCCAGGAGAAAACACCTGTCGTGACTCTAAGTGGCTGCACTTTTTTTCTGCGTCCCCCTATAACTTTGTCATTCCCCTCACTTGATAGTTCACTCAGTTCGCAGGTAATTACAGGCTGTGAAGATGGCTTAATGGAAATGAGGAGGGGTGGCCAGGTGGAAAAAAACCAATTTCTTTGCAGATCGGGACTAACGGGTTTTTTTTTTTCCTCTCGGTCTTTTCATTTTTAAAGTCAAACGGGCATGGCCATGACCAGAAAGCCAGTGGACCTGCATGTGTTAGAGTGTGTCTTGTATTTTTATATTACGTATGTTCAGAATGTGTGTTCAGGCTGTTTAGCCACCAGCACATTGACATGAAGGCTGTTAGGGATAATAATAATGCCTGATCATGATGCTGATTCCATCTTTTTGAGTAAAGCAGTGTAACTTTCTTTTTTTTTCTTTTACATTAATTTCCTCTGTTGACCTCTGCTGGTCAACTTTTCCTCCTCAACCTTGAATTTCTATGCCTTCTCATCTACATATCCCTTTTGCCCTCACTCTCTCTGTCCTTCATTGCATTAAAGCATCCTCTACATTTCCGTTTAGTACCTTGTTCCCTTTGATGCGCTCTCTATTTGAAATATATAGCCCCAGCTGTGGCCAGGTGTTGCAGTCAGTAAGAGTGGGTGGGGTTAACAGCTCTACTTTATAAAAGCTGGGTGAAGCAAGAAGAGACCCCGGCTTTGCAGATTTGAGCTGGTGATAAGCACCCAAGGCTCATCCTTAGAAATTCCAACTGGATAATGGAAGACATTCCCCTTTATGGAGAAGCAGCTGAAAAATTCCAGCGAGAGATAAGAGTAAATCTCCTAGGCATAGCAGTTCATTCCTGACCCATTTAAACAGCAAGCAACAATAACTCACACTCATAATGAGTCAAGTGTGTGTTCTCTGCAATTGTTTTTATCTGTCGAGCTTGCATTTCTAAATATTTGTTTCACAGATATGGTTTGGTTGTGCGCCAGAGGTTGCAAACATTGAGACCACAGTAATGTGGGAGAATGATGGCTTGGTCCACTGCAGGTCAGCAACAGACTCACCAAAGTCCACCAAAGTGCACTATGGAGTCACAGGAGATTCTTCCTTACTCTGGCCATTACAGTATTCTATTCTATTCTATTCTATTCTATTCTATTCAAGAAACGTATTCTACATAATAATGGCCTCAGTGAGATATTTGACTCCTGTTCTGATTTGATATAAAAAAAATCACAAAAAAAAATCAGGTAAGGATTTATACAGTATCTCAGACTCCCAACAATTAGTCTCAGGCAATTATCTCTTCTTTAAGCCATGAAATGTTCACAAAGTTGCTTGACCTTTAAAATACTTTTAAATCACTCATAGAACATAGTATCACGACACCTTTAGAGGGGCTCAGATTTAGATATGTTAAATTAGATATTAAAATACACAAAACACATTGTGGTTATAATGACGTGTACTACAATATCAGATGAGACCACATGCTTAGGCCATGTTCTCGGCTGTCACTCCAGCGTTCTCATGCTCGAGAACGGCCCCAGTATGGGATCCCTGTTCTGATGACAGACGAAAGGGCAAGTCAAGTCTCCCACAGCTCGTGAAGGACAAAAGCTCGTCATAATAAGTCAGGGCTGATCCCTGGACCCTGGGCCCCACCAAAAAGGAAGACAAAGCATTGAGTTCACTTCACAAAGGCAAGTTATTACAGCCGAGAGCCTCATGTTGCTACATTGTCACTCAAACGTTGGCCTGATAGAGAACCAGCCTCGGCTGTTTTTCTTCATTTAATTTGAGGAAATCAAAGGTATTTTCTCTTTCACTCACTCCGACCTCCACCTGAATCACTCTCTATCCTATTCCTTTTTTTTTTTTTTTTTTTTTAACTTTCTCATTACTTCCACTTGCACCCTCCTCTCCAATTACAGGCTAGTCTTTCATCTCCATGGCCAAGGAATGGAGTGATAGGATCAGGAGGAAGAGTGAAGAAAGAGTCTTTGTTGCCCTTCAACTCCTCCATCTGATACCCCACCCTGGCCTTCTAATAACCCTGGTGCTGCTTGGGTCACTCTAAGATGTTGGCTCGCACAGTGTCAGTTCTTCATCGTGATATGACAAATGATGCATCCTCCAGTATGTCCTACTGTAAATCACAACAACAGAATGTCATTTTTGTTCCAAATAAACTTGTGTTTTAAACACTGTTGGACCACAAAACAAACATTGTATTTCATTATGCATTTCCAATTGTATTATACTATCATACAGGTCTTTGATAATGTAGCAGTTTTCATCACAAAATAGTGCAACAATACAAGCAATTTAAAAGTACAACATTTACCAGTTGTGCATTTTCCTTGACATTGTTGCATCAGGGAGTTGAGTTGTGCAATTCTCACAATGCAGATAGCCAAAGTCACACCAATTGTGGTTTTCTTACCCACTGGATTTTTGGCTGCATTTGAAAGACCAAGTCCTTGGATGGTATCTTAATGTTGTCTTTGGGTTTATGGCGGATTAACTTTCAGTCAGCTCTGTTGCCCCACAAGTCCCAGCTAATCTTGTGCTATGGCATTCTTGGTGAAGCTTTCCGATGACATTGGAATAAACAGACCCCAACAACAAATGCTAACAAAAGGATAATGCTATCCATTGCTAATGTCTGGGTAGGACTTCCCCCTGAGTGAACTCTTACTCTAGCAAGTTAAGATCTCCATAAATCTTCTAATGAGTTGAATAGTTTACAGTGGTTTAGAGGAGAGCAGCTATTGACAAAGGTTGGGGTGGACTGACATAGCTCTGCATGCAAATATATCTACTCCATCAAATTCTGTCCTAATGTCACTGTCAGCCATTGTTTCCACAAGAAAACCTGAGCTCATGTTGCCCCCCACCCCCACCCCCTGAACCAGGGCCTTTCCCAGAGGCATAGCCCTCCCATAGGTAGGGTAATTAGGCCAGGTGAATAGGACAGCAGCCTGCTGACAGTGGGGCCTTGTTCCCTTCTAATATGGCCCATTGTCTAAGGCCTGAGGTAGAGAGGGGACATTTCAGTCAGGGAATGGACCAGGAGATGGGGCATTAATTTGAGTCACCATAATTGGGTATAATGCACTTATAATTGAAGATTCACTAGAAGGGAACATTAGAGCCAGGTCTGGTACTTTCAACTGTCCTGGTAAAGTGCTTTCTAGAGGGAGCAGGCAATCTATATCACATGGAGAACACTGTCAAACCACGAGGCAATGAACAATATGCATAGCTAAAATACAAAGAAATAATTGAAGTATAAGTCTGTATGTTTTGATCTACCTGTCATTCAGCATAAATACTTAGAAGAGTGGTGGATTTTGAAAAACCTGACTGAAGATGGCCAAATATGTTAGTGTAGTAAACCATGCACGTGTTCCCTGCTACTGGCCATGCCCATCTTTGTCTTCTTCCTCTAGCGCTTTCCCCCGGTCTGTAGCTGTGCTCCCTTCTAGCCTGTTTTTCTCTGATGCATGTAGCTGCTACAGGCAAGATAAGGCTGGTCTCCCCGAGTTAGAGCTTAGCATAATCCCTCTTCCTTCCTCGGAAGAAATATAAAAAAGAAAAAAAAAAACTGTGCTCGTGCTCATCAACACACAGTTGAAGAAGAGAAGAGATGGAGAAAGAGAAGACAGGGATGAGGGAAGTAGGAATGGTGAAAAAAAGGGAGGGAGAAACCGGAGGAAGTTGAACAGGAAATATAATAAGACTGCTGCTACATATTTAGCAAAATTTCACCTGGCATGAGGGATATACAAAGGAATGTGTGGAGCGGCAGTGGCACTGGAGAAAAGAAGAGGGAGAGTTCTGTGCTGCCGATGATCAGAGTGTCAGCTAATCCTTTGACAAGGGGTTGTGGGGAAACCCAATCCCACTGCCCAAAGGCCTGACATGCCTAAAGCTGGCATCCAACCTCCAGCGGCAGGATTCAGACAATGTGTCTGTGAGCTGGTGCCATTTACTGCCTAAGAATAAGCTGGCAAGGGGAGAGCAGTTCATAGACGGTCTACAGACAGAGCTGCACTCCACCTACACAGACACAAAGGAAATTATCTGTTGTGGAAGTGGATAAAACAGCTTCCAAAATGAGCGATAAACAGACGAAAGACTGCGGTGAGGAACAGACAGATGGATACATGCTCAGGGGTAGATGAATGTATAATAGATCAATGTGCTGGTGTCTTTCACATCCAACCTGCAGGTAGAGTTGGTAAAATGACTCAAGTACAGACCGAGCGGCTGACACACTGCTGTTGTCCTATTTTTGTCTCTTGTGAGGAGTAGAGACAATTGAAGAAGAAACAAGCAGGAGCTGTCACCTGTCATATATATATTGTTAACTATCAAAAGGGCGATGTAAGACAAATACAAAATAAACCCAAACGACGAGAAAGGCAGTGATGCTCTTGCTATCAAGATGATGAACCAGTATTGTCGTCATGCTGGGTTCTACAACCTATAAAGAAACAAAGAAAAAGAACCAAACATTTTTCCTGATTTTTGTTTTCATTGCCCCGTTTCTCAAACCACAATCCTTTTTTTAACCCTCAAACAACATAACACACATGTGTCATGATTCATATTGAAAACAAAGACGAAGAAAGAAAAAAAAACTAGATCTGGCAGGTGCAACTGGGTGTGACAAGTTCCTGTGACGTTCCAATGTCAAGATGAATTCCAGGAGGTAAAACATCAGCACAGATGAGAAAGTTGAGCTGCATTGGATTTGACACTCCAGTAATAGTTTGTGATTGAAAGAATGGCAGAAACACAATCCCTAGTTAATATAACATAGGGACAAGATATAACAGAAGCTAAAAGACTAAAAGACTCATCATTTTGATGGATCAACTGTCATTACTAAAGTAAATATCAAAGTATGCGCATACCGTAAGAAACAATATTGGACGCTGCGTTATTAACCTGATAAAGTTGTGATGGCCAAAAGCTTTTTTGGATATTTTCATGTATTTCACATATCCAACACTCTTGCCTCAAGGTTCAGTCAATTCTTTCTTGTGAAGCTAATCTAAAACAAGTCTAGTGTTCTGGTTAGAAATCAGGCAAGGGAAGGAAAAAAAAAATATACTAACCCTGTACAAAAACGAGAGAATTGCAAGAATCTATCATCTCTTCCCTGAGCCTTTAAAAGGGCTTTTATTTCACATTCCATCTTTTTTGATAGCTTGAAATCCATTTATGTCGAGAAGCCAAACATTTGCGGTTTACTTTGTTGACAGAATCACGTCTGACTTCAATTCGTTGAAGCTGAGGAGGAACAGCACGGCAGAAACGGGACACAACTTTGCGTTGTATCATACTGTTAATCACTTTGTGGATTGAAATCCTAAATGAAATTCAGACGAGATGAATGTTTTAATCAATTGGCAATCTGGGTCTGTCAAGAGATTGATTGAGATTGTTTCATTATCAACAAACAATTTCCACCGTCTGCAGCCTTATGGTGATTTTCATTTGTGGCAAACCGTGCCTCAAGTTGTTGGAGTTGCTGACAATTAAGGTGTCTGGTGATATTGCTATTCATCATGTTATTCAGTTTTATATTCTCACTGAAGTGTGCAGTATGCTTATGAAAATGCCTGTGAGGCTGTCTATGGTTCAGTGAGAGTATATATATATATAAAAGCAACTGTGCCATCGATGAGAGGAATGCATGCAGATGAAAGGAAGGAGAGTGGATGCAGAAGAAATACAGAAATAACAAAAAAAAAAAAAACAGCAGGATTCATGATGAATGTCCCTTTATGGTATATTTTATAGATGGATCAATTTAATGTATAATATGCAAAGACTTTTCTCGCTTTTCATCACACCTCTTTATTATAGAAGGAACTGGGTTATGTTTGTTAATTCACAGACAGCCTTGGAGACAATATAGAGGTAAAATGATAAACAGCATATTGAATTAGTAACAGAAACATGATGGAACTCCATAACCAGTTTATGTGTTATGAGTACACATGCAGCATAGCAGTGATATAGAATGGAGTCCCATTCAACTGTCACTGTTTTAAATCTGGCAAAATGTTAATTTTGACCCTTTCAGCTATTCTGTCGTCGCAGGTGCTCAAGCTCTATTGCTGCATTGAATAATGTTTTCCAACACGAAATTACATCAACCGAACCCTTTAATCCCTCATTATTAGTCAAGATCTAATATCCAACATTTCAGCTAATAAAATTGGAATGAACCTTGTCAAACAGGCATTATTTTATTCACATACCAAAGCCTCAAAAGGTTCCAAGATTAGAAGATTTTGGAATAAAGGATAAGTATTCTTCGCAAACAAATCTTGAGTGGACTCTTACTTTTTCCCAACATCTGACACAGAGAAGCCAGATTTCAACTAGTTCTTGTCCACGTTTTCTGAAGACGGTCTGGGAAATACTAGGAATTACTTTAAGCTAAATAAATACATTGAGCTTTACTTGCTGTGAAATTCTCTTTTGTATATTCTTCTTAAAGTCTTTTCATCCCAGCAACAACACACAAGCTCCTTTGTCAAATAAGTAACATTTATTGGAAGTTTTAATAGTGTCACAAATCAATACTATATAATGTAAGCATTTACTTTGAAAATGTAATCATTACAATTGCAAGTCACCCATTTAAAATGTAATCACTAACATACTCTGACTGCCACAAAATTAAAGTAGTGTACCAGATTTATTTTTGTTACTTTTCAATTACTTTAATACCAAACATTTTAAAAAAAGACAAGAGATTAACAAGGAGATTTTTTTACTTGCTCCGTATATTTTGTTCAAGAAACCTTTTTCTTGAATAGAGATACTAAAAACCCAGTGTTTGTTAATCAGGTATCATTATATTGAATATATAAAAGGGAAAAGAAATAAACCAACACATTTTCAAAAGGAGCTTTTTGAATGAAAGCTGCTCAACCAAGCAGAAAGACTGAAGATTCAAGGAAGAAATGTAAATATCAGTGTGTTTCTGGCCAGGTTCAGTGGGTGTTCTCCAACTGACCTGTGTCTTCATCAGTCAGGAGCAGGTGTTTCTAGATGTTTCCTCTAGAAAAATAACACTCAATTATTTAATTTAACAATTATTACGTTTTTTTTTTAATCTATTCAATAACAGGGTGTAATGACAATAATTATCTTCATAAACCTGCACAAACCTTGTATAATCAGTCATTAAGCGTTGATGTTAAAAGCACAGTGTAATACCAGAAGTAGTATTTACTGGTTGTCAGCCCAACTCCAGAATATATCAAAATGATTGTCAGAAACTCAGAGGAGGTGCGTTTAATCATTAAAACTGCACCAATCTAACCTTGTATTATTGTTAAATTGTAACTAATAGTTCAGTTTCCAAATAAACACAAACTACACAGAAAGCCCCCAAAAGCAGACAGAAGCGTTTGTTGATTAAATGTCCAACAAATAGCTGTGTTTCTGTGCATTCCTGAATATATTAGCAGTCTAGTTACTTCTCGTTGTTTCTTTAGGTTAACAGCCAATAGCTTGCACTGTGATATTGAGCCCGTTTATGGATTCGAGGTTGACGCTGGTTGGTTAACCAGCGGTGAATGTGTTGGAGTCCGACTGATCAAGCGTTTCCATCACATTTGCATCACATGTACTTGCTGTGGTTTTGTGCACACTGTGGATTTTTCTGCTGTAGAATCATTTGTGTTTTTAATTGTTATGCTTGTTTATTGTTAGGAAAAAAAAACAGTAATCAGATTACATATATTTACCCTCTACTGAAACACAGTACCTTTCCATTTTCTTTGTATCTAATTACATAATATATTGTAAATTCATGGATGGATGGATGGATGGATGGATGGATGGATGGATGGATGGGTAAAACTGAAAATATTGTAGCACTTTAGCCTTGTATCCATTGTAAAATGTTGCCAGAATGTTGTTTGCAGTTACGATTGTCCAGATTGGGTTTATAGGGTGTTTTAACAGTTTATCATAGAAAACACCAGTGTTTAATGGCCACAAACTTCCACTCTTGTGTAATTATTCCTGCAGCTGCTTCTGCAGTGACCCAATATACTATCTTCAGGTGAAAAGGAGTTTCCCAACAGTTTATATACCGGTGCAAGATTTTATTTTATTTTTCAATTCATTCATTGACAATGTTTTTGTCTCATTCTGCTTAATTTTAAAATGTCAATTGATTTACTTCAAACTAGTGTACACTATGCTATAAATAATATTATATTGTACTTTTAAGGTCATGCCTACATTATTTTTCTTGTTGTGTTTAAAGGTGTGTTGGAAAGTGAGCAATATTTTGGGGTTAAAAGTAAATTTTTCACATATCATTAAAACCCAGAATCTTTTCCATCATTTGTGGATTCACCTCTTATATATCACATATAAATCCCCCAAATCAAAAAATATAGCATCTGTAAATGTTAGAGTATTTCAAAAGATCAGATGTCTCTTTGACTGGAGGCCATAATTATCAAAATAAGAATTTTGTTTGAAAATAGGAAAATGTTTCCAAGTTTGATGTTTGAGTATCAAATGTCAAGAATTGTGGTGAACACAAAAGAAAACTGAGAAACTGGTAGTTCAGTTCAAAGAGGTTATTTAAGAACTGAAGTCAAAGGTATCTAAGGCAAGATAAAAAAAAAAAAAAAAAAAGGTGCAGAAATCCAAAAGCACAAAGGAACACTAGGAAAGGGCTGGATATGAAGACACTGACGCACAAAGAGACGCATTAGATACTAATCAGACGCACAGGGAAGTGACACATAGGAAGGGAGAGACAGGTGAGTACAAAATAAAACAGGATGGACAGAACACAGATAAGCGACAGATATTTTACACTGACACAGAGGGAGACCTGACCTTTAACATGGTCCTCTCACAATAAAGTGTTTCTTCAAAACAGTGTACCACCGTGTACAGAGCTGCAAGGTGGGAGGTGGCAGGTCCTCAGGGCAGCCGACACTCTCACCTCTGACGAAGTGAATGTATTAGTTAAACAAATATATCAGATGTTACATTAACTTCTGTTTTAATTATTACATTTAATTCTTTAATTATTATGATGTTCCAGTAGGTGTGACTGTCTGTCTCTCTGTGGTGGAACTTGTCATTTCAGACCACCCTGACGTTTATTTTATTTAAGCATTAGAGAACAAGTATAGATGATGTCACCAAACACATTTGACCAGACTTCGCTGTGTGTTTGTGTGAACTTCTATACTGGTGGGGACCAAAAGCTGACTACACACTAACCCATGAGAACTGAATGTCTTCATGGAGACAAAAATGTAGGTCTCCTTTTAGGCCAGTCAAAGTAATCTGAAGTGAAGAGGTTTGTGGTTCGAGTTTAGGGTGAGAATGAGGCAAGTGGTAGTGAGCACTAGGGTAAATCTGATGTGTTGTCTTGTGTTGTGTCGTGTTGTGTTGTGTCGCGTTATCACAGGGTTTAATGGGCTGTTGACCTCATGATTATCTTCTTTTTTGAATTTTGTCTCGTGTTACTCCTTAAAGCACTCTTATTCTAGTGGCTCATGATGGTTCTTCCGACTGGATTTGGGAAACTAAAGTTATAATTGGGATAATGGTCCTTGATATGTCTCTGGAGAACTCTTGATTTTACGCTAACAGTAACTTTACTTTCTTTTGGAGGTTTGATTTATGACAAAGCCACACACAGTTCATCATGCAAAGAGGAAGGAAAACAATAAAACATGGCAGCGGCATCTCAAATGTATACAACAGTTTGAATGAGGCTAGAGATTAGAGACGGGCCAAGCTGGATTTGTTGTCTTGCCAATCGACAGACTTGGCTCCAGCAGAACCTGATCTGAATGCAAATCTTCCCAGGAGACCCATTGTGTCTGTCTTGCAGGAAAGCCTGTATCTGCAAAGCCTCTCAGCATTGGATTACTGATCTCCGGGATCAGCGGTCAGGTCACCAATCAACGTGTGATCCAGACATTAACCAGCAGATCTCATGTAGGAAATCAGATGTGCATATCATATTAACCGTTTCTCTAATTTAAGGATACATTCGTTATCCCCTGCAACATCTTTCATAAAGTATTTTTATTTTTATTATTTTATGAAACCCTTATAATCAGTGATACTGATGATAAGGCTCTGTAAACCATCTTTTATAACAAATACATTACATGTTTTATTTTTTTTAAGAAATACTCATTTCCATATACATATCCCCAATTTAGTTAGATTTATATTTATACATGTCTTTTAAAACATGAACAAGCTTCTCATAAGGATGCTGTTGTGGCAGTTTTTCTGTGCTTACACTATCATATCAATGCCGTCTGAATTATGAAAGATTTAACCCGAGGTACAGTCTCAGAAATAAAACAGCACATCATCGTGCCCTCTTTGTGCCAGACCTTTAACAGGTAATCTGAAACCATTCAGCCATCCAATTCCCAGACTGTCTCCTTGAATTAAAAAAAATAAAAAACAGCCTTCAGCTTGGTTGAAAACTGTCATTCTCTTTTTTAAGCAAACACTGACTCAAGTCTGAAAATGCTGGGCGTAGTGCCAATTTAAACATATACCAGGAGATGTGGCAAAGTCCACCAGCAGCATGATGCTGAGGAATCCTGACGGCCCTACCAGGTGTGGAATGCCAAAAATACAGAGAGAAAAAAAAAAAAGCGTAATTGCGGGTGCTCTCTGTAATTAGTATGTCTAAATGATGTTAAGGCAACATTTTCCCTGCAAGTAAACAAGGTGAAACAGACCCTGCCATTTTGAAATGAGGTTCCATACTAGGCTTTTTGAATACATCTTTATATAATTTTCAGAGTTTAAATATTCCTCAACTGTAATTGTAGTAAAATAAGTAGAACCGATATTTTGCTCATTTGTCCCCAACGATTCCTAATTTCCTTCATATAACACCTAAAAAACAGAGAAAACACACTAATAATCACACATGAACCCATACACACCTACAGGGAGTTTAGAATCATCGCTTTTGAGTTTTTGTTTCCGAAAAATGTTGCAGTTACATGGCAACATTTTGAAAACGGTGTCCGTTTATATGGAAATGGCAGAAACGCTGAAAATGATGCTGTTATCATGCCAGACCACAAGTTGGCACTGTTGGTTGATTTGCCCAGAGAACAATATTCTAGAAACATTAAGAAATGCGAGTACCGTACACAAATATTTGTATGGATGGAGAATGAGGTTTATTGCTATTACCGGTGATTCTCAAATATAACACAAAAAAGCCCCAGGTGAATATGGACTGGGCGTCAGGACACTTTCAAAAAGTTCCTCCTCGGGTGCCGTTTTCAAAAAATTGCATTTTCACTGGCCCCAAGCACCATTGTCATTTAAACAATAAAAAACAACACAACACGTCAAAAGTGACATTTTTTTCACTTGAAAACCTTGTCATGTAAATGGTAATCTGAATTAAACCAATATTTTGATATTTGAAATTACCAGTGGATGTTGTAAATTTGTAGCAGCAATAATAATTGATGAGCTCTATTGGCCAGTTTCACATTCAGGAATTTATTAAAACCAGGACTAAGATAATTTAGTTTAAATTAACATTAATCCAGTGGCTTTCTGGGATGTGGTTTAACTTCAGATTAACTAGTTCTAGACTACAGACTCAGGTCAGGTCTCAGACTCAGGTAATCAAGGACTACTTAGTGAGGGTGCTCTGAAAACCAGGGGTGGAGTATATCAATATAAGTTTTGGCAGTGTGTGTGTGTGTGTGGAACTGGAGTTTGACCTGATCTAGAATAGAGAAAGGAAAAACTTCAAAAAAACTTCAGGGAAAACAAGAAGACACTTCAAAAGGAAATGATTACAAAGTTCCCCATAATCGACGACAAACATCAAGGTTCAATCACAGAAACCAATAAAATATAGTGTGATTTTGAATGAATATAACTCAGAAAAGTGACCAACAGGACCCTCCAACAAGTTCAGGTCAGATTTTTATTTATATTCATTTATAATTTATCTAATTTACTTATATTATCTATAGTGGCATAGGCACACACATACACACACACACACACACAAACACACACAGACACACACAGACACACAATCCCTTTGAAATATTCTGTGAAAAAAGCCATTAAAATACAGTTGAAGAAAACATCATCCGATGCTCACGACGAGCGTTTCAACATCGGTGGCGGGGACCGGGTTTGCAAAGCTTCTGCTCCCAGTTCAGTAGCCAGTCAGTCCAATTCCCCCGGCTCTCTCTGATTTGTGACTTCGTTAAAAAAGGATCTTTTTTTCGTGTCAAGTTGAATTAGCATGATCACTAAACACACCTAGAGTGAAGCTACTAATTACTCGGAGCTGTCAAACTGGAGTCCGCTTCGGATCACACGGGATTGACAGTGACAGCTAACTGAATACTGACTTGAGATATCCCAACAATTTGGAATGTTTTAATCATTGCTTTAGGTTATGATCACCCAAACAGGTGTAGACCCACTGGAAGCACCGTGGGGAAGCAACCCCAGCGTGATCATGCATGCCTGTACTGGGCAGGGCCAATGTCTGAATCTCAGGATGAAAAACATTAATGTTCACTTATGAGTTGCTTTGAATTTTTCAGTTGATTCGTACCTGTTTATTTCTTTGTCTTCGGCTACACCCTGTCTGGTCCTGCACAGGATTCGCTTATTCCTTCAAAGTTTTGCTGATTCAGTGTTTTCTCTGCACAATAAAAACAATAAGCTATGATGTGAAATAATTCACAATTTTACGCTGTTAGGTTTTTAAATTGTGCAGATTTTAGAGGCAATTCAGAACAGTGAGGTAGTTTGTTTTATCCAGTAATGTGATTCAGAGTATTCATGAAGCAGAAATAAAAGCAGGATGAAAAAGAATAACAAAAAACTAAATGCAGAGACAGAGAGAGAGAGAGAGAGGATTATTGCTTTCATACAACTTTTCACTTTTCCAGGTCCGAGCTTGCCTTCTTTATTTATTGCCTCATCACTTCTCAGACACTCTACATGTTGAAGTCACTGCTGAGAGACACCCAGAGACCAGTCAAGCTCCATTGCCACCTCTTACTCTGAGATACATTAAACACATCCAGCCAATCTTCAGAACCCACTGGTTAGTGTCTGATTGGTAATAATATCTGTGGCTTAAATGTATTGTCAAATTATTTGTATTATTATTCATTAAATAAAGAATCTTTGTGTTTGTCCGGTCTTACAAAAGATCTGCTTTACTTTGTGTGTTGTGAACTGTATTAAATGATCATTTATTGAGGGCCACCAGTCAGGTGAATAGTGAATAGTGACATCAATAATAATATGTACAGCAAAAAAACCAAAAAAAAACAATGGGAAAAGCAGAGACAACATCACATCCAAATTTGAGTCAAACTTGTTGTGGCTCATTGGACCACAGCAAATTTGTCCCAGAGGAAGGACGAGCAGGAGAAAGCAGAGAAAGCAGCTCCAAGCAGAGGGAGGAACCACAGGGATCAATAAAACTCTTGATCTGGCCAAAACCACCAAATGTTGTCTTTTGGCTGCTCCTCAGAAACCAGATCCAGCGGCTCCAATCAGGTAGGACTGATCACAGGACAGATCATATTATCATATTCAATATAATGAAGTGTCGGATGGAGACCTGCTCCATATGAGAAATGTCCTGAGATGCTCGATGGTTCAGCTCTACATTAATGAAACTGACCTGAACTGATCAGAAGGCTTTGTGAAAAGGGGAGGTTTGTGCTGAGAATTTAGAGCATTTTAAAAAGTGATACAGTGTGAGAAGCAGAGCCAGGGGTGACGAGGGGATTGATCCTGTCAGTATGGAAGGAACAGCTGAGCTGTTGGAACAGTGTGTGAACAATCAAGCAGTACTTCCAATATATGAGACGATTCTCAACAGTACATTTTATTAAAAACAGACTCAGGAGCACTTTGACCAGAAGAAGCTTGAGGCATTGATGCTCATGAGCACTGAGGAAGGAATCCTCATGTCTGTGGACAATGATACAGTCATAAACAAAATGGCAGAGACCAGTGCACTGCACAGGTGGCTTATTAATATTTCAGGGTCGGCCACGTTTCTTTAGAAGGCTATAAGAGGGGCAAAACGGCTCATAAGAGAAATTAATTTACTTTACAAAACGATTTATTGGAACAAATATTTACAATTGGTAGCCCATCTTAAAGACAAGGGGAAGGCCAAATCGTCTCACTCCATGTTTCACAACCCATCAACAAATGTCTGCTGGTATGAAGAGCCAATTGTTCGGGCAGCAGCTTTTCTTAGCCTGGGCATCATTGGCCTGAGGGTTTGGGGAATATTAGTGAGGTGGCTGCAGAGAGTGCTACCTGGCAACCTAAACCCGTTGTGATGGTTGGTTGCCAGAGGTCGAGGCTTTTGGAGGCTTGGCAGCTCAGTATCTTGTGCCTCCTTTATGTCTGTCCAGAGTCAAGACTCACCGCCGGGTGTGACTTCAAACACATATTGCGCTTTCTTTTGTCCTTATATTAGTAATACAGTTTCAGTAATACACACCAAAATCAAAAGTTGAAAGACTAAAGTCTTCAAATGCTGGTGACGAACTTCAAAATGACCACCTCCATTCTATTTTTCTGTTCAAAGTCTTCCTTTTAGAAGTTGCGAGGCAAACATTGTGCTGCTGACATATTTTCTATTGCCCCAACCACAATGTAAATTATGCATTGGGTTTGCCGCTCATTATTTTTAAGTAGTATCAAAACAAGAGAGTGTTCTCAGGCTATAAGTATAAGCTTTTTTCTTTTTAATTTCTTTTCTTCCTTTTTCTTTTTTTAATGTCCCCCCCCCCCCCCCCACTTTATCAACACAACTATCACGACAGACTCAAAGAACCCTGGCCTTGAGTCGGAGGGCAAAATGAAACAGTTTCACCAAAATTTTGTTTTCACCCCAAAATAATTTTTTTAAATAATGCTGACTCGGAGGCTTACATCGTGCTATTCGGATGGGTTGGCGGGATGAACATAAATAATTCATACGTACATGTAGGCTTAAGAACTGCATAGCCAATAAAACATTTCGTTAAAGGCAAATTTTAAAGTCTCTTTAGCTCTTTAACCAATTTTATTAAAGCTTTTGATGCTTGATCCTTATTTGTTTTGAGTTTTTTTTATTTTTTTTATTTACTTTTGTCCAGTTGCACATGTTTGGCGAAACTTCACCATGTCCCTCTTGGTTTAATGGCAGTCACACTATGGAGGTGATCGTCCTCCAACTTTTCAAACTCAGTTACTTGACTACAAACAAAACTCTAAAATGTTCTTTTCACCCCGTTTGGATATCGCTGTAAGTTACTCATTTTCTGGTCATCGCCAGTAATGATGGCCAGATGGTTTTACATGGAAGTGATCCTTTCCTGCTGTGAGTGCAACATCCCACCAAGAAAACAGCCATTGCATCAAAAAGAATTGGGTGCACCCGATCCATTTAACTTCATCTGCCACATTATTGGCTACAGTTATTGATTTCCCTTTCATGATATGGAGATTCATTCTTACACAAGTGGCCATCTTCGCTCTGATAACTTTTTAACCTTGAGAAATATGCATGCAGAGGCAGTCCAGAAAGCGCGTCGTGTCCAGTACTAAATTGATGAACTGGCAGGCATTAGCATAGTTCGAGTCTTTTCCCCCGGGGGAGCGTCAGTAGCCTGAAGCTGTTCGCGCTGCTTTCTTGTGTGTTTGTCAGCATGCGCTCGTCCGTGTGCGTGCGAATCTGAGTGTGTGGGAGAAAACACCTACTCTGTATGTGTGTGCCTCAGGCCCCACTTGTGCAGGTGGGTGGATGCATGTAAGCCTGTCAAGAGCATTTGGAGAGGAGCTGCCAAGGTGAGAGAAGACTGACCCTGGCCACCTGTCCCTGACACCCACCTCACAGCTCTCTCTCTCTCTCTCTCTCTCTCTCTCTCTCTCTCTCTGCTTTCCAGGCTCGCACTCCTCCCTTTTCACACAGCTATTGCTCTTTGCTCAGGTGATTGATTAAGCTCGAAAGCCCTGCGTTTAAGGTTGAAGGGTGCGACACACGGAGGGCTGGTGGATGAATTACCTGGTGGTGGACTCTCTGTCCTGGTTATTCAAGTCTGACAAAGGAAGGAGCAGACAACACCTGTATCCGGCTCTAGTATCACCTGGCTGACACCGCATCGAAGGAATGCCAACTCCAACCTGACACCGTCTCACCAGTGTTGCACGTCTATTCTAATTATAATCATTGGCCATTTAGTAATTTAGAGATGAACGATACCCTTTGATTTTATACTGTACGGATCAAAATTTTGTAGCATGCGAACGCAAGTCTCAAAGATACGCTCCGGTAATTTGTTTTTGGCAACGCAAGCTTAATTTTTCTTCGTCTTTCCCTTGTACAGAGGAAGAGGTTCATCTGTCAGCTTCCAGTCATTATGACTTCCGTAGATTTCTTTTTTCTTTTTTTTTGGTGTGTTTTCCACTTACTTTCCAAGCTTGCAGGCCCTTGTTGACATGAAATGGGGTGAATCCTTTCTGGATGAAAAGGGATACCTTGTCTGGTTGTAGAACAACACAGGGCTGGTGCTTCTTTCAAAACTCTACAGACTTGGCATGAAAATGGCCACCCCCGCACTCAACCCTCTGTGTTTATGCTTCTCCAGACTTGTGAAAATAAACACTATCCTTGGCAGCTAAAACACCGTCAACTCATTGCCACATACTGATTGAACAACATTTTGGGAAATAACTACGAAGAAAAAAAAAAGGGGAAAAAAAAAAGATGAGAGACTTCTGAAAGGGTTTGTTCCACAAAATGTGAAATAATATCAAGTCAATTACCGGGTTGCTTTGCCATTATACTCTTTAGATCCTGCTCTAGTGAGCCATGACATATTTTAATTGACTCGGTTTGAATTTGAATTCTCATAAACTGCATTCAGTTATTCTCAAACACGAGAAATTCAGAGAAGGGGAGGGGGGGAAAAAAAAAAAAAACAACCTTTGCTGCAAGATGCACATTATCCCTACCAGACAGGTGATTCATAATAATTGTACAAACATATTTCAAAGGAGGAAAGCCTTACCTTCTGCCCTCCAATCATTCATTCCTCACTTAATCAGGTAATCCAATAAACTGCCTCTGTGCTCCCAAAGATATTGACGTCGTACGTCTATGACGAATACATTTTACTCAGCAAGATACACTGTGGGCGCACAGACATGTATATAAATAACCTTCAAAAGGATGTTGTGTATTATTATTTTGGCCAAATAAAGAGAAAATAATGATATTTTGTGTACATAGTAAGCACAGCTGCTGTCAGCTGTTCTTGCAGATTCGTCTCTCAGGCAGTAAAGCCAGTGACTATTCTGTACAGTGATTTATTGTTGACTGACAATACGAAACATACATCTTGAAATTCAGTCAGCTATCAATAATAAGTAAGTAGCGAGTGCCTTAGGTCATCACTGCATGAGCAATGAGATGTTGGTTATGTATGAATCATATTCAGGTCATTATAAGTCATTGTGTGTCTCTCATTTATCTTCATTTCCGCCATTATACTGATCAGGTTGCAGCAAGTGGTATCGCTCAAAGGTCAAATCATTGTTAACTTATTGCTGATTCAAAACATGTCAGTTTATCTGTGTCTGTTTTCCTGACCCCTATTGTTTGTCAACCAGATTATCAGATCTTCATCTGGTTGAGCTGAGCTTGAATAAAGGGACACATGTGATGATCTTCACAATGAAGGCAACATGTTTTAAACGTTTTAAACGACACTTCGAAAAAAAACCACCATTCTGGTCTTACCCGTTGCATAAAGGCACAGTGATCCGGGCCATTTCATCATTTATTCATTTGGGCTAACAGCAACTTCTACAGGGAGTCCATGATTTTCTCCTCCAAACAGATGCACTCTGCACTCCTCCCGCAAAGGGCTCCCCTTGCTCCTGCAAATTGCATCTTTATGAAGGAATGAGAGCAGGCCATTTTGTCACAAACACGGCTCTTCGGGGACTTCCTTAGACCTGTAATTGACTCGGGGACGCTGTCCCTGTCACGTCCCCCCCCCCCCCCCCCCCCCCCCCGAGCTGGAGGGTATAGGGTGTAAGTAGCAGAGAACTGTACGACTTGAAGCAGGCCAGGGTTGGATTAAGAGGTTTGTGCAGTGAACACCATTAGGGCTGCTAAAACCCAATAGCTCTCTGGTGACAGTGTGGTACTAAATGGACTTGCAGCGTGGTATTTTAGCATTGTGGTCCAAAGGGACTTTCACACTTAGCCTTTTAGACCGATCACGGTCCTCAAGGTCTTTAATATAGAGGGCCTGTGGCACACATATATCTGCAACAAATGAACGGAAATCTAACTTTTGTTGTATGAAAGCCAGTATAATGATACGTTGGGTATGTTTGAGGAAAAATGTAAATGCTAAAAATGTAATAACAGGTTTTCTCTTAATAAATTAAGCATCTGATGAGGACAGCTAAATGTGTCACATTTTTTGGACATGAAAGACACAACCTTGAAATCAAACTTTCAAGAAAGAAATAGGAAATGAGGAAAATAAACCTCTTAATATTTGTCAAATTGATAACACGAGTCGTTCTGAAAGTCGTCTGAGTTTCCCACATTTTGATAAGAGTTAATAATTCCTCAAAGAATGCAAAGGGTGAGTTTTTAAATCCGTGATGTGTACCCAGGTTTAGACAGCTTAGCACCTTTTATAGAGGGAGGTGCATCAAATGGTAGGATGTGCTTCTTAAGGGACAAGGAAGGTGCGAGACTGTCAGCCTTTAGATTCATGTTGTCAAAAAGGATTTGGGATTCACGGAGGACAGAAAAGGGAAAAGTGTGCATTTTGAGGCACCTTTTTCAGCAGGCCATCTCATTTTCATCACTGAAATAAATAATTAATGTACAGTAGCAGCTGGAGTAATCGGATTTAGTGAAACTTTTGTGGTTCTTATAGTCTGAGAGAAGAAAATTAAAAGAAGCCATAGTTGGGGGGGGGGGGGGGGGGGGGGGGGGGAGGTCGTATTGCATTCAACAACACCCAGTGTGTCTGAGCAGACCACGCTGCGCAAAATGTAACTTTAATTCAGGGAGGTTTGCATATGTGTGTGTGTGTGTGTGTGTGTGTGTGTGTGTGTGTGTGTGTGTGTGTGTGTGTGTGTGTGTGTGTGTGCGTGTGTGTGTGTGAACCCTACTGCATATTTGCTTGTGTGTACAATTATCTGGGTGTTTGTGTCAGAAAAGGAAATGCAGCATTCACCTGTGGTTCACCTCTTGCTGGAGGTGGGACAGGTGAGCTGTGTTGGTGCCTCATTATATTCAGGCACTGCAACGCCTGGCCTGCTGGCTCTTAATTCCTCTCTCTCTCTCTCTCTCTCTCTCTCTCTCTCTCTCTCTCACGCGCACACACACAAACACACATTGCTGGGAGAATCAATGTATTGTAAGACAATCTTTAACCAAACATCCACACGCAGTATCAGCTTTAGCACAAACCCTGGTGAAGATGATATTTAGATATTATTCCTTACTTTTATTGGTTTTATAGTTCAATTAAGATCCACTTCAAAGCTTAATCATACGGCTGATTAAAACCTCTGAGTCATCGAAAGCCAACATGATAGCTCCAATCTTGTTCATGAGGTAAACAATCAGCCTTTCATGTAAATATGTTTTTTCCCAAATGGACTTCCAATATGCATCAGGGTCCATTGTTTTGTTTTGGGGGTTTTTTCTTGATCAAATCACTCGATTAAATCACTATATAAACATAATCTATGCTGACCTGAAGTTGTAAAACGTGATGTTGGTCCTGCTGAGGTACGTAGTGCAGACTCAGGGACATCCACCAGACACATATTTAAACTGTGGACATAGGACTAGCCATTATTTCCAGGGAGATGATAGTTTTACGGCTCCAAGAGGTTCAAGGTACCTCTAATTTTCATTCCTATGGTTAATCTTGTGTGCCTTTTCTTTTCTTCTTCTTCTTCTTTTTTTTTTTACATTTTCTCCATATAGTTCTTGGCATAGTCTACAACACTTTGTTTGTGTACCTGCGTACGGTCTGCAAAGTTGGAGACAACGGTCAAAAGGCAGCGTGTACTTTGATGGACAACAGGAAGAAAGTGTACCCTTGATGACTTTGTAAATGCAGTAGTTCTTTTTGTTTGCTCATTGGAAAACCTTGCAGTTTAGCGTTTTTTCTGAATAATTCACTGTGTTCTGTTACTGTTCACTGAAGATATAAATGGGTGGTGTGTGGATGTTTGTGGACATGCTGGAAGGAATCCTCCAGGTTGATGCCTCAGATCTGTAGACTGACTGTCAAGTGGTGTAATGTGATTTTATCAGCATGTGCCACTTCGGGTCTCTGTATCTTCGAAGTGCATAGAAAGTAAAAAAAAACCAAAACAAACTAACAACATATCACTTTCAGGGAGTCACTGCTTTCTATTACTCTCACAACATCGGGATAGTAAGCTATCTTTTCTGGGTGATGTTTGTCTATCCACATAGAAGTGAATGTAGCTACCAGAATGATTTATTGCTTTTCACTGTCAAATCATGTCTTGAGAGAATGGATGGATACTGTCTGATGCCTCAAACTCCTCACTGCAATTTGTTGTTACAACCCTCCTATTGTACTGTCTACCCTGTCCAGTAAAACCCACTTCCTCGCTTTATGACAACAACATCCAGATGAAGCCATGACTCCACCAGTTAGGTTCCTGCACAACTAGAAAGCTGAGTGGAAACTGTTTATTCGGAATCAAAATTAATTGAAGGTGGTAACAATAGCATTAAAGCTTCTAAAGCAGCAAAAACAGGGTTGTATACACTTCTAGATATGATACATTTTACTCATTAACTTAGTTAAATGAGTTAAGTTCTTAGAAGAAAACAGTGCATCTACCTCCAGCAGTGGTCACACTGCTGGAGGTAGATGCACTGTTTTCTTGATTTGGTCATGATTTGGTCATGATTTGTTGGGTTTTTCTCTTTTCTTTGTTAAAAACATGTAGAAATGACTGTGTTGTATTTGGTGCTCTATAGATACAATTGAATTGAATTGAATAACACCTATGGCATCACAATACAAAGTGCTGTTATTGTGCGTGGGCACCGCCGCCGTGGTACATAGTGCTTCTGCTCATGCTGGAGTAACAAACGTGGCAGCCTCCGTAGTGGCATGACTCCCGGTCAGTATTCTAGTTTTATCGTCGATGTTGTTAGTTGTACATGTGAGCTTCACCCCCGATAGCATCCAATTCATCATCTGTCCATAGGAATGTAGGGTATTGTTCTCTGCAAGCAAGTATGTGTGGTTTCAATACAAACACAACCAACAGCGCCACCTCGTGACCTGGCATGCAAACTTGTTTTAAGTCCCCGACGTTGCCATGTAAACGCAGAACTTATCTGAAGTGAACAAGGCGTTGTCGCTCGGTACGTTGCCATGTAAACGGGGCATAAGTCAGTCCACGTTTCACCAGGGTGTCAGGGGAAGTCCTTCCAAGTCAGACATGAACAGGAAGACAACGCACCAAAAAAAATTTAAAATGTTGATTAAAATCCAAACCATAACAGTATGAACCCTCATTTTGTCACGAGGTCTATCAACATTGCCAGATCTCTGCCAGAAAGTTGTGAAACATTTTTTTGTTGTTAATTTTTTTTTTTTTGATTATTATTATTATTTTTCACTTTTTGATATTAGTCAATTTACCATACATTCATTTTAAACTACTTTTATGTGGGCTGGCATTTGGAAATGAAACCATGAAGCATCACTTGTAAAATCCCAAACGAAGTTAAGCGTCTGGAGTCTGTTCAGAGAATTGTGTCTGCTTGGTTCACAATAGCAATGCACCCTTGCTAATGTTGTACGATCGAGATGACATATTTGATGACAAAATTGATTGTGAACCTGACAAAATTTCAAAAATAATCCCCAGTTCACCAGACTTCAATGCAAAAGGCAAATAATCATTGTGTTGCTGAAAGCACCCATCGTATCTTGGGATAAATGCTCTTTCTTACCTGTCATTTAAAGTGAAAGTCTGATTTTCCATGCTTTGTCTTTATCAAAACCATATGCTCACCAAAATAGCTATGTTCAAGGGTCACAAAGTGTGTTCAAAAATTACTCTGCAGCTGCATCGGACATATTTTACATAGACTTTTCATCACAAGGTCTTTTTACAATTTATATCTTGGAACCTTAAACTAAGCCTTTAAAGTCTATTGCGTGGGTTTCTGTATTTTCCGATTTGATAAAAAAAAAACATATGAATTTATCTTCCAAATCCTTTGAGAGAGGTATGTACTTCGAGTATCTGCATGCCTGATTCTGCTTTGATGAATGGGACAATAAAACACACACACACACACACACACACACACACACACACACACACACACACACACACACACACACACACACACACACACACACACACACACACACACACACACACACACACACACATTGGTGATAACATTTCTCAATACAAGTTGATATATCCACCAAGAAATGCTTTCAAATGAATGCTATTCTCACTTTTTCAGCTTTCTCTATAGAATAGCGTTGGAGGTTATTCAAATGGAAGTCAGCTCTTTTTAACAGCCCGCAATGCCTCTCCCCACCCTGGCCTCACTGGCTGTTATTGGCATGCTACACTTATTGATGTCTCAAATGCACGCTTTGATTTCTCCACCGTCTGGGAACTCTGCAGCATTTAAAACTTTTAATCGGTTGCATGCTTGTGGTCAGGGTTATCTGGAAGACCTCAAAGAACTCTATAAACTTTCCCTAACCCTTTCACAAAGCCGAAATTGAATCAACGTGGACTTGAAATGTAAGTTCATTAGCTCGGTTTAACTTTAATCGAATTCCAGGGCTTAGTTTCTTTAATTTTAAACAAGGTTTACCTTCGAGGTTAAAAATATAAGAGAGGGAATGTTTTTATGTATTCAAAGTGAAACAGTGAAAAAAATGACAATATGCTTTTTGGAGTACAAATAATGACAGAATAACAGGTGAATGGAGTTTAAGAGTGTGACCGTGACAATGGCAGGCTGGTTTTTCTGAGTGAGAATGGACAAACACAGATACAACACTAGTCTCTTTGTAAAGTTGCAGAGTTTAGACTCTAATTTAAATAGTTAAAGCCAAGCCACCTTCAATTAAATAGCCTCACTGAGAAAGGGGAAGCACAGGGTGCCACAGTGGCAAATCTGTGACACAGAAGCCCCACCCCCAGTTCAAGTACCCATCTTGAAAAAGCTGTCAGTCTCCGGTGTTGGGGGCGTCCACTTTAAGAAGGGGCAATAGAGGTGAGGGGTCAAAGGTTAACTGCGACTCTTTGGGCTGAAACAATCTTTGATGACAAGTTGTGTTCCTGATGTGCCAACAGTGGAGGTCAAACAGACCCTGGAGGAACCATTGGCTGTTCATCACTTGAACTGCATGAATAACAATCAATTTGTCATGTGGTGAACAGGGGCCCTTCATTTGGCTGACAACACAGTGCACACAGCCACAACCTGTGGCAGTGAGTGAGCTTGCAAAAAAAAAAGAAAATGTCCTTTACTTTTCAAAAACTACCAATTTCCTCACAATATTTTACAAAAATATGATCAAAGTTTAAAGAGCAAATGGAGTTTTATGAAGGATGGCTTTGATTCTTAACACTATTTGTTATTACATTGAAAGTCCAAGTTATCCAAAGATAATCAATATTGCCCTTAAAACATACACAGAGAGACAACTGCTAATGCGTGCCCTTTGATTATTGATGGGCCGTTTGGAGACGGCTTTAACAGCACAATACGTCTCGCCATTTCTTGCCTGACCTCTTTCTGGCTTAGGGACAACATTAGTCATGTGATGGCCGGAGGCGAAGAAGAGAAAAAAAATAAGATGATGCCTGTGGGGAAAATGGTGTGAGTGTGGGTGGAAGTTACAGAGGTCTGCAGGATTACCATCAATAACCAACCTCCTCTTCTTGCATGCGAAGCCAGGAAGGAAGGTGGGAGGAAGGGAGAAAAGGAGTGAAGAAAGAGTGACAAGGGCACCGAAGAAGGGTCACTGAAGGGCAGCCATTAGCTTGAAAAAAGACCCAGGCCAAATGCTATTTTTAAGATCCTCTTTCTTCTCCTCTCTGCAGCTTGGGGTAGTTTAAGAGTGTCCAAGCCCAGACAGTGTGCAGCGGCAGAAGCATTCATCACCTGAAGAAGACACAGGGTGTTCGTTTGGAAAGAAGGATGGGGACCCAAGGAGAGGCAGGATGGAGAGGGATAGAGCGAAGGAGAAAGAAAACATGACCTTGCATCACCAGCAATTACTTAGTAATTCATTTAATCAGAGAATATCGTTCTTCAAATTTAACTAGCTTTATTTAGAACCCTTGAAAAGCCTTTCTCCGGGTCAATCAAGCTCATTTTCTCAGTTTTGTGGGGAAAATACTTACAAAGAGGGCACACCAATGACCCTTGAACCTTCCAAACATACTGGCCGTGAATATATATTCAAATAAACGATGCATCGATGTACAACCCTGCTTCAGAGTCAGAGGTCAACTCTTGCCGTACATCATGTGGTGCTGTATTATTGTACGACAGTTTCTAGCAAGAGGTGGATAGCTCGGTAAACTTAACCTCTGCCCATGTTAAAAAGCCACACAAGTATAGATCCCAGCTGAAGGTTTCACAGCTGGATAGCTATGATAGACAGAGAAAATAATAGAACACTGTGTGTTTGTTTGTGTGCGTGGTTGTGCGTAAATGACAATACGTTTAAACAGAGCAATCAGATTCTAACATGTAACTGAATAAAATTACTTCAGGCAAAGGTTTGATACAGGGAAATGAATGGTGGGACAAAATGTACTTCTCTAATTTTTCACTCGATATTTTGGCCAAGTGTCAAGACCTCCAGAAGGATTTAGGATTATAGTATGCACCAGTCTTATCTTTGCCCTTCAAATGTTAATTAAAATCTAAAAAATGCACAAGAAACCACTCAAGTTGAAGTACTTCTAAAGGCCTCCAGTTAAAAGACAAGTGGATCTTAAAAATATGTTGGTAAAAGAACTCGTCAAAAATTGTGGCTGTTGACTAGTTACTTTAAAAAACTAATCCGATTACTGATTACTAGTTACTCCTTTTAAAAGTGACTTAGTTACTTCACAGGTTACTTGTTTTTAAAAGTAACTAAGTTAGATTACAAGTTACTTTTTAGTTGCCTTCAGCAGCTGCCGACACCGCCCATCATCTCAAATTTACAACCGGTTTTACCAAAACATCTGCTGATCCCTGCCTCCTGCACCTGCTGATACATATTTGACCTTTGACCTTCATTCTTTATTGTATTTATATCTGTCTCATGCCTTTATTATCACATTTTTACTATTACTGGTATTTATTTACCCAGAGATGTAGTTGTAGTCTGTTGTTGCACTATTTATTTATTTATTTGCACTGCCTACTCTATGCGACTTCCTTTCCCCCCTCCTGGGCAAATCAAGTGTTTCATTGAATGATTGATTGATTGATTGATTGATTGATTGATTGATTGATTGATTGATTGATTGAAAAAGGGTCTGAACGGTTGGCCTGTGCTTGGCTGTGAGTGGAAAAGGGCGCGGGTCATTCAGTGTCTGCACGCATTTGCTGCTTGTGTCTTTCTCAGTGAGCAGCCGGTTCAGTTTAATAATAAAGCGGCTTTGCAGACAAGAAACTTTTCTTGTCCGATGCCAAAATAGTAACACACAGTGACTTGGACAAGTAAATTTAATCTGATTACTGGTTTGGAAATAGTGACTAGACTGACGCGTTAGATTACTAGTTACTGAAAAGAGTGTCATATGAGAGTAACACATTACTAATTAACGCGCTACTGGCATCACTGATGGCAAGTAAATATAAAGTATGCCAACAGAAAGAAAAAATTGGTTAAGTGATAAACCAAAATGGGGAAGATGATAAAGAGAGAAAGATTCTGTTTGTGGTCCATTACCTGTATTTTGAATTTTGAAAGCAAAACTTATCACTTCATTTACCTCCACCTTTTTCAACAACCTCCACTGTGATTTCACACAGAGCCATGAGACATCAAAGAGCTGTATTTAGATGTAGTTCCATAATGTACTTCAAAATTTCATGTGCCAGCACCTCACTTCACCAAACACAATATATTATAGTCTGCATTGTACTGATATTTCAAAATGTAAATGTATATACTAAATGTGTGAGGGTCATCGTGACTATTGTCCAAGAAAAAGCGGAGACTCACCAGAGATTGTGCCAGATGCCCACTTTTGAGACAAGATCAACCAATGCCTGGCACACTCAAGAGTTGAAAATGTGTGTGTAAGGGTCACCTGCCAGTAGTCTGGAAAACCTCCAGTAGAAGGCCCCCTGGAGGCATCCTCAATTTCTCAAATCGTCTCCGCTGATTCTTTTAGATGAAAAGGTGACGTTGTCTTCATGATCAGTGCATCCAGCACACATATATATAATAAACACAACGGGAATGACACTACCTGTCAGTATCTGCTCAACTGTCTATAATCAGAACGTCAGTTCCTTTGTATAAATGGAGAGCCTCAAGGGTTTTCCAGTGGAAGCATGTCCCAGAGTCTTCCCTCTGATACCAGAGTTAATTAATGCATGTTATACCAATGCATTTTTGCAAAGCATTCATGCTGTCAGCTGAGAAATTCCTGCTAACACATGACAAGTCATGTACTGGTTACACATCCATTAAAAGCATGCATACATGACTGGAGAAGGGATTCCACAAATATAAGATTCAAGGCAGTCATTTTCTGGCACAGTTGTTGGTAGTTATTTTGAAAACAATAATTGTTTTTTGTGGGTCATGCTTAGTTACCAAGCAAGATTGTAACTGACATCAACTGCAATGATAAAACTATGGGTGAGTTGTTGACCGTGACCTGCAATGTGTCCTTGTTGGTTAAGATAAAGAGCTAAACTGATCCACCCTGTGACCTGAGTCCTAAAACTGACCAAAAAGTAAATAAAACTGGCTCGTTGCCCTATCGCCCTTTCATTTCGTAACCTGAACACTTTGACACAACTAAAGGGCTTAAATCAATTGGGGAAAAAAAATGCAAATACTTTTATTTCTGTAATATGTGAAGATTATGCTAAAAGATGAACAGATTTGTACTTGGTGCGGTACCCTTACTTTCTCCATAAGTCTAATTAGAAAGTGGGTCTTGGCCCGTTTTGCTGGCAACATAGTGTTAACTTAATGCACCGTGAAAGAATCATTATGCCACTCTACAGATGGGCCCAGCCATGCAAAGGAACCTTTGTGCCACCTTCAAAGAGCCAGTTTTTAAACAGGGGCAAACATAAATCGGAGAGCCAACCATTTGTTGATGACAGAAACATGTAGTGAGGCACTGAAGGCAACTGGAGAAAGATTTCCAAACGATCCCTAGTATGAAACATTGATTTAAAAAGAACCAGGTGAGGGTGAGAAAAACAAATGAAAATTGACAAATCGCCATTACTGGCAAGCCGAGTTTACTCAACAGTAAAGAGAAAGTGGTTTATAATGGCTTCTAAATTTGTGTTTTTTTGCTCCCTTAAAAGAAGCATTCAGTTATTCTTTAAAGAGTAGACGAGAGGTCAATGTCGGTGTGTGATTCCCATTCAAATGCGAGTATTGATTTTTGCAATAAATCCTTCAAAGCCGTTTCAAAAAGGGCAAAATAAAGTCACCACTTTCTTACAAATTCCAGTTTTATTTGCAGACATGTTGCCATTCTGAGCTTTTCCTTAAACAACGAGTTGTGTCAAAGAGGAGCTTCGGAAATCAAAGACAGTGACAGTATAATACATTTGAAGTGCCTCAAGCAAAGAAATAATTAAAGAAAAGAAAAAAAAAAGAATCCTTTGAAGGTTGAGGCAGATGGTGGCTCTTGATAACCTTTTTAGCCTTGTGCCCTTGGGGTCCAAACAAGCAAAAAGCATGTAAACATGTTTTATTACAGCATAAAACCCTGAGGAGGTCAAAGCATGTCTGGACTTCCTTCAGGGCTTTTATATGGCAGAAAGAGGCATGTTCTCACTGAGCTCTTAAATGCGACGGCCGTAAACATGTATGACTAACTGCACGTTAATGACTGCGAGGTTAGGGAGTAATGGACTGACTTGAGTATCAGATTTAGAGGCCTCACGATTCGAATGTTCTACGTGGTCTTTAACGTCTTCCTCGAGAAAAAAAAACAATGAGGCAAACAGTGTAAGCAATGTGGCTTTGCATGCACAGGTGAACATCATTGGTTATTTGCTGGCCATAGTGTCCAAATGTTGTAAAAGTCATTGGAAATTGACTTGAATTGAATCAATTCAAATGAATGCTGGAACATAAAACGTCTCCATGACTACTTCAGGTTTTAACTCAAACCATTATTTTGCATCACGACCAAAACTGCCATAAAACAGGGTTGTTGTTTTTTTTTTCAATATGTGAAAAGATGAGTCCCATTTATCTTCATCACAGTCACACAAAACTTTCATTGTAAAACTTTTTTTTTTTTGAAAGTCATACCACTCACCTAAGTTATTCTACTCAAACAAGGTTCATTGCCTGCCCAACCGCAAGGTCTTCAGAGACAAGTCTGCCTGAGAAAGTCCAGGACATAAACCAGTTCACAGGACACTGACACATTTATTAGCAGCTTGTTTTTGCAAGAGTCATGTTACTGGCTTTTTATTGCATTTGTTTTAAGACACAAGGCTACATAATTTGTCCTAGATGAACCATGAGAAAACGCTTTCGGACCTAACAAAGGGGGAGCAGATATGCATTGCCATTTTTACATCCTCCTGAAAGTTGTCGTCATGGGAGGTATAGATGAAGATATGGCGCTGAAATCAGTTTAATTAAATTGATGTTGGAAAACACGAGACGCTTTCTTGCCCACACACACACTGAATTCTTCTCACATGGTTTATTTTGGTTTCGGCGTGTAAAAATGTTCTTTCGCTTGTATTTTTGTTACTTGATGAACGACCGTAAGCCTTGAGCAATCATCTCACCAATCACATCTGCAAAAGCTGCCCTCAAACACCCGTTTTGTTTGTCTCGAACAGTAATTGCAACACCTAGCCATATGCTGATAACATTAAAGTCATCAGTCGTAATGCTGTAAGACAAAACCTCCACGGAGAGGAAAACATCCCAAAGCCCTAAACAATTACCGGCATATCGCACACAATCCCCATGTAAACAGAGCGAAGAATGCTGCATGACTGCATTCAGATACATATCTCGACGAGTCAAATCCGCACAGGAGAGACTCTGGATACTGGAGATCAGCTGTGTTTCTCGCCAAGCGCCCTTCGTAGCAGGAGGTCTAAAGAGTCTATCGCATGCATATGGCTCCTGAGGGTCTGCTGCAGCCCCGGACTCCGCCACACCATAGTCTCATAGTTAACCTTTGTTTAATGTGCCAGTATTCTATTGCCTATGTGATCTGATGGGGACAAAGGAACAGCAGAATTGCCAGTTATGGGAGTGGTTGACATTTTGGCGGTTGTTAAGGTTTAAACAGCTTGCCCGCAGGAGGCGGCGAATCGAAAATTGAGGTTCTGACTGCACTGGGACGACCCAGAAGTCATTTCGGAGGAATTTCACATTGCATTTCTCTGCATGCATAAGTGAAAGGACCTTTGCAAAATACTAAAATAGAAAATGCCAATGCTTAACTACACATGTAAAAGATATTTACAGTTTCTCTGCATATTAAATGGCAGACTACAGATGGAAATCACTAGTGAAAAGAATGTGGTTCAATGTTTCATCAACATTTCTTTGGCAGATCCAAATATTAACTAGATACTTTATTTTTGATCCCCATTTTATCGGTGTATCATTTCTGATCATTTCAGGCCTTCACTTGCACTTTCACACTTGCAAACTAGCATCTATCAAAAACTTTCAATGTACACACTTTAATCTATTTAATGCAAATACCTACATCAGCATTTCCACACTGCATGAATAATGAAAGGGCCCGACAGCACGTGTTGAGGTTTTAGAAGAAAAATAAAATTAAACTTGAGCGATGGCGTTCCAGGACAGCTTAGCTGATGATGTTTTGGGGGATTTTACTTCCTAATCTAATCTATCATCACATCACATTTACACAGCTGATTCTACGGAAACCTTTATTTACCCTTTCCCATTTATGTTGATGAATGGACAGAAGCAAGGTGGATGAATTAATAACTGTTAGTGTGATGATGAAGGCAGCAAGGGTTGGAGTATTATGGATAACTCAATCAAGAGCTGACAACACCCAGCCAATGTTCCTCTTTTGTAATTAGTTTCTGGGCTGTAAAATTGCTTTTTATCCTCTGCCAAATATGCTGGGTTGCTGACAGGTAATATGTTAAACTCTTGTTTTATTTATTTGGCACCCAGTTTATTTCACTTTGGTGATGCGTAACATGCGGTTCTCTTATTCCTGCCGGTTCTGCACAGCTTTTATTAAAAGAAACATTTATTTTTCTTCCCTGCTCTTAGATATTGTCCTCGCTGTTTTCTCATTCACCCATGGAAACTGCATATTTGTACCATGACTTCAATGGGTTTGAACTCCCAAATCAGCGTCTGCACCTCAGTTCCTGAGTATAAAACCAGAGTCCTTGGACTTGTTTATCCACAATCTGTATGCATTGTAAAACAGGAAAACGAGGGCAAAAATCTCCCTGTTTGTATATTCAGAAAATTGAATCCATGCTTAATTTGCTCATGATAATACGTGCAGACTTTCACGAATATTTTCAGTTTCTACATGTTCATCACAATGGGAAGAAGCACCTCATGTGAACCGATTTGTTCCTGAATGGTTCGTACGAATGACTCAGCAGACGAAGTATCTTGTATTCTTAATCTTCTATCAGGTATGAACAAACGTTAGGAGGCCACCAGAACATACCAAGGAGTCTTACACAATTATCCAAATGTTATCTTCTTTCTAAGGTTATACTTTTGTTACTTAGTAGTTTTGAGTTTTGAAATCATGTGTTTTTGCGCAGTTTTCTTCTGTAACATATTTAACTCTAAAATGTTAAATATAAATTATATTTAAACATTAAATCTGATAACATTACTATTTTTGAATTTATCATTGACACCTTCTGACTAGGCTTTGGTGAGACGTCTTTATAACACCATATTCTTATCAAGATATTTCTTTTTCCACTTCTGTCACATCGTGAGCCCCAGACAATACAGTGAATACGACCTGTGTTCATTTTCTCACCACCTAGATTTTGGAGGCTTTTAATTTCACTGCTAATGATCTTTGACTGCTTCTGCTCAAGGTTAACATTAATTCTAACTCTGACCAAGTAGAGCACATATTTGTTTGAATTGCTTTTGCCTGAATGAACACTTTCTGAAAACTGTCTCAGCTTTAGAACCAAAAACTGTGGTTTTGATAGAATTATTTATGCCCACAAGGATCATTTAAGCATCTGAATTGTTGTAGGAGGAAAAGTGAAAATAAATTGCAAATAAGAATGCAAATAAAACATTCTTGCATAACATGATTATGTTGACAACTTCTTCTCTGAAGCATTTCATCCCCAACAATTTCGTGAACCTATTTTTCTTCTTTTTACTGTAAGAGATGTGACCGTATTGAATAAGTTCACAATATGCGCAATTTTAAAAGCGGAAGCCGAGAACAAACTTCAGCCTCTCTCACAGTTTACCTTCATTCACTCTACTGTCTGGGACTGGAAATGAATGACCCATCATTCATGCTGTGTCCACACACCAATACATGTTTAAACAGGTGTGTGTGTGTGTGTGTGTGTGTGTGTGTGTGTGTGTGTGTGTGTGTGTGTGTGTGTGTGTGTGTGTGTGTGTGTGTGTGTGTGTGTGCCTTTCCGGTTTCCCGATGGCCTCAAATACAGAGAGAGCGTTCATACTGATTAGTTCATGTTCAGTTTGTAGAAAATCTTCACAAGAACATTTAGGGGTTTTCACTACTTTAGGTTTACCGTTCTTTTGCTAAATGTTGTGTGAAGAATAACAAACTCAAACGACTCCCTTCAGAAAAAGAAAAAAAAAAAGTTTAAATCCAAATAGTGACATTTATTTTTTCCTCACGGTTTATTGTGTTGTGGATCTATTTCTCTTGGTGCTGACAAACGCATAGAAGACCAAAAAAAAAAGTATTTGCCCCCAGTGGAAGATTGCAAAAACTGCTTCTCACATCCATCAATGTGCAAAGTCAAGTTCGTGACACAAAAAGACAAATGCATTAAGGAATCGAGTGAAACTTCAACACCAACTATGCGATTATGAGTAAAAACACGACTACTTTTACTGTAACCTTTTTTTGTGGTCCTTTGTAATACAGACACTGGAATCACACAGAATAGAATAGAATAGAATAGAATAGAATAGAATAGAATCATACTTTATTAATCCCTTCAGACAAATGTTTGCAATATAGCTCCACACAGAAAGGAACACAGAATAAATAGCATAGGCATTAAAAAAAAAAAAATAAATAAATAAATTATATATATATATATATATATATATATATATATATATATATATATATATATATATATATATATATATTTATCTATCTTATTATTTATCATTGCTCTGTGTCTGTCTTTGTTATGAGGAACATTGACTTTCAGTTAGTTTTGATATATTTGTAAAACTTCATGTATTTTTTATTTTGTTTTTTATCAGCCAACTATACTTGTGGATACAAGTTATTCAGGAGAATTGCACATGACCTTCTGGTGTTACAGCACAAAAACAGCCTGATATGAGTGAACAATAATACCACACTCATACAGCTCTATAAACCCTGAACTGCACAAGGTTTATGTAAAAGTGATCGTAGAAAAACAGAAAAGCGCTCACATGCTCAAGTTTTAGTTTTGGAGATCATATTATTTAAAAAAAAAATTTAAAAATCCTTTAAATTTATGGAACATTGCTTTAAATCATATACTACACCTGATTATAACTGTGCCTGTTTCTTTCTTTACACGTGTTTTTGTTGCATTGTACTGCAGCTACCACACTCATGCATGTACAGACAAACTCATATCTACTTCCCACTGGTTTGACCACTTGACTGCAGCTGTTTGAGCAACCCTGCAACCATGGTGGTCCTTTTCTGGAGTACCGGTACTTACATTTTATGAGTGGACATATGTGTGTAGTTGTCAATGTAAGATAAGGACTCTATAAAAAAAAAAGAAAAGAAAAGAAATAATATTTTGTTTTTTTTACATTATTTTTTATAAAAATGTTGAGTTGTGCATAAATCTGCATGTCCCTGACTTTATGAATTGCTCCTGTGAATTTTAAAGGAACAACTCAGTTTCTTTCCTTTTAAATTCTATACAGCTGCTTGCTGGAAATATTTTGAAACTTGTATTTTTTTTTCTTATCCAACATTAAATTATGTATTACATGATCTAAAAAAAAAACCCCAAACACATTATTTATTTATTTTGTTTAATCAAAGGGCATAGGCAGGTTTAGTTGTATCCCACAGGTGTGCTGAAAACCATGTACCCTTTTAAGGACTTTGTTCGGTCCGAGAACAAGTGTGACAGCGGTGTGAGTGGAATGAAAGTGCTTATCGCTTTCTATGCCAACGCCACACTTTATGCTTTATTTAGATACCTGGGTTTTTTTTTTCCCGGTGTGCAGTTGATGACACTGTGGTGTCTTGCCTCCTCCGCTTGCCCTGCCCTGACTCACATAAGAGCTTCTAACAGATAAGCGGTGGGAGAGCGACGGAGATATTCTTCACTGGCTCCACTTTGCTAAGCCGACACATTTTACTGCAGACAGCAGCTCTACGGCAGAGATGAAAGTATTTCTCTCAGGTCACTCGTGTTGATATATTTCCACCGGGTTTGGAAGGCTGTTGGTCACTCTACACTGAATTTTCACAGCGACAAGTTGGTTGCATAATAATCTCCAGGAGTATTTCACAACTTTGATGTGACCTTGTTTATTTATATTTTTATAGATGGGGATTTTTAAGGTTATCCAACAATGAAATCCCATTTTACACAACGTCTTCAAGTCAAAATTGCAAACTTCTGTTGCGTTTTGTATTACATGACAGTGGTAGTTGTGCTTGGAATCACTGAAAAGTGAACTGTATGAAAATGCGCCGTCTCTGAAACGTCGCTGCTGCACATGCACGCTGCAGTCGTAGTAAACCTACATTCACTCGTAGCAACGAATGCTACGAATGAATGTAGTTTTACTACAACCTCACATGTGGAGACACATTTTATTTCTCACAAACAGATACAGAACCAAAGAATAAAACAACCAATAAACACAGTTTAAAGGAACTTCAATATTTAAAGCGTACTGTTTGCTGTGTGCATACATACGTTTTCAACTTTATTTCAACTTTATTTATACAGCACCAAATAAAACACAGTCATCTCTTAGTTCTTTTAACAAAGGAAAGAGGAAAAACCCAACAAATCACATAGTTGGTTTTATTTTATTTAAAAAAAAAAACTGCACCTACTCATGGTCCAACATGAAACTACATAGTTTTCAGCATCACTGCCTCTTCCGTGTAAACAGACATCATTTTCAAAACAATGTTGTCTGAACAAGAAACTTTTCTGAAAAGAAAACGCAAAACGATGAGCTTTCATTGAAGACGCTATTGTGTAAACACTAACACGAAAATACATAAGGCAAACTGTTCCGGATTAGTGTTTGTTGTCTTGTTTTCTTATGCTGTTTTTTTTTTTTTTGGGAACTCTGAATGTGTTGGAGGGTACTGCTTTAAAATAAAAACAATACCAAACAAACAATAATCTCCTTCTCATTTTGGAACTCCTGGATGAATGAACAAAAATGGCAAAAAATGACAAACTTGATGACCATCAGACAAACAAACGTGTGCTCTTCTAAATATATATATTCCCAGTGTTCATAGTGTAAACTGCAAGACATAACTGGATCCTAGCACTTGAATCCTCAGTCTGTTGACGCCGTCATTCAGCTGCCTCGGGGAGAAAAAGGTCCGTTTCAGCTGGTGGGAACAGGGAGGCTCCTACTGCTCCTTAATTCCTCTCCACCACACAGATGCACACACACCCTCCGCCTCCTTTTTACTGGAGTCCGACGGCTCTTGGGGGAAGACTGGATTTTGCTTTGGTCCTTTCCAGATGACCTCCTCTAAACTTGGGTCCTGGGCTTAGCACACAGGAGGAGCACGAGGGGGAACAGTGTTGCAAATTTGTCACCCAGAGTGTTAAAATTCCCCCAGGAATGTTAATCTGGCCAGTCCTCGAGCACACGCATGCAACAACACACACACACACACACACACACACACACACACACACACACACACACACACACACACACACACACACACACACACACACACACACACACACACACACACACACACACACACACACACACACACACACACACACACACACACATTACAATAATCCTCGACCCCACTGCTTAAAAAGGATTTGGTTGGTTCACTACTAGTTGCGTTAAGAAATTGTCAGAAAGAAACTTAGTTTACAGCCCAATATAAGAATTTAAACCTGAATTCTGCAATAGGATTTGGATACTTTTTGTTTCTTTATAAATTATATATTGTTTATTGAACATTCATTTACTTTTTGTTTTTTCGGTGAATAATACACCTCATTAAAGAGGGAATATGTCTGCTATAATCACAGAGCATGTGATTGGAATTTACAGTAAAACAGAAGAAAATAATAGTAACTAAACAAGAACATATTTATAAACTGTAAATGTAGAACATATAATAGGACTTTTTTTTATCAAACTTTTATTTAAGCTGTGAGTGTTAGAGAAACCAACATGAAGATTAGACAAGTTATGAGAAGATTTTTTTTAATTATTTCTTTTCTTTTCTTTTCTTTTCTTTTCTTTTCTTTTCTTTTCTTTTCTTTTCTTTTCTTTTAAATTTCTTTTCTTTTCTTTTCTTTTCTTTTATTGTGTTCTGATCTGATCTGTTCTGTTCTATTCTATTTCATCTGTGTCAGAACTGAATGCATCCATATTCAGATAAAGTGCTGTCTGGTTGCATGCAGCCCTCTTGAAGATTCCAATAGTAAACTACTGCCCCTAGAACGGCTTCTTAGTTTTTTAGGGAGGTGTTTTGACACGAGTATAGCGTGCGTGAGAGAGAGGGAGAGCGAGAGACAGAGAGAGTGCTTGGACATTTCCCCAACAAAACAGTGTAATGTTTACTTGCGGAATGATTTCCCCCAATTTGAATGTTTCCTCTTTTTTCTGTGTGGGTTGAATGTGTGTTTCAGCATCTATTCTTGCCATAATGTAAAGACAGAACCAGGCAGAGCCTCTGGGCTTTTTAACTTCTTGACCTTCAGACAGGATTGAATCTGTTCTGCTGCCAAACCAGACAAAAGTCTTGTGAAAGCAAAGAGTCAGCTCATGACTCGGCCTTAATGGAACCATGAGCAGAGGAAGGACAGAGAGGGAAAGAGAGAGAGAGGGAGAGAGAGGGAGCGATCATGTCATGCACAACATTTATTTATTCAAACTGCCCATCTGCTCGGTGGCCTGAGCTTGGCTGGCACACACACACACACACACACACACACACACACACACACACACACACACACACACACACACACACACACACACACACACACACACACACGCACACACACACGCACACACACACACACACACGCACACACACACACACACACACACACACACACCAGGAGCAATGTTTTGAGTCATTATATTCATCTCATTATACCAGTACCCTATAAAAGCTTTTTTTATTCCTATCGATTATTTTTTTTTGGGGGGGGGGGGAATGCTTTTCATATTGTCATAAAACCAATTATTTTCTAATAAGTTAACAAGAGGCATCCTCTCTGCACAAAATGAGACTTTCCATTTGCAAACATACCAACAAAGGTCTTTAATGATTTTAATGACATGAGCACAAGTAACTGATCTATCTATCTATCTATCTATCTATCTATCGGTTTGATAAAAAAAAATTATAATAAATGTATGCATATGACATACATTTCACCTGAAATGATGGTTGCCGCTCTGAGAAAATGTCTGATCCTTAATGATGTGGAATGACAGACTAGAATAAATTGTCCACATCCTATAGCACCTGAAAGGGGACGTGGCTATTCAGGTGGTGTAAAGCCACGCCACACGCCACAGGCAGAAGCCTCTGCGCAGCTGGGGATAGTGATGACAGCGAAACATAAAGGAGGCAGCTGTGCAGTGGGTGGGGTCCGTAAACAGTTCTGACACGATGACCCTGTACAGTGATGATGTGTCAAAGTTGCCTCTTTGTGCGATCACTCCACCGTTCAGTCGGAGTGATGAACATTCGCTTCCTTGTGTGACAACTCTGTTGTCAAAGCTGGTGTGGCGTGAAAACATGGGGAGTTACAACAAACACAAGTGGTGTTAAAATAAGGAAGGATTACGCTTGCGTTGGTGTACAATGATTCGCCTCGACGTGCACGGGCACATACATCACCATGTTTAGTCAGGCTCACCAGCATTGAGGGACGTGTGAAGATGTTGTCACACAGGAAGGTAGACATTCCGGGATCGTAGCCACAGTGACGTCCGTTTAAACATGAATGCCTCATTTCACATATTTTTTCTTAGAAATACATGGATATAGACAGTTTGACACTATTTTACAATGTACAATCAGATCACAGAGAATCAGACAGTAGAACATACAAACGACTCACATGATTTTTCCACAGTTGTCCGCACCGTTAAACTACTTCACTGGTTGATGAGAAGATGTATTCAAATACATGATTCAAAGCTATAAAGTTGAACATACATACAGTCGAGGCTGTAGATTTCATTGTTCTGGGTTGTTAGAGCCCGATATGTAACAACGACTCAAACTGTAACAACAACCCGAATTGTTATAAAATAAAATATATAAAAGCTGAAATGTAAAAACTGGTTGATAATGTAACAAAAGTGCTTACACGGAAATTTTATAAAAAAAATAAAATAAAAATCATGAAGCCCAAAATGTAACAGTGGTCAATAATATAAGACCATGAAACCAAAACCGAAAAACCTTTAATATTACATTATGGGGCAGGCAAAATATTTTTTCACTAATAGTGTAATAATTTAATTACATCATACAGTGAGTCAATGATTTATGGTTCGGACTTGAATTTGAACAGTTTAAATGTGAATAACGGCAAAAGAATAAGTGCTAAAAGTTTGGACTAATTGTTTATGCATACGACTGTATAAAGTTTATGGTATTTATGTATGATTGTTGTTGCCCAAGTTATCCAATCATCAGTACAAAATAATGTGTAAATATTAAACATAATAAGCTCACATTTAAATTCTTGTTAAATCTTTTTACATTATAGGCCAATTATTACATTTTGGGTGTTATTTTATTTTATTTTTTTTAATCAAATTTCAGACTCAGCGGTTTTATACATTATCAAGCAGTTATGATATTTTGAGTTTGATTACATTATATTTTATAACAATTCACGTTGTTGTTACATTTTGGGTTGTTGTTACACATCGGGGTCTAACAAGGCTTTTATTTGGAAACCAACCCAAGTATTTCACTCACAACAGTTTTATCACACCAGTGGATCCAAGTCAACTGTAATTTATGCTCAAGGAAAACGGCAATGCTGAAAAGAAATGTAAAAAAGAAAATGGTCGGGAAATATGGTTTTAATGAATCCCCAACAAAAAAATAAACCCTGAAATTGAAACTGATGGACCCAACCCACTAACAGTCATCGTTTGGACATCGTTTTGACATTGTCTTTTGTTTGCATCATTTTCACCTTGAACTTCTCTTAGTTCGCTCAAAGTTTAAAAGGGAGAAGTTCTAAACCTGTGGTAGTCACTGCGGTGCCCACAGGCACCTGGTAGTTCACAGGGATTTTGTAAGTAGCCTGTAAGGCATGCTCTAATAAATGGTGGTCAGTACAAAAAGCATGGCTTGAAATTCTGGAGATTTTGACCAAGTCGCCCTTTGAATTACGTTGCAACCCTTGAAGCTGCTCTCAGTATAAAAACAGTTGATGACCCTCGTGCAAAACCCACAGCACACAGTCTACATTGTAACATGATACAAACCTAAAGTTTGTGGCCAAATGATCATAATATTTAGCCAGTAAAAGCATTTACCAGCTAAAAAGGCAGTTTTACCGCACAAATTGACTGAGACCCATACTTGGCTTGAATCAAACCAAATACTGCCTCATTATTTATGCATGAGCTAACCAAAAAGACATTACAACACATTTAAGAACTTGTTAGAATCAATTTTAATATCATGTTTTTTTACAAGTGTTAAAAAAAAAGATGTTCTCAAAAATAAAACTACATATCATCAGCAAAACACCTTTGGCAGAAGCAGGTGGCTGCCATCTGTCTGTACTGGGTAGAGTTAAGGCAGAGTGAAGAGAGAAACGGACAGTATTACAACCTAATGACAGCAAAACAAACAACAAACAAATATCAATGTAGCTTAGATTTAGGGAAGTGGAAATGACAGATTTATGGAACTGCAAATGACCGGCCACAAACGTTTAACTCAACCACATGCAGTTCTGTCAGTTTTGTCACTGAACTTTTTCAGGAGGTTTTACTCGGCATTATAACATCAAATATTATGAACGGTAAAATATGTAAAGGCTCAACGGATTGAAAGTCATCTACTGCAGTCTTGGTCTCAGAGTTAACTAACAAATAGTCCAAGGTGACCTGAGCCAGCCTTATGAAGAAGCAATGTTTTAAGCTTGAGCATGACTGTTTAAAAAGCCATTCGCAAATAAATCATCATTGAGTATAAACCTTCTTCGGGATTGTACGTAACTGAAATGCATATAATGAATATGTTTGTATAGGTAGGATATATTTTTCCAGTACATAAAGTACAATTCGGTGTGAACCGCCGGTGCCACCAGCTCGTACGAAGTTGATTTAATGAAAAGTATCATATGTTATTCTACTGAAGGGGGTGGTGTTGAAGGAGAAATGCGGGGATAGTTTTACAAGAAAAGACAATTCCATGAAACATTGGCCAGCAGAATGGGCTGATATCCCTGATGAAATGTTCTGGGAGAGCATGTGGTTATTACCCCAGCGGATGTTATTGTACAAAACCGAAGACGGGTAATGAAATGATATATGGTCCTTTACAGAGCAGGCGGGAGTGTGTGCACTTGAATGTCTGTTAGGGCACAGGTGTGTCTGTTAAATGAAGAGGCAGGCGTTACCATCTGCCTGAGAGCGGCAACAAAAGATGATGAGATCTCGTCCTGGAGGAAATCTACTTTTGTTTGCCCTGTGTGTCCCCCGGCTTCACCTTTAACATGCACACACACAGTGGCGCTTTTGGCTTGTCCCCTTTTAGCTCTCAGATGGGGAAAAGGAAGAGGGGGGGGGATTACACAAGGAAGCAATTTGTAAAGCGTCGTCACCTTATTGCAAGGGTTTTCTTTTACTTTTTAAGGCAGCTCCTGCTAGCGCGGAATGAAAGAAAGGGGTGGGAGGGGCGCAGGTACGCAACCGAGCACTGGCAAGCACTATCGCGGGGGGCGGTTGGGAGGGGGGGGGGGGGGGGGGGGGTTGGGGGTTTGGCCTCAGAGGGCGGACAGACTTACAACTTGTCCTGCAGTTCCTGGACCGAATGACTCTTTGTTTGACACCTCGTCTGACAGTGGAGTTCTGCCAGGCACGTCCGCTGCTGGCTGACAAACAGCGTATCGTGTCTCTGTCGACCCACCGCTCCCGCTCCTAGCCTGTGTTGAGGGTGACGAACAAATGAGAGAGTTGGGAAGACAGATTTGCAAGTTGAGAGAGAGAGAGAGAGCGAGAGAGAGAGAGAGAGAGAGCCAAAGAGGGAGAAACATTGGGCAAGGAATGTATCAAGTTTGCCTCTTCCTGCCAAGAGACCTGAAGGAAGCTTGTATTAATAGTATTTTGCATCTACAGATCTTCTACCCAATGTCCATGTTGCCACATGCTTTTTTTGTGGGGGGATATCTCCAATTACACTCAAAGAAGAGGCTTTTGTCCTTACATTCTTGTAGTGGAGTTCTGTGGCCCTTTCATCTGAGTATGACCCCGGTTAAAGCCACGTCCAGGGTTGGAAATCTGTCCCTTCCGACGTGAGCATAGTAACATTTTAGACCCGAGCTGCTCATAGTTGGTCAGGTATTTATACTTTCTGTCGCTCCGCTGACATGGCGAGAGGAAAAAGTCACATCTTTATTTTCATTGTGGCTCCGCGGACATGGCTATGGAAGACCTTGAATCATCCCATTTTACTAAAAGCTGCCACTCACATAATGGCGAAAGATAGAAGGTAATATAAGGGCAAGAGGGGGGGGTGTAGAACAGATGGCATGCTATGTGTAATGGAGGCCTTAGCAGATGTTTACTTTTGGGTAAGAAGAAAAATGTGACCGGCCATCGTGAGGCCCTGTTGTGTGGGGCCAATGGGAGTTTGACTAAATTGAGTTAATATGCATTAGCATGGCTTTCCCCTTTGGAGGCAGGTGAACTCAACTTTACAAATTAATTCAAGCCATTCAGTTTCAAGCCTCCAAAGGGACATTTTTAGAAAGTCATTTTTTGACAACGGGAAATAAAACAAGCGTTACGAAACTGTTTTAGCAACCTTATGTTTTATATGACTTTACTGTGAGGCAGAGGGGAAAACAGGGAAGGTTTTTTTTTTTTTTTCCTTCCCAGGGGGCAAGAAAGTCAGCCGTGACGAATAGAGCATATCTTCTGCATCATTACATTTGTACTTCAGGTCTGCTTCACATACTTATGTACAGAAAAAGCTTGTTGTTGTTCTCTTTCCTTTTCACTTGTCATTGCTTGCTCCTGCGTGCCTGAAGACTTGCAGTTGAACAGAGGATTTGGAGCATTTTAAGGCTTTTTTTACTTTATCAGGTGATTTAAGGGTTGAATCCTAATCATGACCAGCTGAAACTCAAATTTCACAGTTTGGCAAAAAAAAAAAAAATCTTTGTATGGACCGTTTACCTTGTTTGTGCTAATAACCTATCACATCACCTTCCTTTTTTTTTTTTTTTACTTTTTAAAAAAACTTTTTTAAAACTTTTTTTTAAGGATATATAATGATTGAATGGTATGGTAAAGTTACCCACAATATGTGAGATAAAACTGTCTTGAAAATTCTTTATGGATGATTGACTTTGTTATGATGTGTACCCTTGTTTTGCTACAGGTTATCTTGTTGCTCCTCTTTTTATAACTTTAACTTTTAACACTTAACTGTGACCCTCTGCCAGTGTAGTAAGTCTTTCTGTAGACAGCTCAAAATTTAATAAGTGAAATCTTCAAAAACAATTTTGTCAGAAGAACGAGAGCAAATTATTTGTCAGAATACTCAAAAGGATAATCCCTAGTAATTTGACGCAGAAGAACTAATTACAGAATGTTATGTCCAAGTTCAAATTAGGCCACAATACAGTATGTGCTCTATTTTGGAGGCAAACTTTTTCTGACAAAAGAATCCTTTGAGGGGAGAATTAAATTACGATCTGGGAGTACAGTCAGGGGTTCAAAATGTGAGTGGATGTCAGTGTGTCGGTTCAAGTGAATGGCCCCATACAAGAATGTGCATGTCGCATGCCAAAGGTGTGTGTATGATAGGAGATAGAAAAGCCTGTATCTAGGTTTGCATGTGCGAGCATGGTTTAAACAAATTTCCTTTTTGGTTGAAAGCATTGTCCAAACCTCTTCCTCCCCTGCTCGTAAGTCTAGCCTCAGCGCAAGCTTACATATGCAGCAATTCTCATTCCTCCTTCCAACTCATACCTTAGATTAGGACCAGACGCACAGACGGTTGCGTGAGTGTGTGATCACCCCGATGACGTGCCGAGGTATAACTGCTATGACAACCTTAAGCAGAGACCTTCAAGGGATTTTCCGAAGCTATTTCTTTGAGGTAAATAAACAAATATTTTTATTTCCCTGTCCAGAGCAATGGCAGCAAAATAATAAAGGCCAGTGAGTCATGAGCAGAAACCCACATATAGACATAACAAACTTGCCCACATGGACAAAATCAAGGCCAAAGAATGACTGTCCATGTAAGCACCAAGGGAACAAAAATCACAAAGTTATAAACAGATGTTCTGAAGTCACAAAATAAAACTATCTGAAGACTCAAGTCCCCTGAAAATGTCAACATGTGGTTGGTTCACTGTGATAGCTAAATATGAGAATGTTCTCTCTTGCTTAATCATGTGCATTTATTGCTGTTAATGCTGTATTTGAATAATCCAACCTCTAAACCACTTCATCCCATGTATAATCTCCGGGGGTTGCAGTCAATCCTAGCTTCCGGTGGGTGAAGGCAGGTACACCCTGGATAGGATGCTGGAGCTGATCCCAGCTAACAATGGGTGAAAGCAGATTTTACTCTGACCATGTGGCCAGTCCATCACAGGCCATTGTGTATATGCCTGTGTTTATAGAGACACGCACAATTCTATGGGCAATTTAAAGTCACAATTGGAGTCAAATGCATATATTTAGACTGTCGGAGACTCATGTGTTATGTGTTCACTGTCAGGCCCTGCTATTTACCCCAAAAGACAATAAGAAGTCATGAATTAGCCTCAAATTCAAGTTGTGTTGTTGTTTTTGCTTTGTGGGAATGATAATATAGGGAGAAAACCCATGGAGGGAGAACATGCAGACAGAGAAAGATCTGCAGATTTTCAAACCAACAACGTTTTCTCTGAGCACAAAAATGTACCACTCATATGTCAAAATGACATTTCAAATACAATGCAAAACTGATTTCAATTCAATTCAAGATGAAAGAATACAATATATTTGATAACATTCTAGATCAGATGCTTGTCTGAAATAATTGTTTATCAAGACACAATTATATAGTAGTTTAACCGCTGCTCACCTCACAACAAACAAAACAAACAGACCCTGTCTCTCTCCGCCTATCATGGCTCACTGTCAATATGGGCCGAGGGACGAAATGTGTTTTGTTTATGAGTTGTTGCCAGTCTGTTCATCAGTGTGATATTGAAGTTAACATCAACAGAAAAATATATTCTATTATGCCAATTAAATACATGTTAAAAAAAAAAAAAACTTAATGAGCATCAAAAGCCACAGTCAGAATCTCATTAGCTCGAGCACATTTCGCATTAAACCTGCAAGTTTATTTTAATTACTGAAGCTTCGTCCAGTTTAACGTGTCCTATTTCCATGGAGTAGAAGAGATGCCTTTTTCATATTAAGTGGAAGAAATAGTCAATCCCACCATTAGTGTCTCAGCTTTGCAAGTCGGAAACAAACTATTCAGAGGCATACAGCCTCATCTCGACAATCAGGGTGGAAACATAGCTTCAATATATTGCAGGTCACTGACTTTAAGTGTGGTAAGGGGAAGTCGATTAAATGTGGGTCATTGCAATCACCGTGTTGCTGCTATCATTACATTGTAATTAACATGCTAATGGCGGTGGAGTGACGGGAGGGACAGGAAATTGGGATGAGCTGGGAAGAGAATGGATACAAAGCAGAAACAAAATGTATAAAACATTAATTTTGTTACTGTGTGTCACAACTCTATGTGCTAAAGATTAGTTGCCAGGCTTGGCCAGTGCTGCCACTCATCATAGCAAATGTGAGTAATGTATGGATTCAATTAGAATTGTTAAATCAATGTGTGGTGCTGAAAGCAGGACAGCTGTATATCCAAACAGATTACTGGTTTAATCAGTACAACTGTCACACAGTGGTTCCTAACAGTGAGTCAAGGAATTGTTAAATCGACTGTACTTCAAATTAGGCAAAAGATATACCCTTTTGTAACTTCAACATATATGTTCTTGCTTAATCCCGACGCTTCCGTCCAGTCACCTATTATTTACCTTGTGTTTGTTTGATTTGTTTCCTTACTTATTCCATGGATCCTCTAAAATCAATCTGATGGTGTACTGTTCACTCACACACCAATAAAAAGAACTGTTTCAGCAGAGATTTATAAATAGCAGAGAAGAGAGGGCTGCAGCCTCCAACGACTCAGCCCCTCATTCCTGCCAACCCTCCCAGCAGCAGCACCCCCCCCCCCCCCCCCCCCCACCCACCCACCCACCCCCGGCACAACTCTCTTCCAAGAAAATCACCTTAAAACATGGAGACCCTAAAATTCCCCAATTAAACCAATAATGTGAGTAAAGGCAGGAGTTGGTGGGAAGGCAGGGCTCGGTGCGGGGGGGGGGGGAACAAAAAGACAGAAACTGTATCAAAGACAGTGAGACGATGAGCTGGAGATAAATAGAAAATTAGGCATTGTTTTACCATGGAGGAACAAACCCACAGGGAGGCAAATTATAAAGAGGGTGAATTAACAGCGTGAGATTTCTTGCTATTGCACAAGGCAGATCCAGCCTGTAGCACCAGACTATCTTTTTTAGCTGCAGACAGACAGAAGGAAAGAAAGAAAAGAAAGAAAAAGGAGCAGAGATATTGAGGCAGTGATTTACACTCCTTTTGCGACATCTTGTCCGTGAAGCCTGGGGGTAAAGGAAATGGCAGAAGGCACAGGGAGATAAGAGTCTGCTCCATGGAGGTGTAGAGATCATGACATTCCACGAGATAGCCTTACACTTCTGTCTAGCTGGGCTGACTGGAAATGCAAGAGAATGCCGGCAGATGTATCAGATGTCTAGAAGTCATTGTTTTGATACAGCTTTAAATGATGATAATACTTGACACTGCCCTTGCAAATGTAAACATTTCAATAGTTGGAACAGGAAGTGGCCTTGACTGAGTTCAAGTTTAGTTGTTAAAATGGCTAAAACTTTGTTACAGCTTCTTTACAAGTGAATTTTTATAGGACAGTCCCTATTGTATCTGTATTATCCCTCTAAGAAATATTAATTCATTTAAAAAAAATTTACCAGCATTTCTGTCTTTCTCTATTTTTTAACAACGGAAATAAGAGGTAACAATGATCTTTGTCAAAGAGCAACACGTACCAACAAGTATCTCTGAAATCAGTTTGTCAATCTCCTGTTGCTTAATCCAACCTACAATGGAAAATGTAAAAACAATTACTGGAATTTCTTGAGATAGCCCTGCAAAGTGGATAAGATGTAACAGCATCTGAGTGAGACACAGTTCTATATCAAACTTCCTTTGCAAAGTAAAACATCATATCCCCTTGCGTATGGTGCCATTATAGTTAGATAACATGCTGCTCAATGTGACCTTTTACTTAGCAAACAAAGGTGCATTTAATTACTTCCTCTCACTCACGTAAAAAAAACCCAACCAAGCATTATTTTAAACATGTATTAATGTGTGATCTTTTTTCAGGCAGAGAGCAAAGTGCACAGAATGAAAATTTAAAGTGTTCAATTACCGCCTAGAAACAACCCACAGTCCTGACCAGTGCAGAAGCTGCCAGACGTGCACTGATTCACAATGACAACACAATCAGTCATTCGCACTGATGTTGAAACAGGGATTGAGTGATGAGGCCATTCCCTTACGAGCAGACAGAGGCCTAAATGTATCACCAGTCATGCCACACCACTCATTATTGGCCTGTGGCTACCGGGAGGGATATGATACATGATAATACCATCTGTTTTGTTTGCCATAAATTTTAACTCTCGGTCAACATGGAAATCACCGGTGTAACCAATGTTACCTATGCTACCTACTCACCCAACGTGGGCAAGTATTGAGCCATCTGTGCTCTCTAGTTCATAAATCTACCAATGGCCCCCAAGGCGTGACACATCAGATGTAACAGGCTGAAATCATGGCCAAACACTGGCCATTATGAAGCCAGGGCTGTGTGAAAATGACTCCAAATGCCTCATTCTGCCTCTCTCTGCAGCCATGCCAAATAGTCCTCATGACAATGACGCCTCTTATTCTTATTTCATGTAACGACTTGATGATTTCAAATGGCAAAAAAAGTCTAAGTGGGAATGCTGAGAAATGACCTGGCCCATTTAGAAGCCATTGAACTGTGCTTCTCCACACTTCAGTGACACATATTATGATAAGTGATAATTTTATGAAAGTGTTAGTTTTTTTTAAAAACCCCTATTTTGTCACTGTTTGCATTGTAAGAAATGACAGAGGTTCAAGAGAAGAATGAAAAGGGACAAAAGGAGTAAGAAAATGATGGAGTGACTAAACAGCAATGAATTAGTCTGGTGAATGGTGAGGATACAAGGGCCACCCTGGGGCCCTTTCTACTGTGTGTGTGTGTGTGTGTGTGTGTGTGTGTGTGTGTGTGTGTGTGTGTGTGTGTGTGTGTGTGTGTGTGTGTGTGTGTGTGTGTGTTTTGAATAGGGGGGTTAAGGTTAAAATTTAAGATAAGATAAGAGAGACAACAGTGGGTGGGGTAGTTTAATTGTGTTTATCCAGAGCTTTGGGGCTGTTGTGACTGTGAGTGTGGGCGTGTACTCTGTGGGTCAACATGGTCAGAGGAGTCGTCTTCACTTACTCTGACATGAGGGAGACAGATCATCATTGAGAAGGGCGGAGGACCAACACACACAAGATGTTCAGGGGTGTTTGTTAGCATCCTGTCTCCTTCCTTCTCAATACCATGCGTCAAAGGGGAAAGACAGATGAGATTCACCCCACGAGTAAACACAAAATCATCCCCTTGTGTATTTTTAACTCCACAGATCCAGCAATTTCCACTCACCGACCAATTCATTCAGGTCATATGGGATAGCTGAAGGCTCTGACAAGCTAAAACACCATTCTTACTTCCGCTAATGGCAAAAACCACCCCGCTAATGGACAGGATGGTTTATTACCACTTCAATCATCCCTGGCATGTGTATAGCTCGTCTTTTTCTGCGTGCGTCTCGGCTGCACAGAGGCCATTAAAGTGGCCATCTTTTGAGCTGGGGGCGGGCAGGTAAAACAGACCACTCTAACTCAGACATTACCTGTAAGCTGTTAGGAGGTCACCGCCCTCAGGCATAGATGAACGATATTGCTTTCTATAGCCTCTGTTAAATGATTCTGTCTTATCGCTTCTGATATTGTTTTTGATCCTGTGAAAAACTGCAATTTAGATTATTCGTTCCCTTCACATGACTGCAGTCTGGTCTGTGTGTTTCATTTGTGATGAACTACTTATTGCAAATAAAATACAGAGCAGCTGCTAAGGCATAGTCTTGGTCCAGGAGTGATAATTGTATCTGTATCATCACTATCACGCTGACTGCCCACAAGCAAATACAAGCCCTGACTAACACCACACACATAATGTCGTGGCTTCAGAGCACAGATGAATGATATGTCTGGAGGTACGAGGAGTCACCGAGACAAACAGGAGATGCGAGATCAAGATATCATCAGCAAAGAGTGAACAACATGAAGTACTTTATCCCTGCTTTGCCCCAGTGTTTGACAAGAAAATCCCTCTGTGGCCCTCAGAGTAGCTTCACACACAAAGAGATGTACACAGCAGTAATAAATACAGAAAAACACATTGCCAGAGTGAACTGATGAAGTCGGTTATGTTTGTTTTCAAGTCATTAAATAGCTAAAACTCCACCAGACAACAATGTAAGCTATAAGACTTTTCAGCAATAATCTTGTGTATTTAGAAAAAAAAAGCACATCATTGTTCCTGATGTAATGAAACGGTTAAACTTGATCCAAAAAGCCACTGTAAACTCATTGGAGAAGATCGTTTGACATCTAATAGCACAAAACACGCTTCCTGGGTCAGGTATGGATAGGTATAAATAGTCATTATGTAATTAGATCTGAAATAGAACAGCAACAAAGGCAACAAAGCAGTATACACTCCAAAAAATCAACTAAGGCAATTGTTTGAGTTACATATCAGAAATATGTTTGAATAATATGAGTATATTGAGTCTCTCTCTTTGTTAAATGGTTCACTTTAATACATGCTATTCAGATAGCATAATTATAAGGGACTCAATCTACTTAATCTGAATGGATGGAAATGTGTGACATGAATAAACGACATTAACTCAATACATACATTTCTGGAGTGGAGAGAGCTCAATGTTGAAAAAGAGGGCGTGGTCCAAAACCAGCTAAACCAGAAACATTGTCATCTAAAAAGATTGAGTGTGTCATAAAAGGAACTGGCCCGGTCTATGAGTCATGTACAGGATGTAGAATGTATATCAGTGAAAAGATTTCCTGCTTTCAAATACATCACAAGTGTCTTGATGATGATGGAAAGTATTAACTCACTTCAGGATCAATCAACCAGATTGAAACATATTTTTAGCTAAATCTGCTGCTCTTGTATTTTGTTCATTTGAGCACTGGGATACTGGACAAGTAGAAAAGAATGGCTGTTATCTTGTCCAAATATAAAGCACGATGACCAAGATGTTAGGGTTGTGGGTTGTAAACCATTTTGTTACACTTACGTCAAATGATGTGATTGTGTCCAAGAGAGATTTCTTTTAAGTTATTTCTTGGAAACGTGACAAACAACAAGCCAATAAAATCAACTTCAATGTTCAGACGATTCAAAATTTTTATAAGCTACTATTGCTCATTTGTTCTCATTCTTTTCCAGTCTTCATCTGGAAATCATGATTAGTTCAGTAAATGAGTAAATAAAACTATATTTTTTCATTAATCATTTTTTATTTTCTAATTTTGAGAGGTCTCTGTGTCTGTCTGCCCCTGTGTGTCTCACCTCACTTTTTCAATTATCCTATCGTACTCTTCCCCTTCTCAGCACTAATGTGCAGCACCTGTGGTCTCCCTGCTTTCCCCGTGTATTTAAACCCCTCTCTCCCTGTACTCTGTGTCAGCTCATCTTCTTCTGTTTCCCCTGGACTATTATTTAAATGTACATCAGCAAGTAACCACCATAAAGCACTTATCCCTAGATCTAGACCTACATATCACAACTGTTCCCCCCAAAAATCTTTGTAATGCAGGTTCAGACGTTTGTTTAATCACCTCCTCTCACAGAGGAAATCTTCCCTTTACAGTTGTTTGAACCAGTCTCTACATGCTTCTGTGAGACATGACTTTCCAGCAAATGTGGGATTAAAGACAAACTAAAGCCCACCTACTGTTAAGAAAGAAGCCTATTATTTCAAGTACTGTGTGGTGAATGACGATACAGACTCGTGAAAACTTTCATCCTATATTTTAAAGCTCGACCACAAAACTGTGTCAGGCAGATTAATTTCTAGAACTTTTTTGGATAGTGGGTAAAAGCAAAGGGTCAAAACATACTATTTTTGATAACACCCGGATTACACTCGGCCAATTACAGAGCAATTAGCACTAATATAGTCAAGCAGAAACCTAATGCAGTAACAGATTCTGTAATTAAGGAAAATCTTTAAATTATTTTTGCAGTTTACTGTGTGTGTGTGTGTGTGTGTGTGTGTGTGTGTGTGTGTGTGTGTGTGTGTGTGTGTGTGTGTTTGTGTGTGTGTTTCCTTTTAAAGAGAATCACAGCAGGTGGTCTTTCCCTCACTGTGTTTAACATTATTGTTGACATATAGATAATTCTCCTGATCAGGGCTGCAAAGTTTCTATGTCTCTTCAAACTGAATTAGCTCATGTCCATACGCTGCAGTTCACAACATACATATTAGATAAAGCAGATCTGCAATTCATCACGGACACTTGGAAAAAGGATGTACTTGGCAACCTGACAGCATTGTGATATAAGACAGAAAACACTTTTAACATACCAGATATGATTTAAGATACATTCCTGAATTAAGTCAGGGTTTATTAAGGCAAAAGGCTCTTAGTTTAGAACTATCATTTTAGAGCTAAACCATAAGTGAAATGTTTCCTCGTATGCTCTGCGTAATGTCACTGTCCTGAAAGAAAGTACCCCGAGTACCCCCCCAGTTTTTTTGTTTTGTTGAAAAGAAAAAAAGAAAAAACTTCAAAAGCGTTTGATTAAACATGGAAGGATATTAAATGATTAAAAAATAATGGCACAAAAATGGAAATTAAAAATACAATTTGTCTTTCTACGTTTAACATTGAGTTTGCAGTGAGTATGCAAAGATTCAAAGATTAAATAATACACTATAATTCTGTGCATTTCTATAGAGGCACAGTGGCACGCTATACACTTTTAATGGCAATCACTCTCATTATCTGTCGACATTTTCATTGTAATTGCTCTACTTTGTCTAATTTACACATTCGTGCTGAGAAGCAAGCGGCGGGAGTGAGGTCTCTAGTCGTGTTTCTCTTTCTTCCAGGCCGCAACCTGAACTCTTAACATCATGTGTCCAGTCTTTAATTTGCTCCTCTTTGTGAGGTGAGATTGGAGGGCGTTCGCTGGGGGAAATCGAGGGGAAAATGGGACGGAATCTGCTGAGTGCATCATCGTGAATGGAGTCAGCTCTCTTGGGCATAAAGGGAATACTGGAATGAGAAAGTCTGGACAATGTTTCTAACTTCCAGCCGGCTGAAGACAGCAATCTGCTCTCTCAAATCCCCATGCAGAATGCACATGTAAGATTAATTTTGTGTTATTCAGAGTTGATCTGTGTGTGTGTGTGTGTGTGTGTGTGTGTGTGTGTGTGTGTGTGTGTGTGTGTGTGTGTGTGTGTGTGTGTGTGTGTGTGTGTGTTTGTTTTCTTGTTTTTTTATGAACTCAATTGAGCTCAACTCTGTTCAGGCTTGTCTGTTGGTTACCTGCCAACAATACCACATATCCCAAACACAGGAGTTTGCTTTCAAGAGGGGAGCTTGACTGGCAGTTTTACTGTAAGACTTAAGTACAAGTCTTTGTAAGAGAAGCTCCTATTGTGTCGTCAATGTGGTTTAGTCGTAACACTAAGAACTGGTATACCAACATATTCCCTTCCCTTCGGTGAATAGCATCGTAATTACTAACATCCTGGGGTAGTTTAATTGGACCTCACAGGAGTGAAACAGCCTTGGTTTGAGTTTAGCATCTTACTCAATTAAAGCTTGTTTGGCTCGGCATGTAGAATGAAAGGAAGGAATTTCCGACTTGCACCTCAGAAGTGCGGGATGACAGAATATCACGCTCACTTAATTCTATGTGCAAAATATAATTACTTATATGTGATATATTCATGTATTACTCAACAGCCTTCTTTGTGCTACTATGTCCTTTTTTTTTTTTTTTTTAAGTCTTGATTCCTTGAAATGACCCAAACCTCCCTGCCCTGGACAGTACAGAAGATTATCCTCAATTAGGCAATTAGAGCTGTGCCAGGAACAAGCTCTCTCTCCCATCACTGCCCACCGCTACAGTGCTGGACACCCCACGACGTACTGTCATCTGCTAGGCCTGTCAGTGTCACTGCAAGCGGGTCCGTCTAAGCCGCTGCCAACCAACAAGACTCATAGTGCTGTCACAAAATCGTTTACAGCTCTTTATATTTTTTCCTCTTTCTACATAGTTTACTCCCTCTGCATCAACACCTCTTTCAGGCTTTTACTTTCTCCTCCTCTCAACGTCGCTCTCAAATCTAAATCTCCCCTTAGTCATTATTGGGTTGATACCCTGCATCTTTTCATGAGCAGAGGAAAAAAAAGAATTGGGGGGGGGAGCTAACTTTATCATTACAGAACCTGGTTTAAAGGACCTTAAGAAGACACGGTTACACTGCAGCAAAGCAAGCCCATTTTAAGCTTTGTGGGGTTGATGTGACAGCTGAGCCCATTAGTTTGCCTTTTGACAGTAATTCTGCATTTTGACATGAGACACAATAATAAGGGGTGAAGCTCAGCTACGCAAACTGTGACGGCTTGTAGTTAGTGAAACACCCCCAATGAGAACCGAACTCAGCCACAAATTCATCGAACTGGCAACATATAAATAGGCAACAAGGTTTATGCTTCACAGTGCAGATCTCTGTCTCCCATTATTTACACCACTCTACTATTATTACTTTAATTATCAGCAATAAACATGGATATCTTCACATGAGATGGCAATAGTTTTGGGGCACTTTATTCTGTTGAGTGCAAAACACAATACAGCCTTCTATAAATGTCTAAAAGTGATTAAATGATGGTGGCAAACACCATACTTCCTCTGCGGAGGATTGGAGTTGATTTCACCTGTGGGTAGGGTACATCGCAGTGAGGTTTCCAATATGTAGCAGACAAACCGTGGCAGAGAGACACACTCATCCCTGCAGAAAAAAGAATAAGAGACAAACAGAATAAAACATTCAACACAGGCCCTGAAACAAAATTGAACCTTTGTCATATGGATGAGAGCTAACCACTTCATACATAACCACCACCGCTACACACAAATCCTCATTCTGACTATACTGTTTTACGTGTTTTAAACTTAATTTGTCATGTACAATGGGGGGGAATTGATTGGAATGTTCACACTGGCCAAAGTCAATGAAAGTAGTTTAAATCAGATAATAATGTGTTATACTGTCACAAAGATGGTAAACTGTGTGGAAGTTTACACGGGGATTCCTGGTCCTCATTAGGCTGACAGTATAGCTAACCCAAATTTGGGGTCATAATCCTTAATAAAAATCTAATGTAGCCATTGATTACAGTCATTACATTACAAAGGTAAAAATGATCAGTCAAGTCAAATCAACTCCTCGGGCTAAGCACAGTTTTGGTTCCGAGTTAAACTTGGTATTAAACAGACATTATGGGAACTCGGCCTATTAATTGAGTTACACATTCTGCACTCTGCAGTTTCCACTGGCATTTTCACTATCCCGTCTTTGTTACTCTCTAGTTTAGTAACTAAACTGAAATATGGGCATACAAATTAGAGTCATGCTTGTTCATTGATTCAGATGTATTTTGAAGAGGATTGACAGTGACAGTCTGCCTTAAAAAAAACAATGTGAACGTAAACAGACTGTGTTATCAATTGAGAAACATCTCAGGCCTCGGTTAAAGCCATTAATGACATTACTGAAGCAGTATGCTTTCATGTAATCTACAGTAAATGGCAGTTCATGTTAAGTAGAATCTTCCCACGTCACATACGCATTTTAATGACACTCCTCTATAGTTTGAGCCAAGTCATTGATGATCAAGCTGGAACTGTACATAAACATAATGAAAACACTCAGCGCTGCACTTAATAACTAGCTGAGCTACTTTGGAGAGTTCATAAAACTCTGCCAAACATATACGGTCTCCATTTCTCACGCAAGAACGGGAAGCTAATTATGTCTGCATTGTGAGCTGGGGAAGGCATCTACATGGGTGTTCACAGCATGGGATCTCCTTTGATGTTGCAAATCTGTCCACTCTTCAGCCTCAGACTCCAGACTGGGAGTGATTATTTGGCGATGGAAGTCTTAGTCATTTTGCAGCAGACTCACGGAGCAGAGCAACCATGAGACAAACATGTTTACTCACAACTTTGCTTCATCCTTTATGCCTCTTCTGACCAACCTTGACGTAGTTTATCTTAAGATACCCAGAGTCCTGGTTAAGATGTGCTTGCCCTGATATACTTCAGTGATGACAGTATATATACATGCAAAAGCATAGTGTGTAAATGAGAAACAGTTTTTTGACTTGACTCTAACAAAGAGTTGGATTTTTCCAGTTGGAATAACTGACGGTAACGCGAGGTCTCTACTCCACTGTGCTATGCAATGTGCTTTGTAAAGTGGCACTTAAAGGATGTCTGTGAGCTTCCCTTCCTGTCAGAGCCAGCAGTCCACTTCAGACTCAAGTACCAACACACATTTTGCACAACCACCCAAAATAACCCAAGCAGGTTGCCGCGGCTGAGTTTAAAAAGCAAGCTGTCACTCACAAGAACGTAACCAACACATTCAGACCTCAAGAAAAGTTCCTGCATCGGTGTAATCAGTCTGCTTTTTATTTTATATTTTAAGGTTATTAGGATAATACCTTTTCAGTTTTTTTCTTTTTTATAATGTATATTCTCAACAGACTGTTCAGACTTGGCTCGCTAGTAGGTGGCAGCATTTTGAAGTGCTACTACAAATGTATAAAAAGCACTGTCAGTGTATAGAGTGTCTTTCTAACACACTAGCCAGTAGGTGTCATTTTGTTAAAAAAAAAAAGGAAAAAGAAAGAAATCCTGTTTTCTCGGGCTACTGTGAGTCTTTTGGACTCCACCAGCTGCAGGCGAGTGGACTGGTGCCTTCTCTGCTTGCTGTCTGCCTCTCAGTTGAATTACTCTAATGTTTTATCCCTCGCTGTTTGTAGCTTGTAATGAAATTAATGCCACTTTAATTTGCATCACCTTCCACTCGAGTCTCGGGCTGTAGAATGAATGCGGCGTTGTTTCACTGCAGGACACGTTGGGGGGGGGGGGAAACAACAACAGTGGAGTTTGGAGAACTGCCGAACGTGTGTGTTAACAGACTTGTAAATGGGTTTTTTTTAAGTGTTTTTCTGAAGCTTGCTGCAGGAGTGTGGCCAGCCAATTTTCTTTTTCAACTTTATCTTCATGCCTATGGTTTCATTATGCATTGATTTGTCCTGAAGAATTGACGACACCGGTAGTGCGTGCTTTACTGAAGGTGTGTGGTACACCCAAACTCAATGTCAGATGATCCACTGAATCATACAGCCTGGAAATCAATGTTATATCCTCAGTGTAGTCATCCTCACAAAGGCAGCACTTCATTGATCACTGTGCTCCATCTCATCTCAGCATCAGTTTCTCTGAAGAGGGGGGGGGGGGGGAGATATGTATTATCAATGCAAAATAAGGAGGGCTATTACTCCACAGGCTGACAACCAATCAATTCCACAACAGTGTTTTCTGTCTTCGCTTAGACAAGATGCTCAATAAATTAAGCAAGATAAACTGTGCATGTGAATTTAGCTGTCAGAACTGTTCTCCAGATGGACATTTTATGATTTGGAGTGAAGTTCAGTGTGACAATTGCGTATGTACACCATCTCTAAAACAATATAAGACAATCATGTTTTTTCATGAAAAGAAAGTATATGTGTTACTTATATAGCTGAACATCAATCAGTGTGTTGTTAGGAGTATTACTCTTTGGAGCGTTAGAAGAATTGCTGTGTGTGCAATTCCTTAAAGTCTGCCCGTCTTTTATAATAAACTATTTGCATGAAATAAAAACGCGTTTGAGAACGTTCAGCTGTGAAGGATGGAATGCAACCAATCGCCTGCTCTTCATAAAAACAGAAAAAGAAAATCGAATCCACTAATTCAGTGATCGGAAGCACATTTGGCAGTTCACATTGACATGTTAGCAATACAAACGTTTAGCTCTGTCACACTTCACTGTGGACTCAGGAATGGCTTCCTTTGAAATGTCCTAATAATTACAATAATGTAGATCGAAATTAATGTTCAGCACTATATTTAAATCAATCACTATCTTGATTTGGTTAAGTGGGAATTTCAGGGCTCTTTTATTGACAGCAAATTGCTTAATGCATTACACGTATAAAAAGAACACTTTCAGACTGTCAAAAAGCAAACGACATTAAGATTTGTTAAAAGTTTAGAGATGAAAACAATAAAAAAAAAACTGAACTGGTCATTGAATCAAGACTAGAAGTTACGAAAAAATGTCCCAGTAGTGTTTGGGATTTGAGCATGAACGGATGTTTGTTTAAACACGTACTCCTTTAAAACATGTCATGCTATGTATGGAGAGTGCTTCCTCTATTTCAATGGACAGACTCAAGTGTGTTTTCAGCAGCGTTCTCGAAGGGGATCTTGGTGTCATTTGTTTACTTAATTAAATCATGAGAGTCATCTCAAGTGTGACAGGTGAGATAAACAGACGGTTGAGGGTTTCTTCCCCTAATCCCACTGAGACACTTGCGTCTCGAAGCCTGGCACTAATGATTTCATTAACATGGCTAACAGGGCATCAGTACACCTGTTCACAGGCGTCCCTGCAGATACCTCGGTAACCTTGAGACAGGGGTTCGGTGGCCTTGTCAACACTGTTTATTTTGGGGCTGTTGTTTTCCTGTGCAGTTTTAATAAAAGCAACAATGCATGTTTTTGGATTTCTCTTTGAGCTCATAACTCTGCTCCTACTAACGTTACAGCCCCATGCTAAAACGGTACGGTAAACACTGCAGTATTACCAGAGGATTCAAGTTACTTGAATAGTTATTTAGAAGAGGAAAGTGTGTGTTTAATTGTCTCACTTATGTTTCCTGTTGTATTGCTTAGATCTGTTTGTGTTCGTCAGTCCTTATCAAAGTCCAACAACTTCAACTTCAAGTACTCCTGGAAAACCGACACAGCAGCAGGCAGCTCTCAGAGAGGTATGCTAATGTTTATTTTCAGACAGTAAATACACCTCCACCAGTCTGGAGGCGGATTCACGTACCCCTTATATTAAAAGTAACAGCTGCTTTATTTAGCAAGATACAGAAAGAGAGCAACTCTCCAACATTTTATCTTTACAACAAACAAGGTACAAGTTCACAGAAGCCTCATAATAGTGACGTTACAAGAACATGTACATTTATGTTAATGCATTATTCCCAACAATGTTCATTTAAAAAGCAAACCTTCGGAGAAAAAGTTGGAATTTCTTCCAGCTTCACTTCATCCCCAAAATGAATAAAAAACCAGAGCAGCATAGTATCTAGTAGTCAAATTGTCTCCATCTGTAACATATGCTATCTTACTGTTTTAGAGCTAAACACACCCATCAGTTCCACGAAGAATTCCCCAAAACTAATAATTTGCATCTGCTATCTGACCCTCTCTTTTAGTTTACTGCTGAAGCTCTAAATTAGCCAGCTGGAGTTTCTCTGATCTTTCCGTTTTTGCAGTGTTGTCTCATATCGCTCTTCGTGGCTCTGACTTCGTCTCCCCCCAGACCCCTTTTCTCACATTATCTGCATGCTTTAATGGTCTGCAACTTGTCAAGAGGGTCTATCTGTCTGCTGGCCCGCTCAACTGACAGGCTCACTGGTGTTTCCCCCCTTTCCTGCCTCCAAATGTGATCGATGGCTCCTGAGCCCCCTACCCCACTGTCTTCACAGGTGGATATCATTAAGGGATGATAAATGTAACACGTCAAACCAGACAATCCTCTGCCCTCTCTATAAACTGAAAGACCGCAGTTATAAGTGAGCAAAAAAAAAAAAAAAAAAAAGAATTGTCATACACACTTAATGTGCATGGGTGAACCAAACTGAGGGTTCTAGATTTTAATGTACGTGTCATTAGCAAATTTTATTTCTTAAATGTGACGGCTGCCTTCAGCCATTTAGAAACGGTGTGACTTGTGGCGAGCTCCACTGTACGCAGCCTGCGACGTTCGTGAGTCAATGTGAATGTGCAAGAATAAAACGTCGTAAGTATGAAGCATCCACGGAAAAGAAACCAGCGAAGCATGAATGGAGCCACTGTCCATGTCGTATTTATGTGTTTGGAGGAAAATCCACCATTGTAGCTGAGAACCATCTGCTTGGATATAACGCCAGTGTAGCGCTGATCAGTCCATCATTTCATACTGTACTCATTCATATTGGTTAGTAAGTTGACGGAGGTCTGAGCAGCAGTCACACTGTGAGATAATCAACCCAAATTTCTGACACTGTCAGAATTGTACCGCAGCTTGTCTTTGGTTGCAAGACCATGACAATGGCCATCCATCAACCTGTCTCACAGTGTGACGGAGGACCACCAATTTAGTGCCGAGACCCAAGATATCGAAATTTGCAGTGTGTCTCGGTTGTTACTGTCAAAACCTTCTGAGAGCACTGTAGAGTCAAGTTAATAACCTTTATATATAATATATTTCACCTAAAAAACAAAACTAATTAAACCCAATATTATCGGTTTGTAATCAAACCACGAAATCCATTTGATCTTTAATATGACTTGTAATTGTTACCAAAAAAGAGTTTTAAAAGACTAATAAAAAAAATCGGGTTACGGTTCGGGTTGTCTTATCTATTTTTATGCCGTATAATAATCATGCAGTACAATTATTGGCAACATTCCTTTGTACATTTTATCAGAGGTCACTGACTAAGTCGGAGAAGGCAGCCAGATGGGAGGAAAGGAATCACGGTTTTTATCCCATCTATCCCAGTGCTTTGACAAGAATGATGTTCAGCTTTTCCATTAAACATACTGTTTCTCAACCAAGCAGACTATTTATGCTCCCAGACTACAAAAAACTGTTTGTGTAGCTAAAACTCCAATCTGCAAGCGGGTTCCTCACTATGCCTTCATGGCGAGCTGCCAGTGAGGCTGTGCAAGTGATCCTCAGACTGGGAGCATATAACCAATACATGATGGCCTACTTTGTCCAGGTTTTATGCAGAGAACCACACAGCCGAGGAAGAAGCTTACAGGGGTGAAGCTTGCAGTAATGTCTGACACTGTATGTAATAGTTTTATATGATTGATGGGTTGGCATGTAGATAGAAAACACACATAAAAAAACCCACACTAAAATCAATAAATATGCATGCAGCATGTATTTTGTAGAGAAGATGCAATGTTTTAATGAACAGTTTTCTCATATATGATTTAAAAATGGTATGTGGGTCGTGGTTAACATTCAGAACACTTGCTTATAGTATCATTTACACTTGAATATAATATTTTGCAGCGTAAAGTAAAGTGAAATACACATGGGATTTACGGCTTACTCTACATCCTGAGAGAACAGTAGAACTTCCAAGCTGATATTATCAACTAGACTTGGAATGAACGTTATAATTTTCACAGCAGGCTAGCAAAGAGACCAAACTCAACATGAAGAGTGGATCAGATTCACACTGCGGTGTTTTCTGACTCCAGCTGTGCTTGAAGAGGGACTTAAGTCAAAATCTTTAGAACAAGCATCATATTCAGGTGCAGCCGGGGTCTTGTGCTCGATCTTTGCTGATATGGAGCGATAGCGCACACACGCACGCACGCACACACACACGCGCGCGCGCACGTATAGACTTACAGTCGCCCCTGTATGTACACGTCAGCAGCCACTACATGTGCACACACGCAGAAAGACCCACGTGGTCAGCCATACGATCCCATCACAGAACAAATATTGTCCGACAGGGTACTACCCTGGAGCAAAAGGCCTGTGACTTTAATGGGGTTGTGTTTTGGGGAATAACTGAGGCTTTAGAACCACAAAGATGAAAGAGAAAACGGATAACAAGGAGTGCTCCGTGTGCATTATACAACTTGTGTACTGACAAAGTCTATTGATGTAACAGAGATTAATGAGTCTAAACATTGTGAGTTTGTGAGGTGTGTTGCTTAACCGTACTTTGAATAGATTCATAAAATCTTGCTGCATCATCCCTTGTCCATAGACTGCGTATTGCATAATGTATACTGTATGTGATGAATTTATGTTCTACCTATACCAATTAAAGTTTTTAAACCAATGAGAAAAACAGTTAAATTACAAGCTAGTCATTTAAAATTACTCAATTGCTTCAGTTTCAAATGAAATATTTCAAACAAACCGAAGTATCAGGAAGGGATATGGCTTTGACTCCATGACACGAGGGGAGACAAGGATGTCTGCATTGCCAGGAGTTATCAGGAGCTGCGGGGTCCTCCCCAGGCTCTCCGAGTCCAAAACTGAGAGCGATATATCAAGCCGGGAGGGAAGGGAGGTAACGATGAAGGGAGGTTGCAGGGAGGGCTGTTAGCCAAGGTCCAGGTTCACTACCTCTTCTGTTTGCCTTGGCCTGCTCACAAGAACATCATGGGGATCAACAAATCTGCAGAACGTTACTTTGCTGGCAATTAGCACTATCTGGTCTGCTTTTAAGAACCAAGCTGTCCAAGTATCATGTTTAAAATATGCTATTTTGGAGTCAAACGTCTTCTCATAATGCCATAAAAATGTGCTGAAAGTCAAGAGATTAGCGACTTTGGTATGTCTGTGGTTTTAGAACATAAACTCACAGAAGTTGTAGATCAGCACTTCTGTCCTGGTTTCCATCGTTTAAACCACGACCTGTTTAATCCATGAGAGCGTTGTCCAATAACAAGGTCATATCTTTTTTTGTCAGAATCATTGCACTTTTTTGTGAGGTATTGCCAGAGTATGAACATGTTCCACCACAATCCATAATCTTTGTTGCACTGTTAATTTTTATTCCCTCGATCGCTGTGGAAATCTGAGAAAAAAACCACATAATTTTAGATTGTTGATCCAAGTTAAACGGGTTTCTCATTGTCCAACAAGATATATTGCTTGACAGTGGATGCAAATGTCTAAAAATGCCTTTAGGGAGAGCAGGGCAGATCTTTAAATAAGCAATCCATTGTTTCCAAGATGGCTGCTGCTGCGATGTGTTTTTACTGCACTTAGTGGGTGGATGATAGTGTCTATCTTTGGGGTTGCTAATTTAAAGAACAGTGACCCCTGTCGAGTTTTACTCTCCCAGATGTAAAATAAATCTAGGTAGCTTCTTTCAGGATGCTAATTTATGTGCCCCCGCTGGCAGCTTAAACTCTGCTTCCTTTTGAGTTGGCAACACCACCAGCTGGCGTGCCCTCACTCTGGCTGAAAGCAACATTGTCTGTGAAGCTTTGAAAGCGCATTTCGAGTTTAAGAACCTGTCGCTGATCCGGACAGAAATGCATGCAGATCGGGTCCAGCTTAAGTATTTTCCTAATGTGTCTTTACAAGCATAAAGACCGTCTTTGTCTTTTACACTGGAGGCTTCACTAAACAAGGTCTTTATGCTATAGTAGCTAATCAGTGGGTCATCTGCCTATCTTACCAACTTGGTTCAAAACCAGCCCCAGTCATGTGCTACTTTCTTGGTACTCTTTTGTGATTGAGATTAAGATTTGTTTCTCAGAAAGTGAAAAAAAGTAGTTCTTGTTTTAATAAATACGCATCCTTCCACAATAAATGCTTGTGACAAATAAAGGTCTTGACTTGAAATATAATTTTTGAGAATGCCATCTCACTGTATATGACAGGGCAGTCTAACTATGTGCGTATAGAGTTGCCCCATTAGGCAATAAAAGAAAATGCTAAGGGGGAAAAAATATTGCTTTAAATATGATTGTTATAAAAGTCGTTATTACTATTAACTCTTTAACTGGAAAAGCTCACATTGATTCAAATGTAAAGCAATGCCCAATTCATACTGCCACAAATGATAATATCAAGTCACTTTGTCTGTAGTTATCTTGATGAGTTTTGCATATAGTTATTGCATTATATATCAAGTTATTGTCAGCAAACTGTGGGGTTATGTATATTGTTTTAAGATGATTGCTGTGTTGTTGTTTAATTCATTACTATTATTATCATTACTATTGATTGACTTATTTACATGATTTCTATTTTTTGATAAGGGTATGTATAGAGTTTTTCAGATTTATTTGTAATTTGTTAAGCATATAAATAAAGTAGATTCTACTCTACTGAAGTATATTCTATTAAATGTGGTGGCATGTTATCTTATAAATGAAAGACAATGGTTAAAAACAATTTTATAGTTTTTCTTTTGTGTGTAAATGGCCGGTGGAGGGGCAACACATAAAATCTGGCCTTGGGGGACTTTGTATCTATATGCTACACTCCGCACGGGTTTACAATCAAGTAAGCGAGTGTGGCTTTGCCTCTTCACACACTGGCATAAACAAGCTCTGTTTACAAGCTGTTATAAAAAATAATTTGATACAGCAAAATCCATACAAACATAATATTTAGCTTTATTTATCACAGCTGCACTTTAGAAAGAGATTAGTAAGATATTGTATTCCACACTCTGGTATTGTATTTGTCTTTCAATGCACCCTGACTTAAAAATTGAACGCAGCCCAGGTTAGCTTGCCTTGTTTAACAATGGCTTTTGATTAGCAGTAAAACAAAAGCAAAATATATTTGAAGAAAAAATAACTAACAACTGTAATTGTAATGGATTACTACATTCGGAAACTTTAATACCAAGGACGTCTACATCTTCAAACTGTCTGTTTGCTTCTTTTGTCAGTGACTCACCTCTGTTCGCATGAGAACCACAGGAAGTAATGTAGTACCCTGCCTATTGGATTAAACACTAATGCCAAGAACCTTATGCCATTTTTTTTTTCATCTCTGTATTGCTGCTACAGGGCTAAATTAAATACCAAGCAGATTTATTAGCTGTATAAAGTCAAAATAATTACACACTCAGGTACAAAAGTACATCATTGAGCCTCAAACCCTTCTGGGAAATGACACACAAGCATTTCAAAAAACAAATCAACTCAAAATACTTTCATATGGTCTTACCACTTAACTCACTGGCTCAAATTTCAAAGTCTATATTAAACTAAGTAAAAACAAAGAAAGACAAAGAAAACACATTCAGATTTCTAAGATCTACAAGATGTCCCACGTGGATTCACGGAGGATTGAAGCAGCAATTACCTCCAAGAATAGCTGTAATTATACAAACTAAGTCATGTCTCACTAAAGGAAGTATCCCACTTTATGATAGATTCTTCCGCACCGAGTCAGAGCTTTGGAAACTGGGTGGAAATACTCTGAGGCCTCTAAAGTAATGGAGTTAATTATCCTTTACCTGGGCTAACCTAAAGCTAGTCTGCTTCCATAAAAGCAAAAGTTTAACTGAGCAAGAGACCCCTCATTTTTCATGTATCTATAAAAACATTGCAGTGTCTATCTAAAGTCAATAGCTACAAAACAAGAAAGAGGGACAGTGACAATAAGTCGACAAGAACACATAAAATAACTCTTTTCACACCTAAAATGTATGTATGTTAAGAGGGAGAATATGTTCAGGGGGATAATGTAAAAGTATCTCGACCAGAATATCTAATAAAACCATGAAAAAAATGGCATCAAATAGTTGTTCACAGTGGATGATTGACCGAATATTTGGCATACCTGTTTGTAATTACATTGACAGACACCGGCTTAAGAACTCCGGACGGTCATTAAGGGGACCGTGTACTTCCACACCATCGCTAGTGTGTCCAAATTTAGAAGAAAGGCCTTGTTATTTCTTAAAGTCAAATAGAAGTATCAGTCCAATGTCCGAAAAGTACAATTCTCAAACAGAAAGCTGTATCTCAAACAGACGATCGAGTGGGATGCGCTCGAACCAGTATTCAGTAAAAACATCCAGAGAACAAGGGGGAGCTTTAAACACTGCGTGATTGTTTGGAAGCTTTTTGTCCTCAGGCAGCTGCAGTAGGGGAGCATCTACTTAACACAGATGTATGCGTGTCTAAACAGGCCTTGTCCTATCTAATGTTATGCTCGTATTCTTCTTGACAAGTCTGCAAAACACTGAAAGGTTTAGAAGACCCAAACCTTTGTGGATGTTTGGGTTATTCTTTCATTGGAATGTTCTTGTTTCTTCAGTGATTTCAGAAACCTGAACAGAATATATGGAGGTCCTTATGACCGTGATATAATGAGGTAACATTTATTTACTGAAGATGTTTAATTGGTTTAGTTGAATTGCATCTCGGTCTGTGAGGCAGGAGAGAGCCATGCTATGCAATGCGTGTATCATAGAAAGTTGCTAACCTGGACTCCATCCATGTCATCTTCAGCTTTTACTGAGGAGAGTGTGACGTTAATGGATACATGACATGAGGGGACAGTGACTGACAGCAGTGGGAAGCCATGTCTCTGCAGTATCAGCATGAAAAACAAACATATCGCCATGTGTGCGTGCCATGGGGCTGGAACAGCAAAGAGAACAACCGACAAAGCGTAAACAAAACAGCAAAGGACACCATACCACAAAAGCCCGCCGCGATTGAAGTTGTTGGCAGGAGGTTCTTTGTGAACTGAAACAAACAAGTTCATAAACTACAAAAAGATAATTATTTTTTATTGACTCATCTCACGTAAAGCTTTCAGGGTGATCGACTAAAATGAATGTATGACATGATACAGCATTAATATAGATTAATATGAAGAGGATATGTATTTTAAGAAGCAGCATGGATGCCACACTCCAACCTTAATCTTGTTTTCATATTTTGAAGCTGTGTCTTATCGTAAAAGAAATGTTTAAGCGCATACCTGCCTGTCTCTACGTTTTAGATCGGTATCAACAAACAATTTTATCTTGCCGCGCCCAACACTTTTCTTTTCAAGATCCCATTTCTTCTTTGACCCGCATCAGTCAGCAAATCTCTCATCACTGTGCAGTACAGTAGCTATGTGAAAGGAAAAGAGAAGGCGGGGGTGGAAGAATGGATGGAGTGAGAGCTCAAAGGTCTGCAAAGAGTGATGAAGGCTGTCCGCACCTGTCTGAGATTACTGCCGTCATGTTTACAGGAAACCAGTTTGACTCGCCGTTCAGACATGTGGTTCACAAACACTTGAGGTAAACAGTCTGGAGAGGGCTAATTTCTCATAGCACCTTTTTTTTCCAGGTTGTCTCATCCTGGTATTCCCACACATTCATCATCCATATGAGGGTGAAGCCAACAGTACAATCAAAGTACTGACAGGTCTGGTCTGTCCTTCCTTACCTTTTGAGCGATCTATCTATTTGTCTATCTATCTATCATTTATTGTAATGTAAGTCGAAATAAAATTGTCGTTTGTATAATTTGTGAAATTATCCATTTTTACTTTAATGAAATGTTAATAATACTACTTGTTTAGGCTTTAAAATATCTTTTGAGGATCAAAATATTGGTTACTGAACTCCACTTTGTATACTCGCTCATTTCCTACAGTGTGTTTCCTACATTGTACACATAAAAGGGACGACATGTAATTTTTCTATTACTTCATGTTTAACACTATGTGACGATCATCTTTCTTCATTTATCAAAAGGTCTCCTGCAGGCATTTTGAATCTTGTTCCTCAGAGATGTAGAGAAATGGCCCTGGTCATACAGGACACAGATATCAAATCATTTATCCATCAATAAAACTATACCTGGAATTGATACCTATCACATCTTTACTCTGTCGACTGCCACTATATCTGGTTTATTTGCCATCTGCTACTTATCGGTCTGTTATTTAAAGTCCTATGGAACCATAGCCACGCAGTGTTTTTCATAGTATTATAACTCATATGTATTAATACTATTTAAAAAAAAATTTGTTTGTCAACGTTTTGTCTGCATGACCCTTATGAATAGCACTGTGCTAACTGATATTCTCAGATCATGTAACCTGCAGGGTTTAACTTGCTGTAAAAGACAAAAAGTTCCTCTAATTGGCAACAACTGCAGCATTTTGTTGAAATCCCTGGTGAGCTCAGTGCAGCGTTAGCAAAAGAAGGAGGGAGTTGAAAACAAAGAAGGCAAAGCAAAGGCGTCAAAGCCAGGAAAAGACAAGGAAACTGATTTACTAAGACCCAGTGAAGAGCGTGCTCAATTGCATGATATCACAAATAGATAGCTTTTTTCAGTTTGTGTGTGTTTTGCAGGTGATCAACCAAGCGTACAACACCACGAGTGACATCCCAAGCAAACAGGAGTATTCAAATGAGGGTTTTGCATGCCATAAGCCCTTTTTACACATGGACAGAAATCTGCTGGGGACAATAACTTACTTCCATATTCATTCGCTTATGTTCACCGCGGAGTGATTGATTTTGGAGTGCAGAGGCCCCACAAGCACAACAATGAGATACAATGGAGGTGGACAGGATGGTCAAGAAAGTCATTAAATGTATTGCACTGTTACAAAAAGTTAATCTAAATTAGATCGATCAAAACAATAGCTCACCTCTGCTGAAAACTGAGCTGATTTACAACTCGTTCTTAAATGCATTCCAAACAGACACATTCGCAAAACTCACAAGTATTTCCAGGCATTATAATTAATGTTAGGGGTTGTTCATTCACATAGTAGCACAAACTCCTCCCAGTATTTCATGAAAATGTGGAACCCACGGCCGGTATTCTATATTCTTTAAGGCAAAGATGGTAAAAATATTGAATGCTGCTTTAAGTGTCTGTTAGATGTTATCCTCAGTGCGCAACAGACATCCACTTCCCCACACGTGCATGCAATATCAAGTTTACTGTATTATTTAAACATGCAAACCTTCGGTAGGTCACAAAATAGTGTGAAATAAGTGTGTATTGCTTGAAATGTATTTTGCATTCTACCTTCGCTTTAAGTTGATGTAGCATAAAATGTATATCTCTATGTAATGTAATTTCATTACCTCTGTGAGCGGCCTCCATTGGTGGTTATTTGTGTACTTAATGAAACAAATTGAAAGTTATTACTTTCTTAATGTCATCCTTATACAAAAATAACAGAAAACAAAATGTGTTTTTGTCATCTTCCCGTAACAGTTATGGTTATAGACAAGACTGCGATATCATACCCGATAATAATTCTAAACTTTTCATTGGTCTTGATTTAAATCTTCACGATCGATACGTCAGTATTACTTCAGAAACACCCTCATTTCGTGAACAATTAAACTGCATCTAAGTTTGAGACACCCACCTGTGAGTTGCTTTTTTAGCTGTTAACATGCAGAGATGATAAATGACAGCATTTCAGATTGTCGCTTTAAATATTGACTTTCTTCCCTTTGGCTATGATTTGAGTTTTCCCTCAACTGATTTATCCTCTATTGAAATTTCCATCCTCAACATACCATTTGTGCCGTGACATATAAATACATGATTTATTACCCCACTGTGCTTACTCTATTCGGATAATAACATCAGATTACTGTCTACAGTATGAGATAAAAAATGTAAGACGAGTGCTATTTTGTTGCAGCTGAGAGCACTACACTGACTGCTAAGAGGTTAATTTGTCTCTATCTGATGGCAGCGTTTTCTGTTTAGAGAGGATTTAAAGATGCTAGGCACTCTTGATTTGCTATTTCATTCAAAGGATTGATTGGAGCTCAGTCAACAGTGATTCAAGAGTTGCCTTCCAATTGAAGTGTCATAATGATTGTTGTTATTGTTTTGAGCTGCCACACAAGCCAAGGGTAGTGATGACACAGTGTAAAAGCATAAAATTAATCGTCAAATGTTGTGCTCACCTCTGGTTTGACTACCATTTATGTGTGTGTATTCATGAATAGGCCTACAAGATGGGCCTATAATTCAAATAATAATATACTAAGATGTGTCAATGTGAGTGCTCTCACCTCATATCACCAAGGGTATGGGTTCAAATCTGGGCCAGGTCTTTCTGTACAGAGTTTACATGTGCTGCCTGTGCATGAAAAGATTTCGCGGAGGTAGATCGATTTCCTCCCACAATCTAAAAATATACACATGAGCTTGATTGGTCACTGTAATTTGCTCATAGATAACAATGTGTGGTTGTATTTTCCTTTGTGTTTGCGCTGATGGACTGATTTCCAGGGTGTTCCCCTCCAGCACCCAATGACCCAGAACTGAATAAAGTAGATAGCCGTGTCAGTGGGCAATCCATCCCAATCAAGACTGCATTTGGCCCTGATCAAAACCTGCACTGTATGAACTCATAATACCAAGTTGGATTAAATCCACATAGTCCTTATGGTATTACGCAGCAATGTGCCAACTGAAATAACACAGGCTGCTTCATTCACACACATTTCAATAAATGTATAAATGGAAGTGTAATAGGAAGCACGTGCCTCGTCAAAGCTATGTGACAAGATAAGCTATAGACGATGTTTTGGTTGATGGAACCATGAAGACGTTCTTTCTATTTTATTTTTAACTTCACAAACATACCACATTTTATTCATATATAAAAAGGATATGTGTTGTGCAATGTGTACTTGGTTATCACACTGTTCATGTTGGTCTCTGCAAGGGTTGTATGAATGTATGAATGCAAAGCGTTTCACTTCACATACATGAAATTGCCGAGTAAAATGTTCAATGTAAGAAATCAAGACTTCAACTGTCATTGAAATCCTACCAGATACTTCAGTTCTGGTAGAACATGTTCATAAGTCATACGTTTTAAAGCTAATTCATGTTTTATCAGAAATTATATCTATGTATGCTTTTTTGTGTTTATTTTTTTCTTGGAAAGTCAGCTTCATTCAACTAAAATTTGCCAGACTCCAGTAAAGTAATGGACCACTAAGCATAATCAAGACACATAACCGCTTGAAAATTGTTCAAAAGAAACACATGAATTGACTAATTACAGTGAAATTTTAGGCCAAATAACAGAAGTACTGTTAAGTTAGCAGTGACGTTGAGACTTGCAGTGTTTTCAAGGAGCCTCCGAAACAAAGCAGATACGGGTCCTCTATGTACAAAAAGGCTATTGATCAGCATTCCGGTGCTGCCATATATGTGATATTATGTGTTGCTGCTCAAATTGTTCTGTTTTATTTTCGATGCCTTTGCAAGGAGGTAAAGCACTTTGTGCTACAGAACTGTATGAAAAGTGCTATACAAATAAAGCATGATTTGATTGACTTCATACTGCTTAAAAAGTGTTTTCATTTAAAACTATTAAATTTGTGTCATATTAAACAAAGTTTAAGTCTTTTGCTCAACTGAACTGAAAGAGAAACACAATCACAAACGGCAGCATATCCACCCTGAATACATTAATCACTTTACTGACAGATGCCTGACTCTCGGTTACTGCTGGTTATCTTTAAATATATGTTTCAACGACACTGGACCCCAGGCGAGCCAACAATATTATCAAAGCCTGTTCATTGCATTATTTTGTGAAATTATGTCCAAATGGAAAGGGGGGGGGGGGGTGGTGCTCACTTTGGGATTATAAATGTGAGCTGTCTGTTGAGGTTCAACCATCTCACTGGTATCAGCTGTTTTCATCAAGAAAAAAAAGTGACAGCAACAAAGCAGAAAAAAAAAACAGAAGGGAGGGTAGAAAAAAAAAGAAGAGCGTGTAATACATAGTGTCTTGTACCGCCTAAAGCACTACATCTCCTGGGAGAGGTTACTGCTGACAGCAAGACATAAAGATAGAAAGAGAACGACCAAAAAAGGCGAGAGGGAAGTTTGAAAAAGGTAATCACCAGCTACAAAGAGGAGAGGTATGGCGATGGGAGTGTTGCAGTATTTAGAAATTTCGCATATCTTTTAGGCTGCTGGTGTTGACTCAGGATGACTAATTAAGTCTGAGTGGGTGAACACATTTTACCAAGTGGTCACTCAAAGTTATTCATAAAGAGCCCTCTTTTGGAAGCACAAATATTTTGAATTTAACACATTTTAAAATGAGGTGCTCTCCACTCGAAAATGTTTTGATTTGGTAACAATCAAAAACTTAAATCTTATGTCTATGTCACATGGTCATATAATAGACAGGTCTGGGATCAAAAACAAATTCAAGTTCCTGTAGTTGTTAAGTTTGCAGAGTGGCCTACAATGAGCTTCAGTCAACCAAGCTTCATTTCTTGCCTTTTCATACAATTATCTTTACAATCTCACCTGTATGACAACCAGGCAGTTGCAGTGATTATATCAGTTCGGTGGAACTCAAGCCTTGATGGTACTACTTCTTTGATCTGATTTTGTTTTGGCACAGTGCAATGAGGGAGTTCAGGTGATTCACCCTACTAATATGTTTATTGTCCTCTCTCACTACCGCTGGACGGGGGACATGGATGGCCGTTTTTCCTCTTCCAGTAACTGAGGCCACGTTTAGCAGGGAATTAAAAAACAAAAACTGTGATATTTCTCTCCGTTTGGGCCGGACATTTACACATAAACGCAGCAACGAGTCACCACAAACGATGATTCCTGGATAAACTCTGTGTCTCCGGTCGTATCTAAATGGGGGTATGCGTGGATATTGATTTCACAATTCATGACATTGTGATTCTCATTGGCTATCATGGCCATCTTTTTTTTTTTTTAAACCTGGGTACATGTAAACATAACCTGAGAAGGTTGACTGAGTGGTTATCATACCACTTCACTAAATGTAAAGTGGTTTCCTCCAACCACAGCAGTCTTCTCTGTGACAGATTCTTGTTTGTTTTTCTTCAGTTCAGCTTCAGACATCAGATTGACTCCTGGTCGGTTGTTGCTGTGAACAGTAGCAGTCGAGTGGATTCCTACTTGAGCAAGCGCAAGGATGAGAGGAACACTTGTAACCCACTTATCAAAGAACATTTTAGGATTCTGTTGCTTGGGTATTGGCTGGACCAGGTAGAGGACACTTGCTCCAACATCTGGCAGCTCAGCATTTAGTTCATCTCTCCTTGTAAATATATCTTAAACTTGTGTGAAATACCTTCAGAAACTGGCAGAGATGTGTGTTTTGTAACTCCATGTATGGGGTTTAGCTGGAAGATATTGCTTCAGCTTGTTCCTTCCCTCGAATGGGACCACCTGTTCATCTACAATAAGCTTCTCGCTTATTAGGTTGGTTTTCAACTTTGACATGAGTTGATCTACCAGTGGCTGCATGCTGTCCAGTGGATCTGGATTATACTGTGTGCATGTTTCATTGTTCAGAACTTTCTTAATGGCTTCCCATCTGTTAAGATTCATGGTGTCCATACTTGAAACACTCAGCTTGCTGTATGACGGAACATGCATGTGGTTGGATATGCATACAATGATGTCTCGATCATAGTACCCAGCAATTGTTCCAGTTCTTTAGTAGTGAGGTTATGGGGTTTGTCAGGGTTACACTGTATAACATATTTCACTGTACTGAACGTGATTTAAGGATATGTTCTGGTGAAAAAACAGAAGCAGCTTATTGATAGAATGATAGAACATCTTGTGTTCATGGGAGGCTTAACTGCCATCATACATGGTTGTACGTCCCTACATATCTTTTTTCACCAACTTATTGCCATTCAATTTGTAGTTACAATTGTATCTTTTAGAATCACTGTGTGACATGCCGCGTTGCCTCCTGAAATGGTTGTCACAAATTTGTGGCACATAAATGTATCTTGTGGCATTTTCAAAAGATATAAAGGCAATAAACACCAAAAGAGACAGTGTCAGGGCCACAAATGTGGTTTGTTGCTGGTGGACAACATTTTGCTGTAGACCCTGGAGGAGATGCTGTTTGGCTTCCAGGCAAAGTTTGGGATTTAGTGGTGTTGTTCAGGGCTTTGCCTAGAGTGGTGGTGAATAGGATGGGGAAAAGCAGTGTCCTTTCATTTTCTCTACTCCAGAAGGTTCATATTTCAAACCAGCGACCTTCCTGTTACCATATCACTTTTCTAAGTGCTACCACTGCTGTAAAAATATTAACTAATATCACGGAGTGCTTTAATTCTCCTCTAAATGTCTTTCGTTGGCTATATTATAATCTGTTTAAGTAAATGTTAATAGCTTAGAAGGCTTCAGCCTTCTGAGATACTTAAATAGCTCTTTCCATCTTTATGAATAGAACACTCAGTCTTCAGAGCAAGTCTTTACTCTTAAATGTATTTTTTTTTTCAGCTTTGCGACGGCAACAGGTTCTGAGGAATGTGAGCAACTGGTTTAGTTTCCTCGGCACGTTGTGAGATGACACTGGCAGATTGACACTGACTGACTGAGCCTCAGGGAGACTGCTAAAGGGTGTGAGCCAGTGAGAGGTGGTGTGCGTGACTCTATCTGTTTGAGCGTGCGTCTCCGCAGTGACACAAGCACAGATGTGTGTCAGATTGACGGAGCATTCTTGTCCATCAAAACACTTGGTTATCCTTGTCTCAAATTAATTTCCCATTTTTCTTTATATGATGCTAGTTTCTCAAAATCCATATCTCATTGGAACTGTACAAATGCAATCACTTATTTTAATTCATATTTTTGGTTACACATATAAACCTCACAGATGAAAATATATTTCATTTTCTGTATCCCCATCAGCAAGAAAATTGCGAGTCTGCATTTTTAACAAACCAGTGCTCACTAATGGAATGGGAGTCGGATTTTTTTATTTTGTTGGGCTGTTTTAGTTACTGTTGAACAAACAATAAAAAAAAAATACAGACTGCTGAGAGATGGCTATGACATTAAGGTATTGTGATTCTTAAAAATTAAAAAAAGAAGAAGAAAAAAACTTTGCCTTGACATGTTTGTAACATGACAAAAACTACCACAAGGAAGCTCAGCTTTGTTCTTGTGCCAAACCTCTCAGGTAAGTATGCATGCACACTTAAATATAAACAGACCTTGAACAGGCCCAAATACAGACACAAGTCAATGTGGCGACACAGATCAAAGATCAGAGGCTGATCCTCGGCAGAATGCTCAACAATTTAAAATGCAGGAGAACAAATGTGATAAACTCCATCCTAACAACAGAGGAGAGGTAGTAACAATATGGAAAAGACATCAGTCAAACAGACAGTTACCATCTGTGGTGTATTTGTCCATCTTTTACAAAACAGATGTGGTGGACACATTTGGAGGGACAACTGTATCTGGGAGTGCTCTGCAGAGAGACTCAGCATATCTGAACAAACATGGACCTGTATTATAAACATATAAACGGCGTATCATTAAAGGGATCGGAATACAAAAAGGTTTGTGCACTGAGATGGTGTTTGGCGGAAAAAGAAAAAGAACAAACAAGTGGCATTAAAGTTAAGCGTGACTACAATGTAATATGAGCCCCAAAAGGTTAAAAAGCTACCCTGTATGCCTAATATATTATGACTGGTCACTGACTCGGTAAGACGATAGCCAAAAGAAAAAAATGACTGAATTGAGCATTACTCAAATGCTCAATTACTCAAAGATCCAGACATGTCAAAACAAAACTCAAAACTCCTTCAAAATATACTATAACTAAAATACTGCAGGTCTGCATATAAATCAATGGTTCGGAGCCTCATAAGGATATAGAAAAATCACATCTTGTAGGATATATATGAATATATGAGACATATTAAAGCTGTCAGACCATTGCCATTCTGAACTTGTCAACACAACACAACACAACACACACACACACACACACACACACACACACACACACACACACACACACACACACACATATATATTACACACACAAAACATCATGCTTGGACATACACCTTGCCCAGAGCCGGAGTGGTCCAATTATAGAAAGGGCCCAAAGTCCTGCTACGTCTGAATGAGGAGGAGAGGATTAGGAGTTGGGAAGGAGGGAGGGCAGAAGTAAACTGGCAAGCAAGTGGCTGACAGACCCTTCAAGCAACAGCCTGAGCTGCTTGCCTGTGCATGCGTTGGCACAGCGTGTGTGTGTGCGTGTGTGTGTGTGTGTGTGTGTGTGTGTGTGTGTGTGTGTGTGTGTGTGTGTGTGTGTGTGTGTGTGTGTGTGTGTGTGTGTGTGTGTGTGTGTGTGTGTGTGTGTGTGTGTGTGTGTGTGTGTGTGTGTGTGTGTGTGTTTGCGGTTGCCTCATCATGGCCACTTGTCATCTTCTGCTTCCTATGCTCTCTACTGCCAGACCTACATTTATTTGGGTTTTCTCGGTCACCAAGGTTCAGGAAAGTGGCAGTTAGATGAAAGCTGTCTCAATGTCAGCTTGTGCAAACCATGGCTGGCTGTCTCAGAGCCGTACATGAATGACACGAGAAGGGATAGACTCTGATTGAGCTTTGCTTTTTTTTGTCACCATTAATGTGTGCCATCAATACAATACACCTTTAATTTGACAGGGTTTCCTTTGACAGGTGTTATTTGTGTTACTTGATTTATGGTGTCTGAAGTTTTGGACACAAGTAATCTTGATTGAAAAAGGGTCCACGCCCTGCCGTCTGAGTTCAACCAAACCAATTTCTTGGAGAGCAAACCACATTACGGTGGCTGCATTTTAAACATACTCACATGCATGTGGTCGGTGCAAAGGCTATCGCTTTATACCCTGTCCTCAATCACATACTCTCCAACACAAGCAAATGCACAGACGCACACACACACACACACACACACACACACACACACACACACACGCCTATAGTTTATTTATTTATTTTTTTCTTACAAGCTGTGCCGAGAACAGATGGCCGGTTTCACGGGTGTGTTTGTGAACTCTTGTGGTTGGGTCAATCAAATCGTTTTATGGGGCAAATAGAAGGAGAGAGGTAGTGATGGAGGGACAACATGAAAGGGGGGCAAGCTTATAAAAGGTAGAGGACAAAACACAAACAAATAGGACTGTGTTGCTCTGCTGTGTACTGAGCCCACAGACTCTAAACAAACACATTGTGTTCATCATATAAATTATAATAAGTTCAAAGCAACACAAAAACCTTGGGTGCTTCCGTATAGTCCTTCCTGCTTCCTTTCCTGTCCACTTCCCTGGAAGTGTTTAAGTGATAAGAACCGTTCAAATTGTCTATAAGCTGAAGAAAAGAGGCTCAATGCTTCCTCTATAACCTCCTTTAGCCTCACAAACACTGATGCACCCTTTACAAAAGGAGATGTGATCATGCTGACCCACAATTCCTTGCGGTGAACAAGGAAGTAGTTCCAATTCCTGAAGTTTCTATTAGCTTGTTGCCTTTGTAATATATGTAAATGTTAGAAAAACTGTAGAAAGTCCTGGTACCTAAAGCAGCAGTTAGGCAGTTTGAGAGGTGTTCATGTTAATGTTAATGTTAGTTTAACTCAGCCATTTTATTTCTGCTTCTTCTCTTCATCTTGTTTTCCTTTCGAGAAAAAGGTATTATGTTGACGTCTGCATTGCTGGTAAAAAAGAAAAAAAAAGAAGAAGAATCTCTCTTGAAGCTGGGCATTTGCTGTTGGAAGAACTTGACTCATAAATAAATGATTAATTCAGATCAAAATAAGATGTATGTCAAGATGTGACTTCCAGTTAACTGATGGAGTTTCAGCTTATATCAGTGTGGATCAATCATCCGACTGACCAGCATGTTGCTGCTCAGCTAATGTGTCACAACAACACAACCATGTGTACGTTGCTAATACATATTAGATAGGAGAGGCAATTAAAAACACTTTAAATAAAAAAAAGGTTAACTTGTGTGTTGTTACTTTTTCAAGTAACTAGTGTATTCAGTTTAAAGCGGACATGATGTTTAAGATGTATTGTACTGTATAATGTGGTTTTTGGCTTTCCTCTTGGCTCTCAAGCTTCTAAAATGAATGACGGAACCAGTATTTTGTGAGCTGCCTCAGAAGAAAACCATGAACTGTTCCATACTGTTAAAAAAAAAAAAAACGCGCAAGATTGACTGTCACTTGAATCAGGATAACTTGCATCACGCCTCTGAGAAAAATGTGGAATGTGGATTAACTTTATTTATGACAGAAATCTTCCAGCAACTCAAGACAAAAGCCAATTCTGTACGGAATGTTTAGCTCCCCTGAGTTAGTCCAAAAAAAATGTATCTGTATACATCAATGTATTTCAGGGTAAAAAGATCTTTTTACTAACATGTCATGAAGAAATGCAGGACTGCAATGGCTGCTGAAGGCCTTGTCTACGTGAGCCAAAATGATCTATCTTAACCATGAACACGGCTCAAAGCAATTTAGTACATATGTCAAGCCTTTAGGTGGCGCTGTAACTTTGCCACAGACATACAGAAAAAAAAAGAGAGAAGAAGACAGAGTAAAGACATGGAGAATCCAACATATCGCCTTATTAAACCAAGAAGCATCAGAAGCTTCTGCAGCATGTTTTCCGGCGTTCTTGTTGTTAAGTGACATAGCGAGAGGGCTGCAGGGTTATCGGCTTGAGATTTGGGGTAATGACATCATTGTCTTCTACAAATGTGCGTTGTGTCCATCCACACCTCAAAGCCGAGATGGCTTTTTAGAATTCCTCCACTCTGGAACCCATTAAAAAAAAAAAGTAATTTAAAAAAGTTTTCGGGCCCCTAAACCGCCGTGTGGAAGATCAGCCAAAAGTGACACAGATATATGAAACGGCATTCTCACGTGGACAGGCCTTCAAAAAATGGGCAAAACATGTCGCCTCTAAGTAATTAGTGAAGTAACTCCAATGCTTGGATCCAGTAGTCTGGCCATAATTGGGCAAAGTTGCTAACCATGAGGGATCTTCTCCTTCACGTACTGTCTCATAAGACTCAAACCATAAAGAACGGCCTTTGCTACAAGGTACATGTCTCAATGATAATGATGTTTTGGCTCCATATCTAGCGGGAGGTGTGTGGTGAATGCAGACCCAAGTGGACTCCCTGAACATATTTACAAGTTAACTGCAGAAAACAAACCAGGGACAGCATCAAAATACCACAACATATTACTCATTTTAGTGTCCCAGCTTTCTCCCGGTAAAATAAGATACCTTTCTTCTCCCCCATAAAATGTTGATGAATCAGCGTTTAGGACAATATTTTTAAATCAGAAAAAGAAAGAATGTGAACATAAGGTGGGAAGTAGATTTTGTGGAGATGGATAATACTTTTCACAGCATTTTGTGGTCATTAGATAGACAGTTTGGATTAAAGTATAACTTTAGGTGCAGCCTGACATCAAGGTGGACTTGCTGTTCACCAGGTAATGACAGTATTCTGCAGCAGTGCAGTTCTGTTCTGTACTTTTTGAAAGGTCAATTTGAATTTGGCCTTTGTTATTTGAATGACAATAGCTTGTTAACGCTAACTCTGTCTCTGCATGTGCATTTCCATACTTTCAAACTTTGAGACAACCATGAGGGGGAAAAAAAGTGCAATTACTATTGACAGTTTGAAAATGTACCAGGGGATATAGGTCTTGTTTTAAATAGTGGTGCCCAGCCCCTTATATCAGGATAATTACAAGCATAGCATGACTAAGCAGACAAGATACCCCGTGAGACCTAATCTAACAAACCTTAGCTAAACAATTCTCCCATATTTTGACCTTGTTATAATGTCCATGTGGTGTTTTCATATGCAAGAGGATACATCCTGGACATAAGCAGGCCATCCCAAGGATGAGAGATGAGGAGAAAGATGACACAACACATAAATTCAGTGAGCCAGGGATTTGCGCAGCCAGGAACCAGTCCCGTCCAACTAAAGGGGAAAGCACCATAAAGCCTAACATTTTTGTTTAACATAACACCAATTAAAAAAAAAAAAAAAAAATGTAAATGTAAATAAAAGTACATTGGCTTGAGTGCACTCGATGATTGATCACATAGAGTAGAAATATATTTCACAATTAAAACAAGAGCTCATTTTGTATTTTAATTTCCACTTAAATCATAATTAGAAAACACATTTTTTTAAAGAAACTATATACAAACTTAAAACCTAACAAGCAAATGACCAATGCCATCTGCCTTCATAATTATATTAGCCTTAAAGAAAAGTTTGTGCCATGCTCATTGTTCATAATACAGTATTGTCCTTTTCAGTTTTGCATACAGTCCATTTACACCACGTTTTGTTCCGAGATGTACTTCTTGAAGAACATCTCGTCTGAGAAATGTATGTTACCTCTACCTTTAAGAAGATGTGTGGGTTTTTATCCTGATTTCTTGTGATATCGTTCTTGATGGTATTGATAGTATTCATTCTTTGGAACAATTCCTTTTTGAATTTTACATAGATATAGGACCAAACATCTATTTAGGAGTCCATATCAAAATATTTGTCTTTATTCTTTACTTTACTTTTTTTTTTCTCAACCTTTTTCCAGACATTTCCTTTATATGCAAATGATCCACATCCAAAAATTTTTTCTTTATTTTTCAAATTCTCCGCATATTGAACCAATTTTCATCTGCAACTTCTATTCTTCTCGTTTTCTGATTGAGGTTTTACAATACAGTTATTTGTCACATGAATTCAATCCTGTCAATCCTTCACCACAAAGTGATGATACTATGTTTATTTCAATATATGCTTTACTTACAGTTTAAACCACATAATTTAACTATTGAAAATTGTGACTCAATGTGTCTCTTGTAATAGTCCTGAAGTTGACGGTATCTGTAAAAATCAGGTTTTCCTCAATTATGTTTCCTTCTTAAATTTTCAAAACTCTGGAGCTGTCTGGCTGTCATCAGGCTACACCAAGTTGGTGTTCCTTTGACAGCACATTGCTTAAAGCCTTTTTTTAAATCTTGCAGGTTTAAATTATTTAACATATACTATTCATTTAAGTATTTTAACTTCTTTCTGATTGTTATCAATACTGATGTGTAAACCTTTATTGGGTTCATTACAAGTCTATGTTCCTCATATAGTTCATAATCTACTGTATTTAATTTTCTATACTTTTCCACTTTGCTGTGTAATATGATTTACATCAACAATATATAGTTCTCAATTGCACAGCATTGAAGTTGACCCATTGGTAGACCCATGTCACCTTTGTATTTAGGGAGCTGGAGAGTCTTGTACTTTCCTCTAAGCCCCCCAATCTAAACCCAGAAATTATCCCATCATTTTGTATTTTAATACCAGTGACATCTCAAAATACTTTCTATGTCACCAATGTGTTGCACTACTTTTCTTAAAACAGCCAAAATATTTTAGTTAGAATATTACAAATAACTGGGTTCTACATTGATCCATATTTTACACTTTATTTGGACTGAGTCAGAATTAGTATTGTATTACTGCTCCTTTTCTCATGTTTTGCAGAGTGTTATATAACTGATTATACATTGGCATTAGGGCAACTTTAAGTGTGATACAGACAAGTGAGTCATGTGTAACCAGAGGCATTATTCAGTTGTACAGCCATGAAGCCGTGTATATTGAATTAATGCAAAAAAGGTATATCGCCACTACAATTTTTGAGATTTTTAAAGCTTTTCTTTTTCCCATTGTGTCAACACTGCCAAGATTTGGCACGGGTACTTAGATCAGTTAAAGTATCTACAAAATTCAGAAACTTCAGGAAAACAGAGAAAGAGTGCTTTAGGGTTATATGAGTCAACAAGGTTGTCCCCAGGACTTTTGCAGTATTTCAGTCCAATCAAGTTTCACCACCTTCCCACGCATACGTAACATGCACAGTCAGACACAGTAATTTATTCTACTGCCCTGATAGTGAAAGTTAAAGTTGTTTTCGAAAAAGGAGCTTGAACATTCACCATTGTACATTTTTCAACAAGCCAATTGCAAGTATAATCAAAACTCGTCAATATATTTATGTATATAATCCATAATAAGTGGTCAGCTGAGGTTTTCCAATGCAAGGGAAGAGTCCTTGATAAAAGATAATTATTCAATGTGCACATAATATATTTTACATTGATTTATGATTGACACAGTGATATATTCCATAATCTTGAATATCAAGATTGTAACAAGTAAAACAAGAGTTTCAACAAGACTTCACATTGTTTACAGAGAACCTTATTGTCACAATTTCTGGCTTGTGTGCAACCAGTCCCTAGTCTGGACATAAATGGGTTTTTAGTGTCTTAATGTGTTGTTTGAATGCCACCTAAAATAATTCTGTCACACAAGGAGGAACACTGTTAATTGGCTCTCAGGCAGTTGCAGATGAAGTATGCTAGCCAATTAGTGTGACATGTTTTTTTCTATATTGTTTCACAAAAAAGGGAAAGGTTGCAGTCCTTTGCTGTGTGAAGTGTATGATAGAATAGATCAGAATAATATATGTAGTATAATATATGTAGAATATATTACAAAATGTAAATAATTTTGTGCTTGTTTAATGTTGTTACTTTTCTTTCTATTTTTAACTAATTCACACACAGTAACTACATTTCTAAACTTAGCTGTTTTTGGGGTTTTTTTCTGTTTAGTTTCTGTTATTTTATTTATGTAGTCATATTTGATTTATTGTTTCCATTTATCATGGTGCTGGTGAGCTTGAGTTGTATTCAAAATAAAATGAACACAATTAAATGACAACCATTATAAACCTGTAGTAATTCAGATGATGTGCTTTGCCACCCTCCTCACACACTGCAGGTCTTCCCTGTTCTCCACTCTATAGCTGGACTAACACACAGTGCAGATGGAGGTCGGCAGGCCCTCCATGATCAGCGGTAATGTGAATAACCAGACGGAGAGGGAGTGAACTTGCTACAAGCTCCAGCGGGAGAAAAGTCTCATATGAGGCTTTTTTGAAAAATGGGAGATATTTGTGATCCAGATGAGGTCAGTTGATATGTGAACATCAATAAACTCTCTACTTCTGGCCCACATATGCCGAGGTAACTGTTTGCTTGCCGACCACCAAATGAAAGATGAGTCCAAAAATGGGGAATTTCATAAACGTCTAAAGAAAAAAATAAAGAAAACACAAGTTATTACAGACTCTGCATCTGTTTACTGCTCATGTTGAATTGTTCTCTTTATTTTGTACTCAAAATGTACTCCAGTCTAGTGTTGTGGAGTGTGCTTGTCAGAACTAATGCGTGTTGAAAGCTTTCTTGCAGATCGTCTCTCTGAAGAATGTGTCTATGGGGAAAACACTTGAGGAAGACAATCCCACTGAGACCGCCTTGCAGATACTTACTTGGCGACAATAGCTGTCCTGCTCTTAGGAATAAGCACAGGTGGCACATTTCCAAAAAGTTTTCTTCAATTGCAAATTCTGATATGATCAAAGTTTTATGACTTTGTGGCAAACAGAGAGAGAGAGAGAGAGAGAGAGAGATGATCTCTCATAACAAGGACACAATGCAGTGATGAGCAAAGATCGAAATCCAAAGAATAACAAAGGTCGGTAAGCTCGTAAATAGCCCTGAAGTTATATGATCCCGGAGGACAAAATTTACTAAATGGAAGCTCTTGCAGCAATACATGGTGTCTGGGAAATTGCTTCCTTTGAGACGTGATGGCTGCAAATGTCACTGTCCTCGTGGGGCTCACGTCCTCACTCAGCAGGAAGAACCTGCCACTGGCTTCAGGTCAGACCTCGGTGGAGATGACCTCTCTGTGTTCGGCTGCTGCTGCTTCTCCTCATATTCCCCATTTGTCTTTCTCTCTTTCTGTCCGCTTTCATCACATTTTTTTTTTTCCTTTTATAACTTGCTCGGGCCATGCATTTCTTTCCCCACCTTCCTTATCTGGCACACTATTTTTTCATATACTTACTGTTCACTCTGCCCTTCTTTGTCCTTGTTGCCATGGCTACTGCCATCTTCAAATGAGGTGGGCAGGCATAAGGACTGATGGAAGATACAGAGGTCTATGATACGCTTGTCATTCATCATTTCCCTTCTCTCTCTCTCTCTCTCTCTCTCTTAAAATCTTTATCTCTTACCATAGAGGAATATCATGCCAAACAAGTGCCATATATTTGGTGAAGCAGTGCAACACAGACATGTTTTCCATCAGCTCAATTTCCAAAGTTTTGCCCCCAAACTTCACTCTTGAGAAATACTGCATAAAGAAATTTATCGGTGATGTCGATGGGATACAGTCCATAAATAATGTGAGGATTTATTTCTTTGAGGTGACACAAGAAAGTGAGTGAAGGATCAAATGTGGATAAACAAAGATTTGTAAGATGTGTGTAAAAGTAAGAAAGATATGCAGCAGAGGAGGAACAAGAAAGAGAAAAGGGGCCAGGCAAGTCTGTGATGCAGATCAAAGTGTCGGTGGCACCCAGGCAACGAGAGAAGGGAAAGGGAGACACATACACACCGCGCTTGTGTTTTTGGTGCCACGTAAGGAGTGAGGCCTGTGAAAAGAAGGGGCAGTGATCAAAGGAAAGATGAAGCGATGGAGGAGGCAAGGGGAAGACGCGGGGTGGAGTGGGAGGTACAGTCAGAGCCACAGGACCTGCGTGCACAGCAACCCTATTGTTCCTCGTGCTATCTTTATGGGAATGTTTTCCTTTTATGATGATCTTCCCTATTTTTTTTTTTTTTTTTTTTTTGCCTGGCAGATGCATGCATGCACCTAAAAACACACACACACACACACACACTGTAACGCCTTTCATTCCAGTTGTGCATCTGCCGGGCAGGGGAAGCTCCACAGCCATAAAAGATGTGGTCAAACTGTGCCTCGCAGCTTTTCGTTGTTATTCCCACCACGGAATATCCACATTCAAAATACTGTCATCTGATGTTCAGATGCGTTGCTGCCGCCCTGCATTACCCCATGCGCCGTGATCGCCTAACTAATGAATAGGAGTGGCGGAGGCCAGAACGAGGAAAACAGCAGGAAAGTTTCTACACATGACTCCTGTGTAGAAGCAGAGGAAGTTATTTACATAATGCCCCTCTGATTACCCGCCTTCCTGCCAGCTTGCACTTTTATGTGTTGGGCTTGTGGGTGAGGTAAAAAAAAAAAAAAAAGAAAGATGTATGCAAAGATCGTGATTTCCTGCTCAGTGGTCCAGTGGCTAATAAGATAATAATTTGAAAAGGTTGACTTTCAGGGATTTGGACTGCATACATAAAAAGGAGCATAGGGAGCATTTTCCTTCTTTACTTCTTAAAAAAAAAAAAAAAAGAAGCTTTTTTTAAGGCTTGCATTGTTGAAATGTGAATCCAAATCAAGTATATGGGGGCAGATGAGTCACAGCAGTAAAGAAAACAACCCACGCATTCATGTTGACAATAGTTAAAGCACATTAACAGTAAATGCACAGTGTTTTATTGTTATGGGCCATAAACTATTTATGGCCCTATTTGAGTGAGGCTGTTGACTTTCACCTGTGATAACCCGTATATGCATTTCCTTGTTCCCAGGAATAAATCAAAGAGTTTCTGTCTACTTATATCTTCCTAAAAACATACAGAATAATATGAGTATATTTTGGACTTTTTGTGACTAAATTGTCATGTATGTCTATTGTAGAAAAATGAACTGCTTAAACAAATGTATTCACTCTTTTCACTGCCTTTGCTCGTTTTTTTCTCACATTAAATTATACAGCCTTGCTTCAAGGGAGACATAGCTGTCAAAGTGTTCCTTTAAAGGAAAGATTTATTTATTCCTTGCATTTGGGATTACTGCAGCTTTCTGTTTCATACAATATTTCAGAATTGTGCTGAGCTAGTATTTTCTCATCTGTGTGTGTAACCACACACACTGTCTCTCCGTGATGAAATGCTTCAGAGGTTTGAAATATGTATGATTTATTTAAAGATATACATTTTCAATGAACATCAAGTATGTTAGACAAACAGCACAAGAGACTAAAGATAGATAGGAACGTGCCTCTTTTAAAAGTGTTAACGAAATATCACAGTGAAGTTTGTGCCAACAATTCAGACAATAGTTTTACTGATGGTCTGACAAGGTAGCCTCATTAAACAGTAAAACCAATAAATAAGACGAGGTAATCTAATTATACAAATAAGCACAGCAGTTCAACATTTAAGCATATATTAGTTTAATAGCTTGGCGATGCAGGCTGACCAAGCACTGGCTCACTTTAGCTTGACCTTCTGGAGCGTTCGTAGCAACATCCACACCAGGTTCATCACAATTAGGTTATTGTGAGTACTATTTCCTTCTGAATCCGGCTCGCATGTCTGAAAAGACCATTTAACCAGGTTTCTAATGATTACACATAGAGTCTAATCAGGTTGTGTCCTAGTAATGACATTTACAGTGCACGCAACACCCCCAGTCTCTTGGGTAACCGAGTTAAAAACAGAGCTCTCACTAGTTATAAATAGAAAAAAAAAATGCTAAAATAGACACAGTGATTTACATTATTTGTGTCACAAGTGATTGATCCACCACCGTCGCCAAACCCAATCCATCTCGTGTCACTACATACTGACGGTGGATCACCACCGCCCAGCAACTGAACACCTTGTACGTTTGCATACAGGCAGGAGAGAACATAACTCACAAAGGTCACGGAGGGGCCGGCAGCCTCGGCCAAGAGGTTAGAAGGCTCCAGTGTTGCTGAGAATCTCTTTAACTCTGTATGAATGACGCACAGCTCGCGGACTATCTGTGTGGTGGAGCGGCTGAACTTTGATATTGTGTGGAGTGAAGAAAAAACGTACGAGACGGCAGCTCTATAGAGGCCAATAGAGGCCAATAATCATTGATCAACGGCACTATTTAGACTTACCCGAGCGACTGTATTCCTCATTTTAAAGTCAACCAAAGCTGTGGAATTTTCCTTTATTCTTTATTTTAGGGACCGCCATTTTTCAGATTGCAATGTTTTGACTGTTAAATCATAAAACACAAACATGACCAGCATGTTTTTCGCCTTTCAGATAATATAAGCTTATTATGTGTGTGTGTGCGTGCGTGCGTGCGTGCGTGCGTGCGTGTCTGTGTTTTTCTTTCTTTTTCTTTTTTCTTTTTGTTGAACAGCCACAACACTCGTTGGCCATACCTAAAAAAGGACTCGGAGTAGGTGACAGGGATGAAGTAGGATAAGGGGGGAGCTCGGTGAAAGAGAGTGAGCGAGGTGTGAGATAAAAGGAAAGGATGGGAGGAATGCAAGAGGGAAGAGGAAAGGTGATATGGTGGGCTGGGGAGTCGACAGATTGATGGATGGCTTTGCTGCAGATGGATACTGAGCAGAAACAGAGCTGCAAAAACACACTTAATCGCACACACATATGCTAACACATTTCAGTGCATTTATCCACTCACGCACTCACACACACACACACACACACACACACACACACACACACACACACACACACACACACACACACATGCAAGTCATGAAAGGACTTGCAAAATGATGCCGATATACACATGAGAAAACAATTACAATTGCACATAAACAGCAACACCAATCCAACAGAGGCCTGCTGGGGTGCATCTTTAACCCATAATGTTTCATTTTTGCCCTTCCCCAACACGCACAATCACACACATACACACTATTAATGTGCATCATACAGCACGGGGCAGTGCACTGACTAATAACTGTAAACAAGTATCACCATGGGGCCTATCACACGGCCCAGTAATGGTTATTACCGTCATCACTCTTCCTATGATTATCTAAACCTACATAGCTAGAGCATCACTCCTAGCCAAATGTTCCAGCGGTGTTTCAGAAATACACCAGATCTCTCCCTTTTTCACTTATTTACGTCCCAAGCACATCTGCTCACAAGGTGTCACCGCCTTGCAAGCTGTGTTAAAAGTTTCAAGCTGATCCTCTGTCAAGGACACAAAATATAACACTTGGTGTCATGTATCTACAACGAGCAGTGACTGACTTGACACAGTGGGAACGGTCCCATCTGGTGATGTGTTGTATGGCACAGTGGTGGCAAACTGCACAAGCTGAGTGTACAATAACCACATGGGGAGCAACTGCTTGAATGTGGTGGAGAAGTGTGAACACTAACTAAACTGAAGTCAACTGTTAAACGCACTACGGCGCCTGATATGAGACCAAATAAGAGCTGCAATCTGTTTCCACTAAAACACATAAGCTGTGTTTGGTCCGAATTTGTTAAAAGATCTTTTTTTTTGGTCTTCAAAGACGTGTCATTGCCTTATTGCATTTGTTCACACGATGAAGCTGTAGCTCAGTGGAAAGAAGAAATTGTCTTCTTAAATAGGTCATCCTGAAAATTATAAGCTTATTCTTATTTCCTCTCTTTCACAGTTTTCAGATGTTAGGTTCAAATCTCCCCTTTGAGCATTGAGGGTGAATTTTATTAGTTTCATTAATCTGGGTAGATTAATGATTCTCTATTACATGGAATAGAAATACTTTATTAATCCCAGAAGGAGATTCTTCATACCAATGGAGGTGGCTGCCATGTAAGGCACTCAATCCAATGGAAGCAGTTTGGGTTCAGTGTCTTGCTCAAGGACACTTCAACATATGGACAGGGGCCTTGGGAATCGATCCTGCGTCATACTGATGGTGAGACGACCACTGTTCCAAATGGTTGTATCATTACTTATGTTTTTTGGTTTCAAAAGGTACTTTATTGTATAATTACTATATTGCCTTATCATGATTATCATGATTCTTACAACAGTTGTTTTGCTCTCAATAATCCAGACATTTGTAGAATGATTCATGTTAAATATTTAAATACTGATACACTCACACTTGAGCGATGATACAAACAAAGTCGCTGAAATTGTTGTCACATTTTTGATGGTCAGATAAGATGCCTCATTCAATGCATGTAATGAAAAGTCGATTTTTGGTTCAGAGTATCAGTTTTAGCATCACAATGATACAGGCAAAGTTTAAAAAGGTCATTATAAGAAAATATCGGTGTTGACCAAAAAGAAAAACACAGATATGTCAAATGAATCTGTGCTAATTAAAACAAATCCCTCCAAAAGTTGCTCGATATTGTTTAAAACATGGATGTGTTTAGTGTATGTGTATGCTTGAGGAGTACGTGTGTTGAATTGAATATTCTTCAACTTATGTGGGTGATAAATATATTAATAAAACTCTGGCAAAAATAAAACACATCCACACACAAGTTGTGATGCACATATTCAGCGTGCCAACTACTCCGAGTGCTAAATTAAAACTGGAGTGAATTACAGCGACATAAGAAAAATAAACAAGCACAGCAATGATGCACAGTGTCATTAAAAACTCATTACTACTGCTGCCATAACAATCTCTTCATTCCTGTCACTCATAAACCACATGGATGTCGCATACCACCTGCCATAACCATTACATTAGAGTAGGTCAGTACTGCAGCAAAACCGATGTGGCTAGTGGGGTTAGCATCGGTAAGTTAGCTGTTGACCAAGATGCTCTTATATTGGAGGGCAACATTCAAAGGGGCCACATGGTGGCGCGGTGGTTAGCGCTCTGGGTTTCCTCTGAGTAATCCAGTTTCTTTCCACAGGCCAAAAACATCCATGTGAGGTTAATTGTTGATGACAAATTGGTCCTAGTTGTGAATGTGAGCTTGTGTGTGATTGTTTGTCAATGTGTGTTTTTCCTGTGACTGACTGGAGACCTGATCAGGGTGAATCCTGCACTCGCCCACAGTCGGCTGGGATCAGCTCTGAACAGGATAAGCTCGTGTGTGTGCAGCTTTGCCAAGAGTGTCATATTTTGAGAAAATGATCATATACCCTTTTCAGCAAGAGTTGAAATAGTTTGGCAACCCATTTTACCGTGTCCTCCAGGTATTCACAATGTTCTTGCGTATAGATTCAAGGATCATGAGCAGCTCCAATCTACAGTTTCCTTAATCAGGTGTGTCGCGTATCTGGTGTGAGCATCTTCTACAAATCATGCTTGATCTTCTGGCCAACCTTCACATTGTACTACTACATTGTACCAGGGCCAAGATATATTACAAATACAATATAATCATCATACCACAGACAACGTGGTGATCAGATAGGAAGCAACGTGCCTCTCCTGCAGGAAGTATCCCCTGCTGGAGCCTTCTGGTAACTACCTCTAAAGGTACCACAGGTTTGACATAACAGACATAAAACAGAAGCGATATAAAGGATATAAATAGCAAAGCAAAATCTACTGTTGTCTAACTGTATCACTGTATAATGGAAAGCATAACATCTCTGAAATCACACAAATCCAAATCAATCCAGTAAAATGTTGTCCAGCTCGGTATTTGTTTACGTTTTCTGTTTGAGATGGATTTATTTTTTAAAATGTTGCACTCCGGGAGCCTTTCTTAAGAAGTGCTTTTTTCCCCGAGACTCTCATAAAGGAAAAGCCATAATGTAACACGCGGTTCCACTTTTGAAATGAAAATGTGGAAACAGTCTTTAGCTAAGGTACCAAGTTGATTTTGCTTCAGGGGGCTTTTAGATTGCCTGTACTCGAAACAATGGATCCAGACTGCTTTACAGGATACATTTTTATGTCACACGTTGTTGTTGTTTTTCTTGCTCAACATTAAATTTTAAGCATGACACTGTCAGTGTGGCTGGTTCTACCGCAGATCTGACATGAATGAACCTCCCATCAAGCCTCACTGAAATGCTTTCGTCTCTGCCACAGCTTTGGATCATTGTAGTTTTAATGACAAAATTAATGTCCCTTTGGCCATGAAGACCCAGAAAAACTCAGTCACAGCAAATTAATTACCAAACACAACAGTAGACAGTTTATGAGAATACTAATTATGGAACTGTCTGCATGCATACATAACAACATTTTTATGATTGCAAAAGCTGCACAGTTCTGCCATTATGCATCTAATGCACAGTTTTGTCCTGTTTATGTTGACTATTGGTGAACATTTTGTTCCTGCAATAAAGTGAGTATCAATTACAGGAATGCTGTCTCTCTGGGTAGGATTCATGCACAATGGAACTCCAGTGGTTCTGCCTGGCAAACCTTGGCCTTTAGTGTGGTTCATCTGGTTTCAGCTTCTTTGAGGTAAATTCGTGGGAAGAACTCATGGAAATGTAGCAACAGCTATGAGCAGGACATGACACACAACATTACATACACAGACTATTACCTCCCGCTCATTGAACTCCTCTGCTTCGCTCAGCAAATAATTTCCGACTATTTAAAATGCTAAGTCTATATTTTCCTGGACACCTCGAATGTCTCGTTCTCTCTCTCGGGAACTGGACTGCCAGAGGTTTCCTGGAAATAGCCTCCCACAGAGTGAGGATTATGAAATCAAGGACATATTTAATATCCAACAATCATTTTATTGCTGTTGCTGTACATGATCCATTATGTACAGATGTCATCAACATTTTGGTGATTTTGTTTTATGTTTATTTTCATTTGTATTGGTTATAAAACACATAGCCCTCGGCCAATATTTGAGTGTTGAATTGACACTGTGCCAAAAACCTGTTAAATATACTTGTCATGTTTTTATACTTGGAATGGTCTAATCCTGGGTGAAATAGACTATACCAAATAAACTTTGACTGGACAGATGGTGACATGCCTAAAACATGTGACCGTAGTTTGAATATTCCACAAAATAGATTCAAAATATTTTAATCTGCTCAGTGTAACAAAATGAGTACGATACAGAAGCTATTCACACACATTTATTCATTTAAAAGAAGTACAATTTAGACATTAAAATGAACCTGAAGAAATTCCCATCCACAGCTATTGTCATTTCTGCAACGTATCCAAACATTCCTGTTCTCCCTTCCTTCATCCTCTCTGCAGTCATAGAAGGCTCACTTTGTAATGGATTAAAATGCCAAGTGAACCAGAAAATACACTTACTCAGGATGATGAATAACAATACGTTTTACTTGACATAAATACACAAGATAAAATTAATTGCATATATGAGCAAGCCCCTGAGAGGCCCAGAAACACCCAAAACCAATTACTGGACAACAGTGGAAAAACAAAACATGTGGGCTGTTTGTTTCTGTCTAATGAGATGTGTAAGAACACATATTGCACATGCATATGTGTTGAAGATTTACAGCGATCAATGAGTAACTCCATGGGCACAGAGATTTGCAATGTGTAGTCAATGCTACATAATGCACCGAAGGACATTTTCAGTAATCACAGCAAATCATTTGATTTTAGATTCCAGGTTGAGGAACAATTAAAGGCAAGCACCATAAAAAAAGGCTATATACACCATGTAGTAGTAAAAACTTTAATTATATAATGTAACATTTTCAACTTAAAATATTATTAAAAGTTAGGCAAGTAAAGTATTGACAGTGGATTAATATAATTTGGGGATGAAATGCTGATGCAACTTTGCAACTCTGTTTTATTCTAATAATACATTACTTGATTCGTAATCACTAAAGTAAAAAATTAAAAATACAAGTAATTTCCAGACTACTGGGCGCACCTGAATATAGGCTGCACCCACCAAATTTCAAAAGAAAAAAGTTCCGAGTTACATGATGCACCTGAATGCTTCACCCATGGATTGGGCATGAAGCTTGTTAACAGGTAAAAATCCCTAAATTAACTGTGTATTTTTTTTTTTTCCAACTGCAGGGTTCAAAGCACGAGAAACATGTAGTGGCTTATAGTCCAGACATTACGGTAAATCAGTTATAAGAACTTGACAAACTAGTTGCTCAGCAGAAACCCCTATTCCATGCAAACTAAAGAATTGTTTCCCACTGAAAAATAGTAGTAGTAGTGGTAAAAATAGCACAAAAGCTATATAAGTAATAACTAAGAGCTAATAGGGTAAGCCTCCATTACTGTATGTTCAGGTCAGCCATAATGGTGGAGAGTTCGTTATTTTCTCACGTGATCCACACTGTGGAAAGTTTGAGACCCACTGTTTGAGACCATCATACTGCTTCTTTCATCATCTCAGTCCTAAACTATTTCAACCAACCTGCTGTTTGTAAAATGGGTCTGACAACTGGAATTTCGCATTTCAAAACCTCTTCTTTTGGAGGCTTTAACAGCTGTTTCTCCAATGAAAAAGGCTACATAGCATTGCTATCAAATGTTTCTATGATAGCCATTCTTTCAATCATCCCTTGCACCAAAACATGCTATAAAAAAAAATAAAAACGGACATTTCTTGATCTTATCACTTGGTTTATGATTGTAATTTCCCAACCCAAAAGGACAAAAAAAAAAGACTGGTGCTTTGTCGATGCATGCTTTTGCAGTACCTTTCATCATCGATCATATACAAAGTATGATAAATGCCTCCTGGTTAGTAATGTTAGCTTATCAAACAAACCTGACAGACGATATCTATGATGGACAAAACATATCTGCAGACTATTACACTGCAGCTGTTGGAGTGAGTTTCAGACCACCTGTGGCCATTTGAAAAAGAGAAACACATGAAGGCTTTAGCTACGGTGCACACAAACTGTGAAGAAGTACTCACTGCTTTTGTGAATCATGTGCAGAAGAGTTTTTGTCAGTCGACATTTCATTGTGTGATATTTTCAGGGTGAACACACCTGTGCATACACACTTCTTTATCTGTTTGTTTGATTGATTATTCAGCAGCCTCTCAACACCTTTATACTTTCCTATCTATCACTTCTTTTCCCCCTCTCACAGCCAGAAAAGCATGTGTACACAAGCTATGCAGGAGGTGAAGGAGGCCCATGCTCATGGCAAATTAGCCACCTGTGGGTAAGCCAAGTGGTGTGTAAATACCCAGAGGAGAAAAGAAATGAACCATGCTGCCCCATCCGCCATAATCTAGGAAGACACCAAATCTAAACTGTCACCCAGAGAGTGGAGCATTCTCCATCACTCCCAGATTGACAGGAATAGTTTTGAAGAAGTTAGATGACATTACTGTAGAAATGTCCAATTAATAGCCTCATGTGCGCATGCACACACACACACACACACACACACACACACACACACACACACACACACACACACACACACACACACACACACACACACATACTCAACTCAGTGTTCAAGTTGTTGAAGTTCAACAAAGAGTAGGAGACTGATATGTACAGTAAACAAAAGCTACTTTTTATTTATTAATCCTTGCATCACTGTTCTACAACGAGATTTGGGCTGCACTGGACTCTACTACTGAATACAGTACACTAGAATACAGTCATTTGAGCTGTACATCTGTTCAAAAAACTAGGTGGAAATGAGAAAGAGTGCTGGATTACATTTTTCCTGTGGAAAAAGGTCTGAGCAGAACCGCCACCCTAATCCGTTTACTCACACACAAATGTTACTAATAGGCACAGCTGCACTTCAAATGGTACTTGAAAGGTGATTGGTGGAGGGGAGAAGGAAAAAAAACAAAACAACAACAAGCAATTTGCATTTTTCAAGCACTGCTCTGGCAGGTGGAGTGCTAATGAACAATCCTATGATCCATTAATCGGGATCTCGTTTTCACATGGCTGTCATTCCAGAGTGGCACTTGAGTTTGTGTGGCTCCATCAGAAGGGCTAATGGAGACAATGGCACCAATCAGGGCAAAACAAATAGTTTTTCTCCCATTCAATTCATCACAAGCAAGTCGGGTGGGTAAACGTATCACGTAAGTGGCCTCCAGGGGTTTGTCCGTGCAATGGTTAACACAAGCAGGAAGGACAAAAAGTGTGCTGTGAGCCGGGTTTTAGAACCAATGTGGCCAAAATGTGGATACTCTCACATGCAATACTACTAAGAACATGATTATCAATGTGATCTTCTTATGGGATTTTTCTTTGTTTTGCATATCAATGTTTCCCTCATGCATCATATATATATATATATATATATATATATATATATATATATATATATATATATATATATATATATATATATATATATACATATATATATATATATGGAGCCCAATGCAACCTTATTCCTCTTATCTAACTCTACAAACTACAAGCATGCTGACAATCAAAATTCTCTGCCTGTTATGTAGGCCACCTTTTAGCTGGTGTTGGGAACCGAGGCGTCAGATATTATTACAAGGTGGGCCGACAATGGCAGATGCGAGTGAGCAGACGCTCACATCAGTGTCTTGTTGCTTGGCGTAAACGGAGAGTGCAGTGACTCATTATCCTCGACATGATCTTGTTAGGTAACTTCTTGGCAAAAGAGGTGCGTGGAAGATGTAGATTGTGGTTATCTTAAACAGTGGTGGCCTAGAATTTTTGTAATGAGGTTTGTAACCCAAAACCTTTCCTGGTTTTGAATACACTGCCTGCTCATTGGTCACCACTGAGTGGGGCTCTGAACCCCCACATGCTCAGGTTGCATCAAGAAAGGCATCTGGTATAAAACATGTGAATAAACAAGATGCACTCTGTGATAAGTGTTCTTCTTTTTTTGTATGTTTTTCTTTTTTTTGTAGCAAACACATTTACCCAAATCATGCTACCAAGGCAGAGGACCATCTATATTTATATCAATTTATCAACTCCAGTTGTTAACCTTAGCATTGTTGTCAATCTTGACCAAGGTTATCTGTAAGTAAATTTAACAAATCAATTTGGAATCATTTTGAAATACCACAGGTAGTCAGTCTATTGACAGCATAGTAAAGCATTATTAATGTGAGCAAACTAAGCTAATATTGCAATTGCACCACAATGTGCTTCACATGGATTTCAACCTCACTATGTATTTATGTCAGAACCATAATATAAACACAGGAGGGGGTACATCCTAATTAGTCATCATGGGGAGCTGTTACCTGTGCAGCCATAAATGATTTATACTCATTGTGAATATTAATACCAGTGAAATTATCACAGCAATCATCACATCCCAGTTTTTCAGACTAGCATTATTCAGATACATTTACATTTTTTGAACCTTTGGAGCAAACGGATGCCAATGATCAAAATAATTGTAAAAGTGTGAATGCTCCATACACATTAACAAACAATATGGAAAATCTACCATGAACCAATGGGTGCTCAGTCAATTTCCCTATTCTGGAATTAAAACTAGGTGAATTCTCAGTGTGAAGAGACCAGATTTTCTGCTTCAGTATCGCTCTTCACCATTCTGGCAAAAAAGATAAAACAAACTTGAATCGGTTAGTTACGTGTCGCCTCAAAATAATGCACAGTGATATGCAAAATCGCACCAATCTAGTCAGGGGACAAAAGGGGAGACAAAGCAGATGTCAAACTATGTTTCCCTGAACAGAGACAGTGGGGTGGCATGTCGCGAGACACTCTTTGAGTGTGTGTGTGTGTGTGTGTGTGTGTGTGTGTGTGTGTGTGTGTGTGTGTGTGTGTGTGTGTGTGTGTGTGTGTGTGTGTGTGTGTACGTGCGTGTGTGTGGTGTGCGTGCGGGCATGTGTGTGTGCTTAAATGTATAAGCACATGTGCATAAACACGTATTAATGTACTGACATATTTGTGTGTTTGTGTATCTGCTACAATAGATCTTGCCCTGTCGCTTAACCATCCACCCCAACCCCCAAAACACACACACACACACACACACACACACACACACACACACACACACACACACACACACACACACACACACACACACACACACACACACACACACACGGAGGGCTTGATACCTTATGCATGAGGGAGAGAGGGTGTCTGGTGTTACTGTGGGGCCCTAAGCCGGTTAATGACGCCGGGCACCAGAAGCCCCACAGATGGCTAATCTAACCATTGTCTTCCCTACCCAGCCCCTTCAAGCAAACTCCCATCCCAGCGGCCCCCCAAGCAGCATGCTACTGTTTACCCCATTCCAACTAATTCTAATCCTGTTTAGCAACATTCTCAGAAATTTGAATGACACCCCCCCCCCCATACTCTGTCTCCTCTCGATTCCCTCTCTCCTCTCTTTTGTCTTTTCAGATGATAAAATGGGGGCTGTCTAGTTGAAGAAGGGTCATGGTTATCCTCACTTCTGTATGGAAGGAGCGATAGGGCCACTGGGGAAAGAATGAAAACACGGCAGAGGGTGGGAAGACCTTGGAATGTTCTTGGTTTCTTTCAAGCAAAAGTTCATGGCCCAGCTAATTAATGATTATTCTTCATAGTTCTTGCATTGACTAATATGCAGAGATGATGGATATGGTGCTGACATTACTGGCCTCCTGATTCTGCTTGGGGAGCCTCCCTTTCTCCTTAATCATATTGTCTGCTAATGCAAGCTGACTGTCAATCTGGGCCCCAACTGGCTGACTGATACTCCCAGAATTCCTTTTCCCGATGTCTACAGGGAGGCTTCTGAATGTGAGGAGGATGCCATGTATGGCATAAGGAAAAAGATGTCACTCATAAGGCGATCAATCCTTTATGTACATGTGGATGACAAGACAAACACACACAGATGCATGCACACACAAACAGACACACTGGTCTGCCTATAACCTCTACCGAAGCAGGGATGTCACAAAGCAGCCTACAGAGGATCAGTGGATTGGGCCTGCATGCTCGCGCTGCCTTTTTGCTCGTCTTTTCACTTTTTGTTTTCATACGTATCAAAGCATTTTGAAGCTCTTTTGCTCACTGTGCTAATATGACACACTGCCATTTATACTGATTTGAATAAGTGGATAAGGGGCACAAAGACCCACAGAGAATGGGGAATGACTTGAAACTCTTTCATCGCCCGTTGAAAAGGACATTGTTACTGTCCGACCTCACCGCCGGGTTCCAGAGGCATTTCAGCGGCGTGCAGAGATTACGGGCGACGAAAGAATCCACTTAACACGTTTTGTTTTGTATCTCTATCTTTTCTTCTCCTCCTATTTGTTCAGCAGTTGGCATATGAAAAGGAGGAATTACACACAAATGGGACCGCTGTCTATCTGTTGCACCTCAGTATTGGCACAACATGACTTCAAAGGCTATTGGAGAGCTTTGAAGTGCAGCTTGAAGAGAAACACCTGCTTTTTTTTTATCGTGTCGTTATAATTGTCCAACACACTGACACTTAACACCGAGCCAAATAACAAGCTTGAATTCTGGGTCACAAAATTCAATGACATCGAGTGACGTAATGGAGAGAAGATCACAAAGGGCACCAAATGATACCTTGCTTTGTTGACGCTCAGGACATTTCCCCTGTTGGGAGTTCATATTTTACTTGACCTTCAGATATTTCTGTCCTACCACTCTGTCAAGTGTGAGCATACAGCTTTTCAACAATTCCACAATGGATCTCTTTGGTCCAAAAATCTTGTTTTCAAAGTTTATGGCCCCAAATCCAGCTTTTCCTTGATTTTCAGCTATTTGAATATTGGACCATAGGAGCTGCATTCAGAATCTGCTGTGTCTGCTTCCTCTCGTGGTGCCATGTGCCACAACAGAGCTGCCTAATTGTGGCAGGAGTCAAAGGGAAGACCTATCTCAATTGGGATCGGCTAAATTTATGGGATTACATTTCTGATTTGCTCATTGTTGCACACACAAGAAGCCAGGGAGAGAGATGACAGACTTTCTTCACTTCTGGGACATCATTCCCAGATATGGGTACACATACTGTATATGTACTTAGAAAATATTCTTAGAAAGCCATTAGAAAGTGAATTTTGCATGATATGATCCCTTTCATAAAGTTATTTTTAATGATAGATAAGAACCTGTCTTTGCATCTGAACATTCTGTTAGATGCTTTTTTTTCTTATGATGTTAAGCATCTTATGATACAGAGTATGAATAATACATTTGAAGTGATCAACTACTGTGCTTGGGCAAACTACAGTCATCAAGCAACATGCAAACTATCAATTACCAATGAACTTTACCAATGCAAAAGAACCATAAACAGTTAAGTCCCAAAGCCAATGGGACATGAATGCATTCAGCTGTAAACGGTGCTGTAACATTAAAATTAATGATCTTCTCTTGAATTTCAATTGTGCAGTGCATTGATTCTTTGTCATCAGTTATATTTTGTTATCATGAGCTTTCATTACTTTATCAAATGTCCTGAGCAACAGTTCAGGTAATTAAGTAAATATACCATTCATTTATAATTGTGCAGTTTGTGCATTCACTTTTTTCACTTAGAAATATTCACCATATCCTGAGGCTGTAGTTAAACGGTTTTTAATGTGAAGATGACTATGCAGAAGCTCTTGACTATGGCTGTTGACCCAGTGGAGCGACTCCACCTCAGTTAATCTGCAGCCATACCTGTGACTTCTCAGTCTCGCCTGTTACCATGAAAATAAAAAGAGGTGTTATGTTTCGGACCTCAAGCCAAACATAAGACATCCTTTCTCCATCTCTCTCCTCTCAATTGAAAACTCATTTCTCACATTCCTTTTTCAATCCCCTTGTCTCACCTTCATCTCATACACTGTGATATTTTACCCAACGAACATTACAGTGCTAGAAGTGCATGCCTTTTTTTTTTTATCTCAGGTGGCACATGTTGGAGACACTTCACAAATTCAACCTCTTCTCAATTTTTCAACAAAACATGCTAACTTATTTTAGTGACACTCTTCTCATGAAATCCTATGTCTGCTGGATCAACGTGGATACTGTGACACTCTAATAGCACAGGAGACAAAGGACATTGAAAGATAAAATCCTTGATAAGAAGGTCCTGGTAAATATGCTGCCAATTACTTTTCTGCTTTTCATCCTGCAGAAGCAAGCAGAAACCTTCAGACACTGTCATGGTCACCTGATTTATTGAAGTCTAACATCAGTCTAACTATCGTTCCAAATAGTGTGCAGTGTGCTTATCAAATTTCACTATTCTAATGATGTAAATTATATTTTCAGTATTGTTCAAGAGAAGTGTCTGGTGAGAGAGAAAACAAATATTTAAAAAAGCAGCTGTGTAAAAACTGGCAGGATGATAAATCCGGCTGGGTGATTAGAACTGCATATTGGTTTAATTTCCTTACTGTAATTTCGGCGTTGCATGCATTTGTTTTGTTCTGGACGTTTTTAGATTTTAAAACACCCTACTCATTCATTTTCCCAATAAGCAGGTATTACATCTTGCACTCTGCGAAAGTCATGGGCAGGCTTAAAAGCACCAGCAGCACTGAGCTACAATGTGGTTTCCATGCTGAGCAATAGGAAGACTCCAGCACAAAGAGAAGCTCTGTTCCCCCTCTGATGAGCCAGCACAAACTGCCAGCCCCCTCACTGAATCATTCCCCTAGTAAATGTCCTTCACCATCAGCTTTTATGCAGCACAGCTCCCTCGCCCAGACTTCAGGCACTGTAAACGGCGAGCGGGGTCAGGGTAATTGAAATCATTAATCGTGTTTTATTCCACTTTGGGGCAAAGTAAGCTTGAATTGAAAGAAGGAAGGTAATGGCTTTGGATAATGTACTAGTCTTTGAGGGAGGCGAACGAAACAATATTGAGTTGCATATACTATTGAGTTTCAGAGGTGGAATAGTTGTAGATCATGTTGTTATGCCGTCTTAATAGAATCAGATTTATTTATTTAAATGACCATTGTTTTGTATTTATTCATTAGGTATATAAATATACATTTTCCTATATGAACACTGGTGTTTCAAAACAGAAAGGAAAAAGCGAAACCAAAAACAAAACAATCACAATTTTATCCAAATTAACAAATCATTACCACAATGTGTTTGCATTTGACATTTAGCACTCAGAGGATATAGCAAATGCTTTTATAACATATCTCTACACCAGACGGCATTTAAGCACCATGCAACAGAGCACCCTGGGGTGAAAGAGAACATACCCTGCAGCCCCATGGGGGCTCAGACACAATGCTGGCAGTGCTGGTTGTGACCTCGAGATGTTCTCTTGCTGCTTCAGTCAATTTGTGTTTGTCACCGCTACCACCAGCACTGCACACCGTGTTCTTTTTGTGTTTTGCCAGGCCTACCATTGACCCATGTTCGGGATGCATGATGATATCGGCACATTGGTATCTGCCGATGAACACGAAATAAAGGAAAACGCCTACGATCGCACACCGAGCACACCATGAGCATGCTAGACTGTCGGTAAGAAAAAGAGAGACATCATCTGGTGTGTGTCCACAGGAGCCAATTTTCACATGGAAATGGTCCGCATCTGAAAAAAGGCTTTCCTTCAACCGCCACACTTTTGTATGGGACAAGGCAGAGCGCAGCGATTACGCACTGCCACAGGAACCAAGTTTGCTTTGTGCCACAAAAACATATTCCGGCTTGCAGTGAATATGTGTATCAATCATATTGCACTCATGTTTCGCGTGAAGCATCACTAGTGTGTGAGCCCCGAAACTCTTTAGCATGTAGCATGTAAAACGAGTTACGTGCTGCGCCTGAACGCATCGTCTCGGGGGCTGGCTGTTCCCGGAGTTCAAACCAAAACATTTCGACTCAGTCGCAAACGTTCTCTTTTATTCCTAAAAACCTTCAGCGAGAGATGAGAAATAAGCTGTGCGTTTGCTGAGTCTGCCCTTGTTTTGGTTCCATCACTGCTGGTTTTCGACGTTTTATGAAAGTTTCCCGATGTGTCGGACCTTAGCACCCCACATTTTATTTCCCCAAATTTAGCGGGATTTAACTTTAAGCTGAGGGCAGCCCTGGGGCGACACAAGCAACGCGGCTCGAGATGCACCACTCTGTTCCCAGCATGCCCGGTGGTGCCTTTCACATAGACAGTGAATGGGAAGCGGGAAAATGATGGATCCTGTGGACACGTGACACGAGCATCTGTCAACTCCAGATTATATCAGTATTGGCATCGGTAATCGACGATGTTTAGTTTTAAAAATATTGACTCATCAGATACCAGCACATATTCAATACTGCGCCTCACTAACTCATAATATTCTTCTACTTCTCTTGGATGTACTATTGAATGAATGAAGGAGGTATTTCAAACAGCTGTTATCGTGTTGCTTGTTTGGTCTGTTTTTATTTTTATTTTTGTTTTTATTTTATGTTTCATTTTTAATTTTTAATTAAAGACTTATTTCTGTTTTCATATTGCTCTTTTTTAAAGGTAATAGTCATAACACAATAAAGCATTAAATTTTTCCGGATCTACATTTGTTTGACGCTAGCCTAGTTTCATGCCTAAGCCTATAAAACATGCAGATTCTGCAAAGGTTTGTTGGACTCTTTAGTACTCGTCAGATGACATCTTTCTGAAGACGTCGCCGGTGTCATCTGCAGCAGCCCGGCTCTACTTTGAATCATAAGCTATTTTGGCCGTCTGTTGTCTCTCATTTCCCTACTTGGCAGGTTTTGGGAATTTCTGAAAGTCACCAAAGTGGCAGACAGTCTGCATTACCGTTAATCCTTCCTGGTGGGACTTTCTGCTCAGTCCTTGTTTAAACTCTGTGAAATGTTGATTCACTTCAGCTTTCTCACAGCTTTGTCACCCGCTTCCATTTAGAAATAGTTTTATTAGCACTAGTTTGCCAGAGATGACTGCAATTTTGTCATTATCCATTTCATTCTGATACAACACCAGGATACAATGTTTTGTTGTCAAGCACTTTGCTAAACCTGCTTTGCATCATTAGGAAATGTTTGGTCCAACATTGACACGGACAATTTGCTAAATTTCCCACAAATTGCCACAGATTATTTTATTCAATCCAGAGTTAGCTGGGGGATTTCAGTAATAAAGAATACAATGACTTTACAATATAGTTTAACAAAATGAATGGAAACATAACTTTACCTGAGCTTGAATTAATTCTACAGATTGATTAGAACTATTCTTTTTGCCAAATTCTCAGTCAGCAAATTGCTTACTCCCCCCAGGAACATTTGTACCACGCACAGATTAAGTTTAGCTTTAACCAATCTCAGGTGTAAACTAATTGTTTTAAAAATGTGTTTTAAAAGGCCTTCCATCTTCTACAGGGTAATTTTTTTTGTAATGCTTACCACTGATGAATCTCATCAGCCTGTAATTAATTTCCTATCAAGTAATTCAAATAGCTTTTCTACTGAACAGCAATTATCTGACTTAACTAATTCCAAGAGTTGTACGAACTCATTTTGTGCCCTGATTGAAAGCGATTCATCACAGTTGGCAATCTCTTCATTTCAGCTGCGTTAGATGTTCTCTTGCTTCTTTCGGTTGTCAGAAAATATTCCCTTACATTTCATAACATATATGTCGGACTCAAGGGAAGTGAGTGCCCCATATTTAAAGTTGGCTTTGCCCCCAACCTCACACCTCCCCACCCATTATGAAACGACTTGTTATTTTCAGTGCACAAATTCAAAGGGCAGCTATCAAAATCAGTGATTAGAAGAGGACACATTGATTGACACATCAAGTTTCAAAATTATTCACATTTCAATGCTGTGACTCAAAATTCAGCCAGGTGACATTAGCATTTAGCTACGGCATGCTACATGTGATGCGTTGAGTGAAACAACTGATTTCTCGGGGGTAAATGAGTGGACCTGCCATCAGCCATGTAGATAACAGGCACCACACGTGTTATGGTTTCATGCTTAAAGTTTTCCTTGACACACAAATATATACAAAAAACAAGGTTTTGATGAATGTGGGACTTCCGAATACCAAGGTTTTTTCGTTAAAATGAAACACTATGAAATGATATTTCCCTGCAAGTCATGTATGGGATTTGTAAATACTTCTCACGCATGCACACACACACACACACACACACACACACACACACACACACACACACACACACACACACACACACACACACACACACACACACACACACACACACACACACACACACACACACTCAAGAAGCATTCAGCTGTCACATTGCTGGTCGGTGGAAGGGTATGACAGTAACACAGTCGCCATGGTTGGAGTGTTTCCTATAGGATGCACTGATAGCATTAGCTTTATTTTTTTACTGGCGCGAATCCATTTCAGCATGAAGGGCAAATGAGGCGAAAGGCTGTGCTCGAAGAACACAGTACTGTGGAACTAGATTGTCACATGATTGCATTAAACCTGCGGTAAGTCACATTTTCCTCACCGGAGCTGAACTCAGTTCCTCAAACTTGACCTCTCGTTGACACTCAAAGCAGGGGGGAGATGGTGATGGGGATTAAAAGAAAGGTCTCAGACAAGTAGTGGGGTGTTTATATGAAATAGGGAGACGAGAAAGAGAAGACTATTGAGAAATCATCATCCCTTCAGAGTGCTGCTGTATTGTTGTATTTTTTTTCCAAGACGCCATAACAAAGACTTCCCACTATAATCACTGCTACTCCAATGCCATTGAATCGATTCACTTCCACTCTTCACAAAGTCATTTTTGAGAAACATGAGCGTCTTTGTGGCCAAGGTAAAGCATGTGCATGTTTGTGTACAGGAATGTATGTTTATGCATGCAGATAGTGTGTGTGTGTGTGTGTGTGTGTGTGTGTGTGTGTGTGTGTGTGTGTGTGTGTGTGTGTGTGTGTGTGTGTGTGTGTGTGTGTGTGTGTGTGTGTGTGTGTGTGAAAGACAGAAGGTGAACACCAATTGTGTATGTGAGCATATGCAGAATGTCCCTCGCAGGGGAAACAGAGTCTGGTAATTATTACCAGTCCAGTGGAGGGTGCACATCCTGAGGGTTCGGTCCGTAACTACAGCCAAAATAACCTCAACTGCAAATGCCAGTGAGAGTTAACATTGAGAGAATTGAGCTTCTGGCCTGAGGAGGTGTTTAAACTTAATTTAGAAAGTCGAAACATCGAGTTGCACAAGATACTTTTTTTCTTCTGAGAAAAAAAAAAGGATAATACTGCAAATATATAATAATTAAATTAGAGATCACATGATGATGCTGAAAGGTTTCAAGTGTACATTTGAATTAAAGCCTAAGTTATGCAAATAAACACCACCTAAAGACTGCAATCCAATATAACTGAACTCAAAATCAGCTTCTCTGAATCCAAGCAGATAGATTACCCCGATTGCAAAAATGATGTGTAACGTGCAAACAAACACATGATGCAATTAAATGTAATTCTCATGCAGCCATATTTTATTCACAATGGGACACTGAAAATGAAAGAAAAAAAATCTAACATTTCTGGAAAACATATGAGCTCATTTTGAATTTGAACTCAGTGAGACTTACAATAAGACCATGTTAACCATTGTGAAGCATTGCAGTATGTGCAAATACAAACCAGTAAACTGAAATCACTGCTTCTTCTTTACATGGAACCCGGACATAATGATTGTTGTGACCCATGGATGCAGCAGTAAATCTATCTTTTTAGTTGGTTTCCCAGGTTGAACAACAGCTTCAAGAACTTTCACATTTATACTGCTTATCCATGGTGGTTGTTGAGGTAAAATGGTAAATTTTCTGTGGTTGTAATTCTTGTTGTTACTGTTAAAAATAGGAAAAAAATGTGTCCTACGTAATAAACTCCTTTTACCCATCATTAGACACAACTTTCAGCATGCAAGTACTCAAAACATACTTTACAGATTTTATAAACCTGTATGCTTCACTGTTTACATTATTTAGTGAGCACTTGTATAGTCACACAAAACCGTAAACTTCATTTTTTATGCAGTTGTTATGTTTCCAATTATTCAAATATTGGGCGCAATAAAACAACTAAGAATTAAACTATTCATGTTTTTAAATCAATGATTTTATCTCAACAATTATTAGATATTTTTATTTGTTCAAATTCAAATTATTATTGTATGAAGTTTAATTTGTATATGCCATTAAATGTCCATTTAATGGCATTTTGTTAAATGATTCACATGATGATTCATTTATATGATGGTTTGAGAATATGTAAGTTTATCAGTAAAATGCATCCTGTGACATTATTTAATAATGTAATTAGTTGCTATACTATAGAACCTGTGAGATACTCAAACCCTGACTGTTTATTTCAATTAAAACAGAGAACAGAATTATGTATAAAATTAAATTAATGAATATAAAATGTCACATTTTGTTACAGATTTTCCATGGGGAAAACAAAGGGAAATTCAGTAATCTTCCATGTAAAATTTATTTTTGTGTCATCAAAACCATTATATGAGGTGCAGGTGCTGCTTCATTTCAACTCGGTAGCGTGCCAGGAGAAGCGGTGCGTCCTGTGCTTTGCTGTGTCTGAGCACGTCTTCCAACTGTCTGCCATGCCTCTCAGCCTATGTGATGGTTTTTATCACATCATACGAGACCACTGAAGCATGTGTGGTAGGAGGTGTGCTTGTATAGTTGTTGTCGAGCATGTCTAGATTTTTATTTTTTTTCCCCCCTTCAAACCTGCCGCTAATCCTGTTTTCTGCTCCCGTCAGGCTGGGATGGTGTTCATATGTCAACACAGCATAAACACGCTCTCTGAAGACACGCACACTTTTTTTTGCAGCTGAGTATGAAAACATGAAAACCACCAGAAATGTGACCACACACAGTCTCATTTCCAAACACACGCGCACACACACACGCGCACACACACATGCACGCACGCACGCATGCACACACACACACACACACACACATCGAGCAGTCCTCAGTCAGGTGTCGACAAAACCAGCTGAGCGTGGGAATAGTGAAGCATGTGCAGTTAAAGATACTCGAGGTGAGAATACATCAGAACAAAATTCAAACTGAGCGTTCCACTTGGTTGTGATAGAAGATTGACTGCAATAAAAACACGTCTTTCTGAAAATCACTGGCTTTGTAATTAAAGTTTTCTCTGTAATTGCTCACCGATATAGTGCGAGGATCAAGTGTGGGATGAGTAGGAGAGACGTTAAGCGCACAATTGATGAGCAGAACATATCTTCCATTAAAACGCTGTTGTAGCAATTTCCCCATAACGGCTGACAGATTCTTTGTCTTCTATCAACACTTGCAACATAACACTAGATAATACTGTTTCACAAATTAGCACATTCTGATCTTATTATAGAAGCTGAGTTTTATGGGCTGCCTTTGATGTGTTGAGCATTGCTTTTATTTCACATTTTCCATGTGTTCAATATGACATGCTCAAACGATCTGGGAAGTAATGAGAGGTAATTGCCAGCTCTAACTATCCCTCCATCGAAAGGCTTTATTGTTCTTTATTGGAGACCATTTACACCCAGATAGTGCACTCTGCTAAATTAGGCTTGATGCAAATCTTTGTTAATGAGCAATATGTGAGCACAGTGTGTTCAGTTGTGTCTCGATACAGCGATTAACCACTGCGCTTACTGGTGTAGCGCGACAACAACGGCTATCCTTGAAGCCGGAACGTCCGATTAGTTCATTTAAATCCGTGTCAAGTTTAACAGAACGATGGCTTCTCTGTTTACCAGCTGTCCTACATTTTTTCCTGTCACAACTGTCCTCCTCATCCTTCTTTGAAAAAGAGGACACGCTTTACCCAAGGTGCATCACGATCTGGCCTGTGTTTGACCCCATCCGCCATGTTGCGATGTCTGGCTGTTAAAGTGGGAGGGGGGTTGTTGTTGTTCACGTATCAGTCATTTTTATCCAATCAGAATCCTCCACGACAACTGTTCCCGCTCCTGAGACGCCATAGCTCAGTGGCGCGATCGGAGTCGCGTCGCGAAACAAACTCAACAAAACATCACAGAAAAGGCGTCTCCGAAATGGAAAAAAAAAATCAGACGATGTCCCACTTTTCAGAATACTTTTTTTTTTGTCCCCTCCACTGGCACATCGACATTTTTTCTGCGTTTAGTCCACATTCAACCAGCCCTTCTTTCTTCTTTCACTCTCCGCCTTTGTTTCGTGACAACTCTCACTGTTTACAGGTCACTGGCGTTCCAGTGAGTTTGTAATGAGTTGACACTTGGTTCCTCAAAAAAACACTTTGCTGGCCTTCGAACTCACACAGCTGCAAGAATGTTAGCACATTTTCCAACACCCCCCGCCGGCTCACCTTTGTCCGCCTGCCACCTGACATTAGACTGCCTCGCAATGGTCTTGTTAGAAGGCCACAGTGAGGTCAAGGAGTAAGACTGGACACCTGATGGTAGATAAGAATGGCTAAAGTTTATGTGTGAACAAGAAATTAATTTGCTTCTTTGATCTAATTTTTACGGCTCGTTTTAGTTCTGCATCGACACAATGTTCTCTGACTGTTTCTAAAGTAATTTTGGTAAATTAATATATACTGTTTCTATTAACGCAAACATTTTATTCATTTGTTTGAGCTACAACATTTTAAGTTTAACCATTGTGTTCAGGAAATATAACTTTGACATTAACTTTTATAATTCTTCCCTTTAATTTGTATCATATTTTACATCCTCTCTTTGTCTGGATCCCTGTGGTCAGTCTGGCCTCTAAAATAGTTCAGTCGTTTATTTGTCATTCCTGAACCCCTAAAAATCCTGCATGACCCACCGGACAACTCATGCGAACAATTATTGTCTTAAAAGAACAACAGAGAACAAGTCACAAAAGGAACAGATGAAAAATACAATATAAAATTCTTGCGGCATTTTGTTTAGAATTAACTATTGGTTGTTTCTGTGATCGTTTTCATAAAAATTTAAAATAAAAAATGGATAAAAAGGGTATAAAATGTACCCTTCAGTGGAACAGAAAATGCAGATAATAATAATAATAATAATAATAATAATAATAATAATAATAATAATAATGATAATGATAACAATAATAATAATAATAATAATAATAATAATAATAATAATAATAATAATAATAATCTAATTGCATGGGGCCCTTTTGTTTTCCAAACCCATGTCTATGGTGTTTTGAGCTTCATGTTTTTTTAGTTTAGTTTTTTTTTCCATTTGTTTTTTGTTTTTTCAAAAGAGAACACAAATGGAATGTTTTTTGTTTTTCTTTCCGAGTATGGATACCAATGTGTTCGGTCTTGAACAGTATGTTTGCAGTACTAGAGATAAGGCAGAAGCTTTGAATGTGTGCGCTCTTCAATTCATCCTTTTTTCTTTTTTTTTTTCTTACACAGCTCTCAAACTTCTTCAACCATGCCAGGCTGTTTTTCCCTCCATAAATCAAGGACAGTGGGGAGGACGAGGTGTGATTGCTTTCACACCCAGGAAGTAATCACACCAGACCTGCCACAGCTCTGATTAAGACTGATAAATATCGACGACCAGTTAATGAGATGTCAGGCAAGAACAAGGCCCTTCCCTTCATGCCTTCCGATGACACCAATGGAGAGGAAAAATGACCTCGACAATGTCATGGTGTCTTTCATGACTACAACTCAAAAGCTATAACTTATATTTAGTTGGTGCGCGACATCATTGATGGCTCCAGCAAGATTATGAATGTGAAAGAAAGAGCACTGACCAGCAGATGTTTGTGGGGAAAAACTGTATTTATAATTACATCAAGCAATCATTCAGTAGAGCAAGTTTTTATTCCTTCTGCTAACAGATCAAGACAGACGTGTCGATAACAAAAAGTCACAATTTGCCGGTTGTGAACCTGCTACAGTGGCCACTGCACAGCTCATACAAGGTGATTACCATAACTATGACTAGTTCTTATTTCAGTATGAGAAAAATCTATTGAAATGTCTCATTAAAAAATGTAATTCTAACTATGCACTACAATAAACTCCCACAAATTGTCACAAATAAACCTCCCCCTATACACTGGGGACATTAAGTTTGCAGGAGACTAGGAACAAGTAAATTCATTATCTCACCAAACACTGCGAATGCACCGCGTTATCTGTGAACATAATTCCCCTGAGTAGCAGGCCCACGTCAAGGCTTTTTTTTTTTTCACCATGTGATTTATGCATCATAGAAGTAGTATTATGCTCTGTTTACAGTAAATTAGGGCTCGATCTTGATAACCGCAGCAGTGAGGACATCTTATCTCCTCACAGTGGCGTTTTGATGTGCATGTTCAATGGCCTTGCAATACCTGAAGGTTGCCATACCTCTCGCATGTGACAGATTCCCACCAATTGTCCAGCTTTGACCGTGAACTCCAGGTGACCTCATGGTCCCTGGGTGAAGTTCTGTTGAATATTGTTTCACTGGCAGACATGCTCAACCCATCAGACGGAGCGACCATGCAGCTGCACCCGATCCCCCAACAATAGGATGCTTGTTCAGTGCCAGGGAAAAAAAGGTGGGGTACTCTCTTTAGGGATGGGGCAATGTGAGCTGGTGGTCAAATACTTCAGGGGTGAGCCATCACGTAATCCTTTGTGATGTCTCTTTATTCAAAAGCAATTGTCTTCAGGTCAGAGGAATAGTCAATGACGTGAAAAGAAGTATTTATTTTGTGCTGCTTTTAAAGATGATTTCCATGTTCATTGAAAGACATCATTATTATGATAAATGTTTCTGGAATTGCCCTTGTGCGATTTATTGATTTGTCGACATAGTAAATAAAAGAATACAATGACAACAAAGCTGCTATAATTAAACATGAATACATGTCCTTATATATTTTTGGTATTTCGGAATCCTGGGTTCTTCTTTTGACACAGGTGCACCCACATGAATTGTTTTCTTTTTTGGAAGTGTTTCCCAATTAGTGAGTTGTTGGGCTGTAATGGTAATTAGTCTTTCCAGTCGACTGGTGTCTGTGTACAGCTCGGCTGAGACAGCTAAACGCCTCGCTATTTGTCCAGCAATTATGTCAGGTCCCCATGTCACCATACAGACGTGACCAATTAGCTGTGCCAAGCTGAAGTGAAAGAGAAGGATTATGGCAGAAAAGATGGGAGAGGATGAAAAAGTAGACAGAGACCGGGTGTGCGAGTGTTAGTGTGGAGCTAATAGGGCAGGGGGATGGGAGTGGGAAGTCTGTAGGGGCGAAAAAAGAATAAAGACAGAGTCTGGCTTTTGAAATAAGGGTAAGGATTGGGTTAGGAGGTTTTAATGCATTAATTCTCATTTACATTTTTTTTTTTCATCTGTTGCCTTGTGATCATGTTTTCATTGATCCTTTCCCTGACCGACATGTGGCTAAGACATGTAAATACGTCGTTATATTCATGCTAATTCTGCCTGCCTGACTGAGGAGGGATAAAAAATTAATCTTTATTGACATCCTAATAATTCCCCTGTGCATTTTAAGACATGTTTTGATGAAACTGTACTGCTGACAATCAATTTTCTCCGGCTAAAAGTAATGTGACACTATGTCAATACTGATTTTTAGTTCATCTTGGCATTGGCTTATATTTATATTAATCCGACAAGTTATCAGTCGCCTATTTGGGATAAGGGATTGATGTAATATTAAAACATTTTGGCAGTAATGGACGAGTATTTAATACTACTGTGAATTAATACAGCTACAGTTACTGATGTTTCTGTGAGCTTGTTACTCATTCCTTTTTTTAAACAGTTGGAGCTCTCTCTCTCTCTCTCTCTCTCTCTCTCTCTCTCTCTCTCTCTCTCTCTCTCTCTCTCTCTCTCTCTCTCTCTCTCTCTCTCTCTCTCGGCCCCCATCAGTTCCCCTTCAGCACCGTGCTGTGTGGCTGCCAATTGATGGGTCCAGTCTGTGAAGAAATTTCCCCTGTAAAGTATGATTCTTGTTTTTGTTTATGAAAACAATGTAAAATTACTGTGGGCTTAAAGTGTAAACATTTAAGGACAATGTATAACAAATATCAGTAATATTCTACAAGAGGTATCGTGAGCTCTTAGTAAAGTAACAACTCTGTGATACATTATTATTTTTATGTACTGTATATTATAATACAATTTTGAGGTTATGAACAGTATCCGCTTGCTGTAAGTAAATTGTCAGGGGATGATCAAGTTACAGCATCTCAACTGATTATTTGCACAATCAAGCAGCCACTGTGGCTTGATATATTTCTGGCAAAGTTACTTGATTTAATTTGAAATCAATCCAGTAGGTAAGATGATAAACAACCCGTACCTTCAGATTCTTCTTCTTTGCCATGGGCTTATGTAGATTATGCAGATGAGCGTAAGACACATTACACCTGCCATCTATAATCCTTTATGAATCTTATTATAAATTATAATTTATAGACATGCCCATTTGTAGCGTGTTTGAAAAGTATTGTAAATGCATTATGCATTAGACCTCCATAAAGTGTCTAATATAAATACATTTTAGCTTGTGAAGTACATCACTACTTTTTATAAGAAGTAAATATTGATTAGGATACAGTAGGCAAATTATCAAGTTACACTACATGGTGAGAACTGAAAAAAATAGAAAAACAAAACTTCCTTTATTGGGTGTATTGAAATTATATAGATTAATTTGAATAAATGATATGTCACAGGGTCTATTCTGTGATGGATGCATGATTTTATTTGATTTATTATTATCTTTTGTTATAATAATAATAATAAAAATCTCACTAGTGCCACAATGGCAAAGTAAAAGTGCATGATTTAAATACATTTGAACTGGAAGAAGATTATTTTCAGGCGCTGTTGAATCTCCAAGAAATTGCAATAAATCCATCATCTGACTACAACAGTTTAAAACCCAAGACGTTGAGGTGATAAAAATCATTATGCCTACTGCAACATAAAAAATATCCCACATAATCCTCTGCTGAAATTTATCTGAGTGACTTCAGTGGTGGAGCATTTTGAAAATATCTTCGCTTTGCAGAAAACAAGAGAGATGGGTGCAGGATTTATTTAATTGCACGCGGAAAGGGGGAGTCAAGGGACGAGACAGGGATCAGATAAGGTAGAATCTATGATCTGAGCATTTTTATCCTTTCCACAGGAAAATAAGACCGTTGGCTCAGTGCCGGCAGAGATGAATTTGTGGGCTTGAAAAAGAATTATGAGAAGTTATTGGCATGTCTCCACTGCGACAACAAGCATATATGACCACACACTCACAAGGAAACACACGCCAGAATCAGAAACCGCGACAGTAAATGATGGTGATGCTGACGGAGTGTTTGTTTTCTCAATTGGAACGACTTCATCAAAGAAAACATGTTGCTGGGATATCTGATTAAAGATACATGAAGGAAAGAGTATGAATAATAATAACTGGCAGTAACTGACAACCAGAGCTGTGACACGAACAAAAAATAAATACTTTGTTCCTTTTGTTGGTACTTTTATACCTTTTACTTTTATTCGACACAGTTAAACAGAAAGACTTACGGTTTCTACACCTTGTTTCATTAAAACTGGCTTCCCACTTGTTGTCGAGAGGATAATTTGATGGGAGAGACGCAAGGACTCAAAGAGAGGAAATCGTTTTTGATTGATGAAAATGTGATACATCATGAAATTAAAAGCCCTTAAAATGAAATGTTAGTCATTTATATACAGTCCAATTAGGTTAGGTTCTTTTTTGTGTGTGTGTGTTGATAGAAATCCATTACATGAATTCAGTAATCATTTATGCCATTGCTGATGGGTGCCGTTTAATCCATGAGGATATCCGTAGTATTACATACAACAATGTGCATGTGGGAACCCATATGTGTGCAAATAAGCATGGATTGAAAATCATCCAGAGAGATGTTGTTTATCACTGAATTTTAAAATCCAATGCTACTTTTTGTTCCTTTTTTTTCTTCAGCAAGGTCCAGAACCTCCACTCCCTTGCTTTTAATGAAGTAAAGGAATTGACTCAAGGTAATGCTAATATTTTTGATAAAAATGGGAGTGCCTTTGCCACCTTTCATAATAAGTGGAGCTATTGAACGACACGAGTGGGATAATCAACCGTAACACAACACAAAAGACTCAGTCAGGACCTCGGTTCACATTTCTTAAATAATTTAATTGCAAAAGGGTCTTTAAAAAATATTTCTACAAGAATGCATCACCATTTTTAGTAGTTTGTATCGTATGTTTGCACCATTAAATACATCTCAATGCTTTTCAGGGACTTCAAAAAAATGTCATTTCCTGGATCTATAGTCGCTCAGTTTTAAGAAGACTGGTTTTTAAAAGTGACCAAAAATGTTTGTGTTCTAAGTTTGTTATAAGACAGAAGAAAAGACAGTACTGTATATATTCAATTAAAACAGACAACTAAAACAACAACAGCACAAGAGCTGGAAGTGAGGAGATTTCCAGGAGGGTGAATGTGTGTGATCTGTCAATCTGTTGAGGACGCAAAACATGGAAACTGAATTATAAAGAATGTTTGGATATTTCAAAACTTATTGGCACACACATTAATAACAACATCTGGCAGCTAAAACACAGCTGATCACACTGATTCAGTACAAAACAATGTTTTTGTTTAATTCCATACACTCCAGCCTCTCGCTCTCTCTCTCTTTCTTGCAGGCACACACACACACACACACACACACACACACACACACACACACACACACACACACACACACACACACACACACACGCACACAAAAAGGAAAGCACACAAGAGCACGTTTCTTTCCCCTCTCTGACTTGGAAAATATAAAACATTCTCATGAATGTGTGAAAAATCCACTTAAAGATTAATCGTTTGCAGTTGCAGTTGCGGTGGTGTAATCTTTTAAATATGTGCAACAGTGCCAGTTGAGCTCATCGCTCATGGCTGGTCGACTTTGGTGAGCACAACTCCGGATCCCTGAGCACCATGTGCACCTCATCAATAGTTCATCCAAGCTCCAAACTGCCATTTTTCATGAGCAGGCATGTCTGCCATCTGATTGTGTTTAGACCCATTCATCCTCCCCCCTTTCTGTGTTTGTATGCCATCAACTGTGTCCTATTTGGTGCCACATGCAAGCTTGCAACCATGGGGCTTAGCTGATGGGATGATTGAGCTGAGACGAGGAACAAGGAGTAACATTCTGTATTCATGAGAAACTTTAAATAGAAAGGATTTTTGATGATATCAATTCTGAGTCTGACTTTTTCAAATGTGTTCTCTGTCATTGTTTTACAATTAAAGGGGCCATATTATTCTAAATTCTCTTTCTATTGGTTTTTCAACAGTAACATACCTCCCCATACCTGGAATAACACCCCAGAAGTGCAGAAAGTCCATCCTCTCTCTCCCTGGCTTGTTTCAATTTTTGAAAATGTGTTGCTCCAACGAGCCTATATGGCGTTATAGGGGTTTTAGCTCATCCTAATTAAGGTAGGCCCTCCCTTTGACCCTCCCACAATTCAAAGAGTCAAAGTACTTCCTCCTCTTCCCAAGATGGGCATGTGTGGGCGGAGCCAGTCCAACTCACACAGACACAGCAGATTCTGAATGCGGCTCCTATGATCCAATATTCAAGTGGATGAAAACGAAGGAAAAGCTGGATTAGGGGAAATAATCTTTGAATACAATGTTTTTGGACCAACGAGACCCATGTGAAAGTGTTGAAAAGCTGCATCATGCAACTCCTTAAAAACTAAGGGTTGTTTTGGAGAAAGAAATAAAAGTCCACCAGAAAAAGAATCGTCCTGGGTTTTTCACACATCTGCATTATGTTAGGAAAACAAAGTGTTGCTTATGCAAACATTTCTTACACCGAGGCATTATTTCCTCATTCAATAAAAACTATGAAACTATTTTTACTCATGTATTGTTCTTTTTAAAAATATGGGTTAAATTTTCACTGAATTGACTACTACGTTTATTACGCCTGGGGTGTAGTCAAAGGGATTAAATCAACTGAAGTTGACGTTGAATAAGAAAATACAAGCTAGGAAAAACATTTTGTTTTGCATAATGTTGCCCATGATAGCTTAAGGAACTTAATCGAGGCTGCCAAACTTGTGAAACACATAGTAAGGCCATTGCCATCATCAGTATAGACTTAAAACAATATATTCACATATTGCATTGATCAGCTCCTGACCAAATATTGTTTAAACTCTCTGGAAGACCACACCAGTGATGCAGCCCCACTCCTCAAACCCACTATCATCAAACACTGCTTTGTAAGTAGCACAAAATGTCTGGGCACAGTGATGCAGCTGCTATCATTTAAAAAAAAAAAAAGCGAGGCTCCACGCTGTCCGCATGACACAGCTGTTGATCCTACCCTGTACTAATCAGGCACAGCAGCCCATGCTGGGGACGATCACAAACCAGACAGGAAATGAAGAGAGACGGTGATGGGTTGACCTGCCTTATGCCTCTCTTCGTATCATTGCAGTGTCAGATTAACAGCTGCATGAATTGACCTGACAAGACAAAGAGCAATAGGTTCCTCTTCTGACATCTCTGAGCGCTCTGATGAGGATCCTGTTGCGAAGAGGGAAACTGCAGGTGCTGTGATGAAGCCCCACCTCTCGGGTGACTGAAATGACTGGCAGTTGTGCCGACTAATTAACGCCGGATCTTCTCACCAGTGAGCTTTTTAACAGTCACACATCAGATGGGCCCGGCTATATTTGAGTAGGTAAACATTGAAAATAATGTGCCTGATAGACAATTAAGAACAGATCTGTGCGTCATACTTGCTGTTTGTATGAAATTCTGAATAGATATGGGGAAAGTCTAATGTCTGGTTGGGGCGGTGGACACACAACTTCAACATACTCACTCTAAGTTAACACTCAGACAACGATGTATGTAGGATAAAGGGACACATTTTTTTGTTATACTATGATTTAAATAAGGGTGTTCATCGCTTTCACTCAACCTCCAGCCTTTCAGTCTTCTTTCTTGTCATCCATTGCCACCTGGTAAATTCACGCCGAATCAAACATTTCACAACAACACTGCATTTTTGTCAAAACACAATTTTTCTTTTGTTATCTCATTTTTGTTACAAAACATGTACAGGCTGTTTAGAACAACAACAAAAATACAATATCCAATTTATATGTACTTTTTTTTTTTTAATAATCATCAATTCATTAGGTGAATCCTCATGGAGTTTCTCTTCCTTCTGATTGTTCCAGTCCACTGCACCAATTGGCCTGAAGTCCTTCTGGGTATTCGTAGGGGAGGGGTGTGGTGGGAAGGAGGGGTTTGAGTGTGAGGTACAAATAAATACATAGAGCAGAATGTCAAGAAATTAAAAGAAGGACTTTGATTATTTCTAAATCCAGATAAGAGTAATTAAAAATAAGGTGTCCATCGTGACTTGTGTCTGTGTGTGTGTGTGTGTGTGTGTGTGTGTGTGTGTGTGTGTGTGTGTGTGTGTGTGTGTGTGTGTGTGTGTGTGTGTGTGTGTGTGTGTGTGTGTGTGTGTGTGTCCAAAGTCCTATCAGGGATTCATTAAAAAAGAATGTTTAACAGTTGTCCACATAATATAGCATAATTGTTTCAGATATATTTGCTCCTTATCACAATTCAGTTCATGCGTTAATTCTCCACGGTGGCAAATAGCGGAAGCTGTATTGTACAGTATAATTGTGTGCAACTTGACTCACCCACACAACCAGGCACACAAAATCACACATGCACACGCATACATACCTGCACACAAAAATACAAAAATGCACACAAAAGGCCAAGTTTTCTTCCCATATTGTTGCCCAGTCCTCATCTACCCCTCCCGTCCTCCAATCACGTGAAGCGTCCAGTAGGAAGGAGGAGGGGGTACTTCAGTTTGACCGGCCAATTGAATCCACAATTTCTCCAACAGGTGTAACAAAGCCAAAAAAAAAAAAAGAATGAAAAAAACAAAAACAAACAAAAAAAAAAATATTTGTGTGGACAAACAAAAATAAAAATATTTGTATGTGTACAGACACAATTGATGAACAGGGGTTCCCAAGCTGTGAAACTATCCTGAGTCACTTCAAGTCAGAATGAAGAGTCTGGATATCTACTGAGGATCCAGCAGCCAAAACAAGTGTCCACAACTGGGGCTGGCTTCCTTAGTCCTCTTTGACCTTGTGTCATCCTCTTGACCTTTGAACGCAGCCCATTATATGTCCTTCTTCAACCACATTAACCTTTTCTAGTGAGTGCCCTTTTAAATGACACACCTTCAATATGAAGATGGAGAACAACACACGTGCACAATAATACTACTTCTGTCAGGGGAGACGTCGCTCCTCTCTCTTGTGGTCTGATACACATCTGAATTTTTTGATGTGTGTGAAACTTTTAAGTTCTCCTAGTTTGTGTATCCAGCAGAGCTGGCCTAAGGGGTCAAGGAGAAGGGCTCTTGAACGGGCATCAGAGAGTGACGACTCAGTTACAGGACTAAGGCCAACTTTACTCAAAAACACTCGTGCATGCAGACATCAACTCACTCCAGAGCTGGTGAGGCACGCATGGGAAATAACTCTCCTCTTTCTTTCAAAACACACATTGTTTTTGAGGTGGGGTGAGAAACATGACACATTTAAAAAAAAGGCAGGAAGAGGAAATGTAAGTGGTAATGAAATAAAGAAAAAAAAAATATTCAGAGGCACTGCAAGCCAGTTTCATACTGTTCGATCAGCAGAGATGGGTCAGGCAGCAAGGGTTTTCCAGTGGCCCTCTCTAGCAGTTTCTCCCCCTTTTCCTGTCTGGCTGTCCTTCAACTGCATCGGTTTGTATATCCTGCTGCTCACACCTGGACAGGAAGTGTTTGGTTCATCTGTAGTCTCATGTCCTGAATGCTACCCAGAATCTTCTTTTGGTGACCAGCCAATGTTACCCCTATCCGCAGCAAGTCCCTGTGTAGTGAGAAGAAAACGGAAAAAGGTGAGAACAGATGGCAAAGTTGTAAAATCAAATAATTAAAACATAAATGTAGACAAGCATCACACATTCAAAGCAGAAGTTTAAATTTCCCTTTCCATCACAGGTGAGCACACACTACCAGGTGGGTGGGAACTGGAACAAAGGCATCACCATGGCAATAACCCATAAAATAATCCCCTGAGAGCAAGTCAACAAAATATTCTGTTAAAGCCAGTGTAATTTTTAATGCAACGTACTGCTGTTACCCAGCAGGTGGGTAAGAGGACTTGGAGTCAAAAAGCCATAACGGTAGTTAATGATTGAACAGCAAACTGAGCTACTGTTTACAGCTGGAAAATCTCACAGGGAAGCAACAGTTTTCCCCATTCTTGGAGTGTTGGGGGAGGGCGGAGGGGGGGTGCATTGGTAAATCCATTTTAGGTTATCCTCTACTGGATAAAATCGGTTTCCCAGTAGTGTACAAACACGAACAAGCACAGACACAAATACACACACACACACTCACGCAGAGTTTCACAGTATATTCTGTCAAGTCTTAGGTCTCCATGGGTTGTTTACCCACTGTGTTGTCATTTTGCTTTTCATCCTCATGGTTCCTTGTATTCCTTGACATTTTGTCATGCCTCGAACCTTGTCTGTATTCATGTGCTTTACTGTTTTTTCCGAGTCCAGTTATTGCAAGTCTGGTTCTATGTAGTTTCTGTCTGATTTATCAATTGTGCTTAAATCTGTGACTTGGTCTTCTCCACCTGTCCAACTTTTAATTGCTCAGCTGGTAACAGCACCTGCCTGACTACACCGCAGACAAAATTACCAAAACTCTGTCTTCTACTTGTGCCTTTGGGTTCTTGACCTGTGTTCTTCACAGAATTTCCTGGTCTTGTTGAATACATTTCCAAGGATGCTTGGGATTACTGCACTAGTCCCCACTTGTCCACCCAAGTCCAAATCAGGCAAATCCCCAGGCTTTCAGCCTGGTTTGGCATAGTTTGCTCATGTCAAGGGGGATTGATGGAGGTGTATCTTTGCAGGGGTCCAGCAAAACTGACTGTGCCACCCCACATTTTCTGTCCAGGAGTATCGATACTACTGAGCCCAGGCTCAGGACAATTAAATTCCCCAGTATGTACCGATAAAAGCTCCAGGCCTCCGACACCACTCCACATCTCATCTCTGGTAAGTTTTTTCCATGTTCCCAAGCAGGCTTGAAGCTGCAATAGACTTAAACCATACCATCGACACCATTTCTCACCATTGTTCAGGGGAGATTACGTCCCTCAGCTCTGTAATGTGGTCTGGGAGTACCAATATTTGCCAGCTTTGTGTTCCCAACTCTGAGGGAGTCCTGGGGACCTGTCTTTGTCTGTTCTTGAACCCGCTCTGAGGGGATCCATAAAGACACAGTGTGCTATATTCATTATTGTGTGTTTTTTTAAAATTTCTATTCTTCTATTGTGTAAAAGTTGCACTTTCGGTACAGAACATGTACTTAAAGCATTTCACTGCACATTATACTATTTATAATGCTTGACTTGACTTGACTTGACATTACTTTCTGTGCTCCGCAGAAGTCCAGAAGAACTTGCCTCTGTTTTATCTGGTGCCTGTCTCTGGGGGGGGGGGGGGGGGGGGGGTTCAAGAGACCCCACCTATGTCTGCTCCCATGCTAGCCTCATAGAGGGGTCCAAGTGGACCCACTTTATATGAACGTCTTTGAATGGGTCGATCAATTTCTGTGCCCATGTCAAAGGGGCCCAAAGGATTTGCCTCAGAGGGAATCCAAGAAGACCCGCCTTAAGCTGTTCCTGTGAATTCCACTGACTGATCTATGCAGACCATCCTCCATCTGTTCCCTTGCCCATTTTTGAGAAGGACCAGTAGGACCCTTGTCCATACCGTGCCCATCTTTCGGTGGGTTTAGGTGGACCCATCTCTGCCTGTTCCTGTGCCCATTCCATGCTTGTCTTTCAAAGGGTCCAGGAGGACCCTCATCCATCTGTTCCCATGCCAGTCTCAGAGGAGATCCAGGAGGATCCACCTTGATCTGTTCCCATGCGTTTTTGTGAGTGGTCTATAAAGACCCTCCTTCATCTGCTCTCTTGCCCATCACTGAGAGAGTTCAGTAGGACCCTTGTCCATTTGATACTGTGCCCTTCTCTTGGTGGGTCCAGGAGGACCCACCTCTGTCTCCTCCTATGGCCACCTCAGGGGGTCCACGAGGGCCCTCATCCATCTGTTTCCATGCCAGCCTCAGAGAGGGTACAGGGAGACCCACCTTGATCGGTCCCTGTGCCCATCTTTGAGAGGGTCCAGCATTGTCAGTGGTCTGTTTGCCATTTCATGCATGTTGCATGTAAATTAGTATGTGTTCATGTGCTCCTGGTTTCTCAAGTCTAGTCATTTCAAGTCTGGTCCTATGTAGGTCAGGTCAGGAATAAAACTGTAGTAAAATTCGAAAATGCACGCACACATACACATACACTTACACGCAGGACACCCATCTTCCCTGAAACATGCTGAAGCATCCTAACGAACCTTTCATGAAAAAAAGCATTTTTTAAATATAATTTTCAATTGCCGTCAGCACAGCAACTGAGAAATAAATGATAATAAATGGCGACAATTAGTAGGAATTACTGGCCATTAAGGGCAACAGAGAGGCCCAGTACACCACATCAGTCAATCTACCCAAATTGAAACAAATCACCTCAACCTCTATTACCTGTTTTGCAGATAATGAAGATGATTTATTCATCATAACATTCATAATTCAGTAATTTGATTGTTGGTAGCCTCCAATCTGTAGGACTCCCATTAAATCCTGCATTTAAATACGACCAAAGCTCTACTATTAGCAAGAAATTGCATATAAGTAGCTTTAGTGCTGTGAAAAATTGTGCATCGTTTTTTTCTTTTTTATTCCCTTTTGAGCTGGTAGGAGTGGGGTATTAAATCAGGAAATTCAAGGGATTTCCATCTAATGAGGTAAGAGTCATAGTCTATATTACTGAAGGTCCTGTAAATGTATTTTATTTGGCCTATTATGTATTGAATTATGAGGAAAGCAGAACTGTTTATTCTTATTTTCTATGTGAATATTCCAACGAACTTTCAATAAATGTCATTACCATCAATTTGGACATTTTAAATATTGACAAGGAACATTTTTTTAAAGGGTTGTCTGTAGTACTACAAGTCATATCTTTCTGTATTTCCTATACACGTTTGCCAGCACACACCAAGTGTTTTCACTGGGATAAATATCAAAATATCAAATGTCTTCTGAACTTTCGTTTTGCATCTGTTTTTCATTTGAACTTTGAATCGACTTCTCCACATATAATAATGATAATGTCCCATTGGTGAGCTGCTACACTATAGTGGTCCAAGGAGCTGTTCGAGGCCAAGGGCCTTGCTCAGGGATTGAACCTGCAAAATCTCAACCCCAGGCTCGCCTCTCTTGCTACTAGCCCACCACTAGGCCACCACTGCCCACTCATGTTGAATTTAGTCTTGAGAAATTGTTATTCCCTCAAGGTCATATTTTGACTATTAAGCTCAGAGAAGTCAATCACATCCGGCCTGATTAGCTCCACTCACTCTGCTGTCATCTGGGCCACCAGGTCAAAAGAAGCAAATCCAGCGTTGACGAAGTTGTCACGGTAGCGGCTCATCTTGATGGCATCCAGCCAGTCCCCCACAGTGGTGAAAGTGGTATAGTCTGGCACACAGCGGTCAAGCAAGGGCTGGGATACCCTACATTGGGAAGTGGGGGGAAGAGATACAGAGAGAGAGAGGGTTAAGGTCGTCAATCTATTGCCTCTACTGGCCAACCTCACCCCAAAACGCACCCCGCTGAGCGCCACCTCTCCATTTCTCTGCGTCTCTTTCCTCCCCATCTCCCCTTTTCTCCTCCACATGTAAGGAGCTGTGTACAGGTGGCAAGGGTACGTGCATGGTAATAAGTTGAGTTTGGACACTTTTAGGACTGTGGAGAGACTGGCTGGAGGCTTAAAGGGTGGATATTGGCACTACAGCTGGTGAGGCGGCATAATATGAAGTAGATATCAAGCTAAATCTTAAAAATGACCCCATATATTCAAATTTCATGCCAACTGACCAAAACAATTTTGTTGAGCGGAAATAATCACAAATACAAGTGTTAGAGCCATAAACTGTGCATAGAAGGTGCAGAACATACATCGTCTGCAGATTAACAATAATCCATCTTTGGATGATGTACTTTCATGGAAGTATTTTGTTGCTATTTATATTGTCATCTATCGTGTTGCCTTGAGATGTCAGTGTTTGTTTTAGAAATAAAAAGACAGGGAAAACAATTCAATTGTATTTGTGTTTTTATTTTTGTTGCACTTTTCAACCACCAACGAATGTGTTTTAAATGTAATCCAAGATTGGATTCCTTGTGGTATTTGTGACATTATCATATCAAATAAAACTTGGGCTGTTTGTATGAACAAGGTTCTCACAAACAGGCGATAAGTAATGTGCATTTTTGCACCAGGTTTTTGCAAGTACAGTACAGTCACACAGGGGTGGCTTTAGATGTTTGGGCACACGGACTGGATCTTGATCTACAAAATCGGATGACGAGACCAAAAGGGACTCATGCAAGTCAATCCCACAGAAAATGAAAGACTTTTTTTTTTTTTCTTTCAAAAATGCGAGCAATATCAATGGAATGTAAACACAGATGTCCCTCACATATGTCTGTGGTGGGACATCACAAGTGACTCATGGTACTGTGGAGTGTGGAAAATATGACTCACATATCTGCATGCGTATTTGTTGTTTCTAATGCGATTTTGTTTTTTTTTTAATCCATGCTGTCTGTTTTTGAAAAACCATCCGGGTGTATTTTGCACACCTGTTGACAGCTCAAGAACACTTTAAAAAAAAATTCTTGTGTTGATCAATGCAACAGATAGTGAGGCCACCTTGGGAGTTTTAATAAAACTGTGCAACTACTCAAAGTGAAGTAGAGCGGATGAACAAGAGGAGGTGGCGGTGGAGAGGATGACGGGGAGGTGCGGGGTAGAAGGTAAAGGAGAAGAAACAGATGAGGGAGCAAGCTAAGAGAAAGAACACCACTGTCTCCCCTCCTCTCTGCTCTGTTGAACCCTGTCATCCTTTTTGATGGCATTAGATTCATTAACAATTAAAAGAGGAATGGAGATAGAAAGCGGGAGCGAAGGGAAAAGGCATGAAGGGGGAGTTAATAACAGTGATACAGAGGCTCCATTGAGTGGTGTAGATGGAGTGATTTTTAATAAGGCCTGTACTTCAGAACCTAAGGCCTCGGGCTGTTTTTAACACCAAGCTCTGGCTTCTCTTAATGGAGCATTGTTGGTGCTACTTCTTTAAAGTTGGCCTCAATGTTGGCCTTCAAGTAGAAACAGTAGGAAAAACTGGATCAGACTTTAGGCAGATTTTAAGATTTTAAGATTTTTAACTGGAGAGAAAACTAGTCAGCTGCAGGTTTTTTCAGTTTCTGTGAGGTGCCGCATTATTTTGAACACTGGTTGTGGTTAATTTCTAACGTGAGACTATCCATTTACATAAGAGTTTAATATGGAAGTAGTCGACCATCCATAAAGTTATTTTTCTCCATGCATGTTATGTTGACTATATAACCTTTATAAGCCAAAGACAGACAGTGTTAGCTAACCTCCAGCCACCCTTCAGTACCGACCAGGATGGCTGCATCATTTCTCACTCCTCCGTTGTTAGGTTTGTCGGCAGGAGGCCACCTCTCCGCTGGCCCGTTTAAAATCTCGTTAGTGGCTAATTAAAAGGCGCTCCCATCTCTTTTTTTGCATCGCCTTAATCGAGCTAATTAACCGCAAGCCTAATCTTCTAAGAATGTCAGTCTGGTGGCCAACCGAGACCCTTGTTTCCCCCATGAGCCAACCCAAGACTGTTTGCAGCCCTCCCTCAGGACAGAAAGACCCTGATGGAGGAATAGGTAGGTCACCCCCCCCCCATTTTATGCTCCAACTCGATTCACCTTCTCGCTTCCAAATTCTTTCAAAGAAACAGCTTGCTAAGAAAGATAGTTCAGCTAAATGTAGATGATATTGATTGAACTTACACTTGGTGGAGAAGTGGCATCGGCGGCTGTATTGAGCGATGGTGATTCGGATTTGCATAATGGATCAACTTTAGAACTAAAAATTTGTATGAGCCAAAATGTGAACATTATAGCAGTTAAGAGATTGCCGAAACTTAATCAGAGTGGCTCAAATAGATTGTATCAACTATTTGTACTATTTGTCCACTGGTACTGACTCCCTCTTGTCTGGCTCAGGCAGTTCAGTAAAGACCTGAGTGACATTGTTCAATAAACTGATCATGCGTAACAACAGTGGTGTAGCGGTTGGCGCACTTGCTTCAAGGCAAAACCTTTGCCAGATTGTGCTATGGGAGCCTATCTGTGAGTTCATGTTTTTTTTTTGTTTTTTTTCCAGGTACTCTTTTTACTCCCAGTCTAAAAATATGCTTTTGAGATTCTAAATTCTGACTCTGAATTGCCCACATATATATATATTTTTTTTATTTGTCTGTACATTTCTGCCTTTCTAATTGCAATGTGACGGACTGGTAGGGTGTAACCTGCCTTTTCCCAGAGTCAGATGGGATCATTTCAGTATCCCGCAACCCTGAGCTGGATAAAGGTTTTGAAGATGGGTGTATATTATATTAAAACAGCCATCAGATCCTCATGAACACAGGACTTCAGAACACCAACATTTTCAGAGAATAATGGTCACACCAATTCATATGTGCAGTACAACAGCAGGGAGACTCTTGCTAAGAAGAAGCATTATGGTGTAATTACAAGTTTCACAAAACATACAAGAGCATATACCTTAAGTGATCACTGCTATTTCATACGGATTCTGTATTTCATTGCACATACTGAAAAATAAGTTAACTTACCCAGTGGACTGTGTGCTGTTGGTGACCACCTTGAGGCTGGCGGCGTTGCGAATGAGCTTATCCAGCGTGGCTACAATCTGGGTGAATTTAGGTCGAAGATTTCTCTCTTTCACCCAGCAGTCCAGCATAAGCTGGTGGAGAGCTGTGGGGCAGTCCATGGGCGGAGGAAGTCGATAGTCCTGCTCCACAGCATTTATCACCTAAGAAATTGGAACATAAATCACAATGACTTCTAATCACAAAGTGTTGAATATAGAGACAGGGAAGTGGATGCAAGGATAGGTTCATGACAGCATAGAAATAAATATCAGTGTGGGAATACAAAAGAAAACATGTCAACATGAATGCAAGACATTTGCATATTAAATATAATGGCATGTGTATCATATATACTGTGCAAAAGTTTAAGGCTGGTATAGAGCAAAAAGAACTGTGACAGTTTGGTCAAAAATGAAAAGTTTATTTTCATCTCTCAATACTAATTGCAGAGTGTATTAACAAGACTGATATCTGTGTTTGGTGTGGCCATCTCTGCCTTCAAAGCAGCAGGATTTCTCTCGCATCAAGGTTTCAGTAGGAAGCACTGAGGTTGTCTGAAAGCATCTTTTGAGAAATGAGCAGGAGTCTTCTGTGTATTAGTCTGGTTCAACTCCTTCAATGTCTTCGTGTAAACCCTGAATCAGTGGGGACCATACCATCACTTCCTGGACCGTTTGTTATTCAAGCAGAAAGTTCTTCTAAAAAAAAATATATATCTTTGGAGTTGTTTCCCCACTGCTGCAGAAAACATTTAGTGCGAAACGCGAGCCTTCTTGCTGGTGTTCCATGATGGATAAGAAGCATTATATTATACCCGCCTCAAGCTTAACCACTGTACATGCATATGTTTGTGTTTGCATGTGTATACATGCATTGCTTCATTAAAAAAAAAAATTTCCATCACAAAGGGCTTAAGTCTTTCTATTTTTTTCAAGCTTACGTCTTGATTGCTCATGTCCCAGTACGGTCGCTCTCCATACGACATTACTTCCCACATGACAATCCCGTAGCTCCACACATCACTGGCTGAGGTGAACTTCCTGTAAGCAATTGCCTCAGGAGCCGTCCAGCGGATGGGAATCTTCCCTCCCTGTGGATATGCGAATGAGTAGGTGAGCATGAAATACTGGAGGGATGGAGCACAAACAGTCACACACATACAAGAAGGAAAGAGAGGGTGAGAAAAAAAAACATCTAAGGGAAACACTGATGCACAACACATGGGTACATGCTGTACAACATAAACACCACATACACAGAGGGTTAATCAATCACACATATACAGGGAAATGATATGTACAAAAATATGAGAAGCTATAATAATATTTCATAAAATAACAACTGTATTCAGTAATATTGTTATAGCTGTTGTTTGGACTGCTTTAGAAAAAATGAAATGAGAAAGCCGAACTGTAAATGAGATGATTGGTATCCCATACCAGCTGTGTCTCTCCAAACAAAATATCACACAATTTGACACCATCACTTCCTGTCACGGAGAGTGTTATTTCTCACTCTTAGTGACATTGCTTTGGGTGTTTTTCCCTATTTTGCTTTTGCCTCACTAAACAAGACATACATGATGGAAGCAACGACTAACGACCTCCTTTTCTGCTCAGAAAAAAAATGTCAAAATGTACACAAACAACCACTCTCCATCTTTTGAAAGGAACATAATTGAAAATTTAACAAATCCTTTCAGAATTGAGCCGAGATGTCTTTGATTGCATTGAATCTTATGAAAACAGGCATGCTTGGTCTTGATTTTTAATACACTTGCCTAAGTGAGATGGGCCAGAACAAAAAAACAAAAAAAAAACAAAGTCTTTCTGAGCCAGATTGATCCTGTTGGAATTATGCCTTTAATCCACATGAAAAGGAGCTAAGATAAGTGAGACACATGGAGGGTAATATGTTGCTTGGGGTATCTCTCAATGTTGATTTGAGACATGAACACACAAACAAATAGACACATGTAATGTACACTTTGACTCACCAGTGAGCTGGTGTAGGTGGGGTCTGTGGGGTCGTCTTCGAGGAAACGAGACAGGCCAAAGTCAGACACCTTGCACACCAGATTACTGTTAACCAAGATGTTACGTGCAGCCAAGTCCCTGTGCACATAGTTCATATCTGAGAGGTACTTCATGCCTGCTGCGATACCACGCAGCATCCCAACGAGCTGGATCACTGTGAACTGCCCGTCATTGAGCTAGCAAAAGAAGAGAGAGGGTGACAAAAATAAATTAGATCAGAGATCAACGTTGCATGTTGACATGAAAATATGCATATCTCTTATGTCTTTCAAATTTCAGTGTCCCCTACTTTCTTTGCAAGTTCTCTTACCTGCATCTTTTGTCTCCCTTGATATGACACTGTGATGTCCCTTTCTTTTCTATTCTCCTGGTTCTACACTACCTCCAGCTCTGTATCTTTTATTACTCTTTTTTTGCTGACAGACAATGTGTGATGTGACTTTGTGCCAAAGATTCAAACGAGATTACACTCTTTGTAAATGTCACCAACTCCTTGAATGCAGAATTTGTCAGATATCCACTCTGGCCTCTACTGCTGAGCTTAAGGTTTTTGTCTGATTGTGCTGCATTGCTGTTAATACCCCAGATACATGTTTGTAAGGTATACCTTACAAAAACATATAACCACCGTACGTAATGTTTTTGCTTGTCAAATAGCTTACCCGCAAAAAAGAGTCCAATGCCCCATTCTCCATGAACTCAGTCACAATCATGACTGGTCGACTCTTGGTGACCACACCTTCGAGACGGATAATGTTGGGGTGGTCAAACTGGCCCATGATGGAAGCTTCAGACAGGAAGTCTCGTCTTTGGCGGTCAGTGTAGCCCACCTTCAGAGTCTTGATAGCTACAATGATTTCCCGGCGCCCAGGCAGCTTGAGCCGTCCACGACACACCTCCCCAAACTCTCCTGTGAGAGCCCAGGTAAGACAGACAGAAACAGCAAGAGAGACAGAAAAAGAGAGAGAGAGCAAGAGAGATTTATAGAGAGAGAGAGAGCAAGAGAGAGAGACAGACAGACAGAGAGAGAGAGAGAGAGAGAGAGAGACAGACAGACAGACAGAGAGAGAGAGAGAGAGGGGGAGGGGAGAGAGGCATGATGGAAGAGTGGAGGAGAGTGGGGGGAGAAAGGGAAGAGGGGACAGTTAACTGGTTAGAACCAAGGAGCCAGGGAAGGGTAGCAGGACGGGTGAGACGGGGGCAACTGCAAGGGAAGCCAGGACTCTAGGCCAGTCTCAAAGGATGATAGTGAAAGGCGGGAGACATACAGTGGCTTTGTATTGTTAAACTATGGATTAAAAGAGACAATAAAGTGAGTGAGAGGCATGGTGGTAGATTGTGAAAAGTTGTAAAACTGAGAAAATAACACTGAAAAATGGGTAAAATAGGGTCATGTGAGGGGGGCAGAGGAGGAAGGGGTAAAGGATCAGGGGTGCTAAGCTTCAGATGGACAAGAGAAGCGGCCGCAGGAGGAGGACATTGGTGGAGAGAGGAGCTTGGGGGTTCTTGGGGTCATGGACGCTTTATGTTTAGAGCCTACACGAAGCGTGTGCAAGAGTAATTAGGCAATGAGGCAGGTATATGTCAACATAGGTGCAATGGTGACAAGGTGAGGGAGGTTGGGGTAAAGGGGTAAAGGGGCAGAGGGATGGATCGAGGAAGGGGTAGGGGAAATGGAGGGGACAGGGAAGACAGGGGTTGAGGGTTTGTCACTTTAAAGGTCAATGCTGGGAAGCGACGGGTTTCAAGTAGTAGCTTCAGCAGTAGAAGAGTTGTCGTAGTAGTAGCAGTAGTAATGGTAGTAGCAGCAGCAGTAGTACGGGTTTCCCATCTCTGCCTTCACAACGTCTTCCATTTCATTCAGACACAATTGCTAAAACAACTGAAGCTTATAAGCAAATATATTACTTTCAAGTATAGCACATACATAAAATATGTCATTGGCTTCAAACAATATATCAGACATGTTTTTAAAAACAGGAACACAACACAACCACATATGAGGTGTGGGGGCCAGGGAGGGGTCAAATACAATAACCTAGCCGATGCTCTCTTTTTAATTTAAGAGATTCTCACAAAATTAAAAAGTTGGCATGGATAGAGAATACTAATCCTGGACAAGAAGCAATTTAATATCTCATTATGCATTCAGGTAGAAAGACCTTTAAATATGGAAGCAGTTGACAACTATAGTCCTTAGGAACTACATTTTCAATCAGAAACAATTGAAGACAGTCATAATTCTTGTCATAATCTTTTAGCATTTGTACTTGAGCTGCAATAACAGTTGATTGGCCAAATGAACATCTTTGCACCGTGCTAGAAATACATCAAATGGGTGTAACTGCTGGATATAAAACAGAATAAAAGCAGAGTGTCAACAAGTAGGCAAAAACATCCATATCTAATGGATGAATAAATTGAATCTGTAAAAGCACATGCTCTGCCAGAAATGTCTGTGTATTCTCATTTGCCCAGGTCGGAGGCATCTCTAAACAATCGATCAGCTGGACTTGGTCATATATCTTGAAAAAGGTTTTTGCCACTTATCGAAGTGGCTTCATCATTGCTCTTTTTCCAGGATTAGACTCTTATTCTTTACTCCTTGTCTTTTTGTGGGGGTGAGGAGGTGGGGTGGGCGTGTGAGTAAATGATCGCCTCACAACATCAAAGGATTTACAACTACTCTAAAAGCACATGGCTTGATAAATGTCAAGAGGCAAGGTAAATGAGGCAGGCTAACTAAAAGGGGGTGCAGCTTGAAATACTTTAAACACAGGAAAGTGCTAGAGACATCTAAAGACTAAGAAAGGTGTTCCGAGGACGAGTGCGGTAAGGGAAGGAGCACAAAAAAAAAAAGGGCTAGCGATGAATTGAGTGAAAGTACCGCTTGGTGTGAAGTCCTCTAATGGTATGGCCTGGAGGTGACTAGCAGCCTTCCCCCTGTAGCTCAGGAGCTTTGGTGGGTTACCTGCGCCAATGACCTCCTCGATCTTCACGCAGGACACATCTATTTCCTTTGCAAACTCGCGCACAGCCTCGTTAGGGTCCTCATAGGTGAAAGGGTCAATGTAGACCTTCATTCCTGGCGTTACTATTGGGGATTCTGTAGCAGAAAAAAAATTGAAGCCCTTTTTAATCAAGCATACAAAAAAAAACAATTTTAATAGTGCTTTAAAGCTGAAGCATTTAGGCCACAAGGTTTATTCTTTAGTAAACTCAGCCATTTCTATGTTGAAGATCTATATGGAAATACTGCTGTTGAAATGGTGAGTAAAAAATCAATCTTAGCAAAGAGACTTACTGTACTGCTGCAGTTTCTCTGTGTACTCCGATTCTGAACCATTTCTCTGTTTTCTGTTGAGAGAGTTGAAAAAACTAACTCAATCACATGGACACCAGACAGCAAAGTGCAAATACAGGAAAAAAACAAACCCAAACTGACCAAGAGATAAATGATAGGTTGTCCTCTGAGATGTATTCACAGTGTGATTTGTCTTGGGAAAGATATTTACTTCTTTTTGCACCGCAAGCAAGGAATGCCCTGACCGGGATTGTATCAGTGTCTCGTGATGAAATGATTCATACATGGAGACAGTCATGCATGTCTGAACAATAGGATATCGTACCATTGTCTGAATCATCAAGTGAAAACCATTCACTCTCACAAGCCACCAAAATGAGCAGCTGAGGCGAAAGCAGACCCAAAGAGCAAAGTCAGCTGTCTTGCCTTCCTTGCCCCGTAGACATAACACTGTTCATTTTAATTCCGCTCGAATCTTATTTTCTCCTCATGGAATCTCACACTCTTGCTGGCATTCTCGCGTTTCCCCTTAATTAATTTATCTACTGTCTCTTTCTCCTTTGTGCTCCACTCGCAGTGTCTGCACCATCCTGAGCATTTCCCTCTGCACTGTAGTGGGGGTGGGGTGGGGACACAGACAGGGGGCTGGGTTGTTGAAATTACATGTTAATGTGCTTCCTTTGTTGTTGAACCAATAACCAGGGCAAAAAAACCCGATGGTGCATCTGATTTCAAATTCAAATTTTATTCTGGTAAATGCGTCGCTGTGTTTAGTGTTATTACTATTTTCTCTCTCTCGTTTTTTTTTTCCTTCTTCTTCATTGGTCGTCAGAGAAGTGGCTTAACCAAGACCCCGAGAAAGACACAATGTAGCAGTGTGAAAATAGAAGAGAGTGAAAGAGGCAGGAGGGAGAATAAGAGGAGAGGGGGGGGATCCAGGGAGATTATTATTCAGTCTAGTGTGACCGATGCCCACGCTTGTCAGGCACTGCCTGAACTGGCTTGTGGAGGGAACCCGGTGGGCGCCAGTCAGCAGTGGGTGCCAACCTTTCACACGCATTCGCTCACTCACACTCAGACGCGTGTGCACACACACACACGCACGCACACACACACACAGACTGCATTTGCTGCCTGACAAATGAGTGGTACAAAGATGAATGACTGTGGTTAGACCCAGCTGATCAGACTGTCAGACTTTTAAAAAACGTATGAGCAACGGCTTGTATCTTCCTAGTCAATTGAGCTCGGTAGACGGGGGCACATCTGGGTTCTTTGTGGTCAGGCAACCACACAGTTGATTGTGAGTGCTGGGCCATGAGGGCAGGCCTATCAGGCCGAACAGCTGCTCCGCCATGCTGTGTCCAGTGCACAAAGTAGCATTTTGGCCAAAGCTGTTGACAATTCACAGATTCAGCGGGCTAATCTGGCGTTCAGTGGCCTCACAGGTGGCACGGCAGTCCACCGAGACTATCCTAGGGTGGTTTGTAGGATATTTAAACAAAGTTGACATTTGAAGCTATCGCAGTTTCTAAAACTTCATAAAGAAATGATGACATGATTTAGTGGGTGATGCCTGTGTAAAGTCTTTATTTATGATAATTTTTTAAGCACTTTAATGTGCTATCCTTAAATATAATATTCTTCAATGTAAATCCTGCTGCTAATCTTTTATGTTTAGGTGTTATATTCTCACCTGAGGCAGACAATGGCAATGACCACAACTGCAATTATGAAGACCAGGGTAGCTGTGGCCGATCCAACGATGAGGGGCAGCTGCTCCTGCCATGACTTGGGAGGGTCAGCTTTTGGGAGTCAAAACAAGAAATGTGGTTATGTAAAGAGCTTGGTGCAGACCGACACCCACACTACAGCTGCAACTCAATTTCAACCAAAAAACTGTCATGTCATATCTGTCATAAGTAAAAGTACTTAAAAAATCATCAACTCTTTAGTAAATATTTATTATGATGCTTCTAATGTATTACTAAGTGGAAAGAATTACAATCTCATACAGAAATACTTTTGGACTTAAAAGTCAAATTGGACTTTTGTTTGGCTTTCCAGTTTGTGATAAGGTGAAGCTAGTTAAATAAGTGATGCCGATATTGTAACTGTTGAGTAGTCAGTGGTAGATTTTTATTAGATCAGAAGTTGCTTTTTCTCCGTATTATTTAATGAATTTTGGCATTAAAAAATAGACATATTGTTCCCTTAATCTGTAAGTATTTGATCCTCTGTCATGCTCATACACTTATGCACATCATTATTAGAGAGGTACAGCTGATAAGACACCACTATCCCAATATATCCCTTGATGATAAAGTACATATGGAAGTGACGTACTTTGCAGGTTGGTGCTGAAATCAGCTGGGGTGCTGTAACGGCCATAACCGGCCACTGTTCGGGCACGGACTTGAACCACGTAGGGGGTGCCCGCCTTTAGACCTTCAATGCGAGCATTGCTCCGTTGCGCTGTCATTGTGTGAGCAATCGCCTCACCCTGATCCTGCACAGACATAAAAAAACAAAGAAACAATATGCTTAAACCCTGTATGCAATTGTGGTTTACTTGAACCTTTTTCTGAATTTGGGTTACCAATTTAAGTAGACTGGCTTATAAAGAAAAACCCACAGGAATATTAAAGGATAGAAAGATGGACAGAAACGTATTGTAACTGCAGTAATAATCTGACGGTACTGTAGTTCTCTTCAAAAGAAAAATTCTAAAACTTTCAGGACGTTTAGAAAATGCTGACTATTTCATAGGCGTAGAAAGGATATAAGATAAAAGCAAGGAAAAGCGGCGTTTAGAAAAGGTTAAAGCACTGTACAAACATGGGTAAAGACTGAGACGAGACGAAGAAAAAACAAGTGAAGAGGTAGAGGGATGGAAAAAGGTGAATAAGTAGATAAGGGCGATCACATGAGGGTGAAAATGGTGGCTTGCCTCACAGATGCCATGTGTTTATCAGTAGAGGCATTGTTTTCACATTTGCAGAGACTCAGATGAAACGGAGAGCACAGTAGTCAATGAAATTGGATTGAATTAGAGGCGTTCACTTACATTGCTGCTTACCTTCTCATGGTACTTAATCTCATAATCCAGAATGATTCCGTTGGGTTTGTCAGGCGGCAGCCAGGACAGACTCATGGTGCTTGCCGTGGCCGCCATTAGGTGAACGGTTGGCACTGCTGATGGAGCTACATCGGGGAAAACAAACGAAGGGAACCATGTTTTATTTATTGTTTTTCTGTATGATGCCTTTTGAAGTTCTATGGCCTTTGTGTTTCCACAGAACACCAAATACAAAAAGCCCTAAGCTGTGAGCTTTGTGAGAAGCTTTGGCCAGTAGTTAGTATGCAGAACCATTCCCCACTAATGCCAAATTCTCCCTTCCAGAGCCCTCGGGGGAAAAAGAGAGGATGTCTAATTCTTCTGTGACAAGGGAGTCAGACAACAAAACTGATGTATAAAATCTCCGGTTTACTCTGTCATACCCTGCTGTATGCAAGGTGAAGGAGCAAGCACAAATATATGGATAGAAACTTTACATGCATGTATTAAAGGCAGTTTTATCTCCAATTTTGGAATCATTATATGTATTATGTGTTGCCTATGTCTATGGACACACAATCACTTTAGAAAACACACCAGCACTCCACCCACCTGAGCTTTCCATGGTTTCACATGTGCCTATTAACGGCCAAGCACTGCCAAGTCTGCCTCCCTGTATGTCTTTACTATTTTCTCGGTTCAGGCTTCTGTCCCTCTGACTTAGCCTCTCCCTTCAGACTACAGATTTTGTTTCATAGCTTCCACAATTAACCTCCTGTGCCATATTTCCTTCATAAATGAAGCTCCTCCCTATTTCCTTTCCTCACACAGTGGTCCCACACTCAACTGTGGGACAGTGCTGGCCCAGAGGGCAGAGACGAAAGACTTCGGATTGGAAGTTTGCAGGTTTGAATCCCACAGCTGACAGGTCACCACTGTGGCTCCCTGAGCAACCTTCATCACCATCATCTCCACAGAGAATCCTGATGTGGCTGCCGACCACATCCTAGACACAGGATGGGTGGTAAATAAAAAAATCTGGTAAAAGGAAATTCCCCAAGGGAATTAATACATGTTTTCTTTTATTATTCATTTTCTCTTAAAACCTTGTACTTTTTATACTGTTCTTGCTACTATTTTCACAACAATCAATATATGTGCAACTTTTATTTCAGGATGAGATTAAATATATGAAGCTGGTTGGAAGACGTGGTGTCAAAACCAGTCAAATATGTCGATACAGGTTTATAGATCTGACCAGTAAGAAAACGTCACTGACACCCTGCATTTTCAGTTCAAAATGTTTGTTCGGCCCAGTGTAATTCAGGGTTTCTTGCGATATACTATAATCATTCAGCACAAAGTCTGAGCCATGAATTCTGAGGGAACGTTTCTTCCTTCCTCCACATCCCAACTCTTCCTGCTTTCATTAAAATCTCTCCTATACCGAGATTTCAGTTCTTTGATCCCCTCCCCTCACATTTCCTTTCTCCCCCTGCTGCTTGTGAGTGTGACCAGACAACCTTCTGTTTTTCTCTCTTTCTTTCATGCCCAAACCTCCTCTTCCGTGTGTCTCTCCCTCCCCTGACAGCCCCATCCATTCCATCTCTCTGTGTCTCTCTTTCTCTCTGAGAAGACAATACTTCCTATGCAGATCCCCCAGCTTCGCTATCCGAGGGATTAGGGGCCCCCCTCTGGGAGGAGCCCTAGCAGTAACCATGGAGGTGGCCCCTGGGGCTTATCGCCACAGCAGTATTTATTTTGCTTCTTAAAAAGGTGTGTGCCCATGCAGGAATGGTTTTTGGGACTACACGAATGGATAATCTGATCACACTGGATGCTCTCTTGCCCCATCCTTTGCCTTCACTGCTCTTTCTCTGCACTCAGCTGACCCTCAGAAACCCTGAGTGGACAGTGGTGTCCGTGTCGGCCCAGTGCCAGACCCCCTCATAAAACAATGAGGCCTTAACATAAGGCTCTGTGAGGTCTTTGGTCCGTAGGGCCTCAAAGAGAGGGCATTCCTTAAGCAACTGCTCATGCCCCCCCCCCCACCTCCCCCCAACACTCCCCCAAAAGGTTTAGAGGTGAGGAGGAGAAGGCCAGGGGAGAAGAAAGAGATGACAGGGGAGGAGAAAGGGATAATCCTTGGTGTTGTCTAAGCCAGGCGAAAGAGCAAATTTAACATAGCGACTAAACATTTCTAAAGCATAACTTAAAAGCCCTGTGAGATCCTGTGTAGACTAAGCTAAAACGTGCTGAAACCATCTGAAATCTTTCAGGGAACGTGCAATGTAAAATCATTATTGAATTTTCATATTGTTAACAAAATCCAATAAAACTGGACATCCAACATTTTTTGCTACTACTGAGTGTCAACATATAAAGTACCCAGGTTTAATGTCTACATAAAATTTAAAAAAAATAATAATTTCATTGCAACACCGATTGCTACACTGGCCTAGTTACCACTGTTGCTCTGAGCTACAAGAGCAGTGGGTTGGAACCAGTGGGCAGACATAGGAAGGTTCAACACTTTGAATACACACAGCCTCGCTATTGCTATTTGCAGCAGTGTTAGTACAGAGCATGATGTGGGCGTGTGAATAAGGCCCCTTTTCTGAGCTCATTCAGTAGAATGTCTTCCAACTCAATCCTTGTTCAAAGCAAAATATGTACCACACTCCTACATGCATACAAGAAATTGATCTTTGCTTCTTAGGCTTGAACACATTCTCTGACATTGTGATGTTTCTTTTCCAGCTTTTGAAAAGTCACCATTGCCTACAAGATCAATTCTGATCTTTGACAGGAAGACTACAGTGGTACCTACCAGCCTGATTTGTGGTGATGTTCACGGCAGAGAACTGAGGTGTGTAGGGGCTCTTGTTGGAAACGCCGTTGACTGCCTGGATTTCAAAGCTGTACTGCGTGTGGGCCTGTAGGTTACGGACTGCTACGCGGCGTTGGGTCAGGCCCAGGTGACGTGGGGAGATGTCGACATTGTCGTCGCATCGCGAGCACATTCCCCTCTCAGGAAGGCACTTCTTGCAGATGACATTGTAGAAGATGTCGTCCCGACCACCCAGGTCACGTGGCTCACTCCATTCCAGCACGAGCGAGGTTTCATTCACACTGGAGATGACACTGCGTGGGGCTGATGGGACAGCTGCAGAAGTTAAGTGTGGATGAGATGAGGAAAATAGGTTTGGAATACGAATGGATTTAATCTCCACACGCAGTAGGTGTGAAGAAATTTGTCTTGTTGGCAGTAGAGAGAGACATTCTGACAAAAGACTATGATTCAAATTGGAAAACACAGTTTACATATCATTATTCACAAATACATTCATTATTCTTTGGCTGCTATCGAATTCATGACCCAACAATTTCCACTGTGTTGGGGTCTCACTACATTTCTCATGCATTAACTGTAACATTTTATTCTTCCACATAAGAAAAGACTGTTCCAGCAGTTCTTTGGGACAAAAAGACGAAAGGAGTTGAAATTCATATTGCATGCTTATTTTGACTGTGTCGGTGGGTGTGTGTAAAGTGCTAGGGGGAATGAACAAGACAAACTATTGGCAGAGTGTCGGCAATTCTTATCCAATTACCGGCGCCTTATCTCTCACTGCACTGGGGGAGGATCACCCCCCAACCCCCCATCCCAGGAACAGAAAAAATAAGTCTACTTCCTTCTGCACTATTGCATGAATCGTTCTTATATACAGCATGTATGCATTTTCTCTGTTAACACGGATGTTTTTTTGTTTGTTTATTTTAAATCTTTTTCTCCTTGTTTTTAACAGAGCAATCGTATTGCGAACACACAGACTTCAAAGAATGTATGCAAGGGGGAAGGATGATGAAGTTTCGCATGAAGTTGGAAAAATCAGGCTTCATGAAAACATGCCACCACTGGGACACTTGGAAGAGGCAAGTTCTGAAGGACATTTTGCTTTTTGCGCTCCATTTCAGGTCGAGAAACATCAGAGCAGATGAGACATATGAAGCTGCTGCGTAGTATCATAATGACTTCATGACAAGTTGATATTATGCAGCCAGTTTAAAGATGTCTTCACTTACTTGTGCAGGACGAGTCAGGGGAGTCTGTGTCTGAGCGGTAATAACCGTTTCGACATGAGCAAACACTGGCTGCTCCTGAACTGGCACGGCTGTTGGCCGGGCAGGGCACGCAGAAGCTGTCCCCTTGTTTAGATTTGAAGGTGCCAGGGCTGCAAGCTGGCGGCCAAGAAAAAAAAAAAAAGAGAGAGTTAGAGAGAGAGGGGGAAGGAAAAAAGCGTGAATAACAACTTAAACTGTTGACACTGAATTTGGCAGAATTTGATGTTACAATTTAATTTAAAAAAAATTATCATTTGCTACCTGTCTCGTACATATTTAGTATGCATGCAGTAACAGCAGGACGTGTAAACCTTAATTACACATTTTTTGTTGAAAGGCCTACATTTGAAACCCTATCCAAGTTGTATGGTAAAAATGAACTGATACAGTTTAATGTCTGCCTATGCTTATGTCTTCATGTGTCTCATTTGTTTTTGTGTTCTAAATTGCATGTTTTTATTGCATGCGATGAGTGAATTTTCAACAAATTGTTGAAGAAAAAAAGAGAGGGGCTTCTGAGCAGCATGTATCCATGCTCGCAGGAGGACACTGTCAACACAAATTACATACTCAACCCCTTATAACCGAAACACAGGCTGCTGTTGACTGAATTCTGAGTTATATGAAAAACATACACACCGGGATTCGGAAAGCACACACACACCACATGCCAATGTGTAAACACTCTGACAATGACTGAGCAATGAAACAGCGTGCCGAGCCACATGAATGCATTGAGTGTCTTTCCTTCATAAGTATGCATGCACTATCTTTACCTCAAAGTCGCTATGAACCGGAATGCAACACCAGAAGAGTTTTACCTGAACTCGCCTTTGATGACACGAAGCCTGGATAATCTGATAAAAACAGTGCTTGCTTTTGAAAACTCTGCCTCTCCATTTATAGCTGTTGTTTGGAGGTTTGGGACTTGGGTTATAAGTAACAGACAAGCATGGAAACACTGACAGCAGCATTGAGCTCCAGAATACTTTGGCACGCTATGTACCTTATATAAACTGTCTTGTTAAAAGATAAATGAGTGCTGCTGCCTTAATAAAAAGAAAAGAAGCAGGGGAAAAAAACAAGAGCAGGTAAGACAAGGGAAGTTTATATGGGCCAGTTTATGAGCTGACCCACCAGTATGTTAGCTTGTCAGTGTCAAGGACGCACTGCAATGTTTGTTCCTCGAATTATTAATTATCAATACAGCCCCTTTGTTCCGATGAAATGCTCCTGGTTGAAAAGAGCCACGACTGGAGGCTGAATCTGCAGCACACCATTTACTGCCTCTGCTGTTTTCCCTGTCTTTGAAAGTTCAATATTAGCACACCAGCAGTTCACCGTGTACATTAGCACTGAGTGTATTTGTTCTTCCATCATTAATCAGAGCCATCCACTGCACAGGCTAATAAGAAGAACTTTGTGATAAACAGACAGGAAATGACCTCCAGATTTATCAGGTGCGACAAAGGTATCAGAATCCATGCAAGTTAACTTAAGGTCGTCCAATCGGCTTTGTACAGATTAACCCACAAAGGATAAAACATTAACTTTTGTCCAATAACTTATGTGAAGATATTGAGAGAAAATTCATTTTGGAGGATTTTTGTTTTTTCAAAAATGCTTGAAAGTGTGATCAATCACTTCCACAGAATGATTTGGGCGTCCACTTCCATTTGTTTTTAAAATTTCGCCTTAAAGGAACTATGAGAGACTGAAAGAAAGAGAAACAATAGGAGAGAAAAGAAAAGGGACATTGAAGAGGTATAAACAGCCATGCTAACCCCCCCAGACACACACACACGCACGCACGCACGCACGCACGCACGCACGCACGCACGCACGCACGCACGCACGCACGCACGCACGCACGCACGCACACACACACACACACACACACACACACACACACACACACACACCCTTTAGAAGTTAAATTTAATGGAATCTGAAATTGTGAAATGCGAGGCATGAAGGAATACTGAGAGTGAAAAATGCACAACAAATGAAAGAAAAGCAAAAAAATAATAAATAAATGCTCATCGATTAATATTAATGCTGACACACTACTGTAACTCTAGTGGCTCATTAATGAGAGAAACGGCCTTCAGATTAGGAAAGAGTTGGATAAGTGAAGACGAGAAGTGAGAAAGAAACCGCTGGAGGATGCGCTGCTTGTTGGAGTGGGAACAGAAAAGCTGAGAGGTGTCACAATGAAAGGATGAGAAGAGAGCGTGGAAGAAAAGAGTGGGAATGGAGAGAAAAGACAACATTACTTGAGAAGAGGGAGTGTGAGAAAATAGGAAGAGAGGGAGATTCATCCCATGTGGTTTCCACTGATTAGAGAACATTTTATCAGGATCCATTCACCAGGGCTTTAACCTTGAGCTGGCAGGAACAAACAAATAACTCTTTGAACACCAGGCTTCTCCTTTCTCAAACATACTACACACATTTGTATTCAGTATTCAGAGTTTTCCAAAAACTTGCCAAGGTAAAATATCCACCAGGCCTCATCATAAGTATGGATATTAAAGAAAATGTTTCTCCAATCCACATATTTATCCACAGCCAGTGAGGGTGACACACAAAACTGAAGATGGAACAGACACCTTGCGATCAGCCCTGTTGATCAATAACCCTGCCAGCTCTTTCTCTCTGACGCTGCTCTTTCCATTTGACCTCCACACTCTGGGCCTAATTTTACACCCCCATTCCCCTCAGCAAACACACACATATGCCATTTATCCTTCACTCCTCTCCTGCTGTCACCTACACTCCATTTCAGTCGAGACCTTGCTGTTGAAACTCACCTTTCTCCCAACCTCTGTGAACTTGCCATGTTTTCCATCAGACCTGGGTCCATTCGCCTCCCTGCCTTTATAAATAGACAGCCTAACCTGTATTTCCATTTATTTACGAACCAGCTGCAGGGCAAAATGAAGGTCGGTGTAGTGAACAGCCACCATCTGACAGTGTCATTTCGAGCGCACTATTCTACCTTGTAATCACTGGATTAATGTGTCAAAGAAAACGAGATGAAAAAATGGCCCACAGAAAATGCGAAAGCAGGAATGTCTAGCAATCAAAACTATAACCTGTAGCTGAAACAATTTAGATTCAATCTTTCCAACAATCATTACATGTCCATGGCAATCATTTGTCTGGAGGAAACGCCCTTCAGAAAGTCTTTGACCCCTTATTACTTACTCATTATGATTCACACTGCATATGACTTTCAAATACTAGGTGCCTGATATGCAAATGAGTGTTTTCTCTTCCATGATAATGGGACATTTTATTGATCGTCATAAGGAAATCCCCTCCTAGACAATAATTAGCTTCTAGGTACGCATACAATAAAGCTTGAGCCTTGTACATCTACAATCCTAATCAACCATCACAAAGCAAGAGTAATGAAATCTTGGACTGGTGTAAAAATATCTGCAGTGAAAATATTCACCTTGGCATTGGGTGTCCTTCATGGCGGGTTCAAACCCAGCTGAGCAGGTGCAGGCTCCAACAGGAACCATCCATTCTCCATCTCCATTGCAGTACAGCTTCAGCGGCACTGACACCTCCAAGGCATTAGGGACACAAGTTCCTGGAGCAATGACCAACGACGTAGCCTCAGCCCCAGTGGCTGTTTCTGGAAATACTGCAAAGTTGGCGATTGTGGTGGAGCACTTCTTGTAAAACACTCTCACTGAGATGAGTGACATACAAGCTCCAAGGTCCTGGAAGGCCAAGTAGAAGCCGGCTTTGGACAGTGGCCCGAAACTTCGGACTTTTGTGTTCACCTGTCCAGACTCAAGCATCGAGAAGCTCGCATCTGGGGCAATGGTGTCCACCTTCACGTAAGGGTTCTCCATCCAGAAAGGGCTGGTAGCTGTGGCTGAGTCCGAATCAGATTCATAGTAGAAAAGGTTGAAGGTCTCTTTGCAGGAACCCGGTATATTGGGAATGCTGTTGCAGTCGCGTACTGTGAATTTCATCTCCACATAAACCCGCAGCACATCTTTCCGTGGGATGAAGTCACTGCGTAGCCAGTTATTCTGGTTGACCTCACGTACATTGCAGACTTGGTATGTCCGAATGGGGTTCATGGCATCATCATAGCCACTCACTTCCTCCCACTGAAAAGAAAGAAGGTGAGGAACGTTAACAAATCAGAGGTTGTACATGTATGTTGATATATTTGCAAGGTACTCATGTAAGTTCACACATAAATATTTTGATTTGTGCAATAAACATTCAACCAATCCCCCAATGTACAATCTACCTGCATAACCTCCATAATTGTACTCAATCAGTTATATTAACTAACATGACATATGCAGAAAGGACGAAAAACAAAAGGGCAGAGGTTGTGACCGAAACATGAAAAAAAAAAAAAAAAAAAAATCAAAGCCATCAGAAGATTTTCACTCGTGGTATGTTCCCTCCTCTTGCTTTCCTCATGATGACGCGTTCATCTCTGATCAGTGTAGCGAAAAGCCGGGGACAAGGACTCCAAATTCATCACAATTACAGCAACCTGTCACCTCCTCACCACTGAGCCACCGCTGCATGTTTACCTCATATCTGTTTGGAAGTAGCAGCCATTCGGCTTCACAACCAATTACGCTTCAATTATAGAGCAATGACTGCAACGTCCTCTAATAAAGGCAGGAAAAAGGCGCCAGTTAACCTTCATGCTTTTCTGTTTTTACACTCTTCTACATCTTTCAATGCTACAACAGTACCCAGGGGGTGAATTACTCAGGATAAAATGGGATTACATTTTCTAAACTTTGATTACGAGCTCCATTAAATGAGTGCAAGCAAACTTGACTATAAAAGCTTTGCTTAGAGACACGATAATCTAATGCATTCTTCAATCTGGAATGAGGACACTATGATTAAATTATTTCACTTCAAACAGCAATTCCTGTGTGTATAATACGTCTATGCATGCAGAGGGATCTGCTCTCCTTTCCTTTCCTTTCAAACAATAGACTGGTTGTACTTTTTTATTTTTTTTATCTGAAGTGAGACTGGATAAGTCTAATTGTACTGCATCTTCCAAATCCAACTGTGATTCAAAGTGTTTAATACAAGGCCCAAGAATGCAGAGACTGTCAAAGGCAATATGTATGAAAACAATAAACAGTAATAAGCAACAAGGTATTGTACATTGCTTCTCCATTATATACTAATTATAATTGTTTCACTTTCTTAGTAAACCTGTGAACTCTTGAAAACGTGATGTTTCTTTCTCAGTCGCCGCCACCCCCCCCCCCCCCCCCCCCCCCACACACACACACACACACTTAGGCCATCATTAAAGGATTGCTTTTTTTTTTTTTTGAATGTTCCAAGATATCGCTTCAACAAAATGTTAGAATTGTTAATGATTGCACTCTTGGGATCCAAGTTTGCTTGAGAATGTTGCTCTTCTTAAAAGTGTGGTAAACAGGAAACAATTTATGCTTTAGAGCCAGTTGTTTCCCATCAGAGCTCCGAGCGTCTTAATTAAGGCTGTGATATGGATGTGGTGGAGACAAGGCTATTCATCTAAGGCCCGGGAGGCTAGAGAGAGAGAGAGAGAGAGAGAGAGAGAGAGAGCAGGGAAATGGGTGTAGTTTGGCTGTGGTATTAAAATGATGGCCTGATGAGAGCAAGAGAGAAGGAGCAAGCGACCAGTGGGAATCAATAATCACCAGCCAGGTCAATGGAATGACTAAAAGCATGAGGTGTCAATGGGTATTTAGTTCAGTGTAATAAATCACTTTCTGCAAAAGAGCAATGCAGCCAAGTGTGTGTGTGTGTGTGTCTGTTTGCGTATGTGTGTATTTCGACAGAGGTCATCTCCTCAAGACATGCACCAGTGGGCAAACACTCTGAGTGCCTGCTTACCAAGCTTGAATGAATTAAGCAGGTCGTGTGAGAAAGGGTCAAGTTTCTTGGCATTGATTTTCAGCGAGATGAATCGTTACGTTAGATTGGCGATCCACCTTATTTCCACCCTATCGTGCCCCGTTTAATCAAACCGTCACATTTTGCTATCGAATAACAACAAACAAAGCTTCTGTGATGCACCTCCACCTGTGACCAAGTGCATCATTTTTGCAAAGCTCTGACTCTTCAGATCAAGGGGACAGATACAAAAGTGAGGTAAAACTTTCCCCAAGACACTCCTGATGGTCTGTCTTGACAACTTTCATTTCAGTCTCTAACTTGTTATAAATTAAATGTGAGCATCACTTTTACAGAACTCAATGTAAACCTTTATTGACATATTGACATAAAAAACCTGATATTCCAACAAGACCACTATGAAATTGCACCCTTAATGTCACTGTTAGTTGTTGAAGTAAAGAGGCTCAGGAGGGATCATTTTAAGGAACTTTTCTTTTGTTTATAACATGTTTTAACACGCTAGGGGTATGTGAAGGAATCACCGATGCACCAACAATCATTATTATCCCAAAAAGTAATCAAAGCTGGTCTGTAGGTTTATTATGATAAAACAGCCCTCAGAGTATCATGCCAGGCCTGAGGGAAGTCCTTCTTACAAAATGTGGAGTTTCCCCTTTATTCTCCATATGGTTTAGAAGATAAATAATATGATTGGTTGACATAGATGTGTAAGATACAATAAACGTATAATTTGTAAACAACCTTGAACAGCTAAAGTGCTGGTTGAGATGAATGTGCACATGATTGCAAATACCAAGCCACAGAGGGGTTTCTTGCATAAAGGCTACAAGGTACACAACCAGAGAAGACAGAATCCTTGAAAAAAAACCTTCAGGTCAAGAAAAGAGGTCAAAGAACAAGAAAACATACGTGTGATAACATCACACAAAATAAAACACAGTAGTATAGTATTTCAAGACAATTACTCATTAAACATAAAAGTGTATTTTCTGTGTAACTTTGAAACCTGACTGAAATAAATCAGAATCAGATTTAACTGGACAGTATATTTGTGTGAATGTGTTTACTGTTTGTTGGTGGCTCGCTTCCTAAATGTTTATTTTTTTAGAAATCGATTTCTCTCTCTTTCTCTCTCTCTCTCTCTCTCTCTCTCTCTTTCTCTCCATCTCTCTCTCTCTCTCTCATCCACTGCATTTGTTGCACTTTTTTGTGGTATTTGACCAAATATTTTATTGCATTCCTCCTCCCCTCAAACTTGGAGTTTACTGCTTTGTTAGTCATCCCAGTCACAGCATCAATCCCTCTTAAACACTCATCACCCTTAACTAAAACAACCTGCATTGTTTCCATTGCAGCACTGAGAGATCATAGCCCATCACCGCCAACCCCCGTAAAAAAAGAAAAACTGCAATAGAATGTCTATTAATATAGACACAGTACAACAGGAAATATTCTGTGTGTGTGTGTGTGTGTGTGTGTGTGTGTGTACATGCATGCATGTGTCTGTTTATTGTACAAGGAAACTAAAAAGGTTGGATAAGCCAAAGAAGGAAAGCTATGGTAACTACAGAGAAACAAGAACCTTCTATGGCATATCCTGCTGCGAACCAAGAAGTTGAAAAAAAACAAAAAACACATCTCAACCCTTTTAATTGTTAATGTGGGAAATCTGTAGTGGAAAAGGCTTGCCACTGTATGTACATCTCTTGAAAGGGAGCATCTGTTGGAGGTTCTATTGGGAAAAGAAACTGGGAGGAGTTTTTAGGCCCCCAGTGTTTTTAGCTGGTTCAAGCACCAGTGCTGCATTTTATCTTAATAATAGAACCAGGGGCAGAGGGAGACAAGGAAGATGGACAGATGGGAGGAGGGATGGGGGACGTAGAAAGAGAGCATGGCAGGCTACGAAGGGGTTTTTCATGTGGCTTGCAGCGTCTGGCTCGGTTACTATTTCGTGACTTTGAAGGACAGGGATTGAGAATAAGGAGGGTGGGTGACAACGAAGAGCTCAGGAGGAATTTTCCTGGAAGTGTAATTGAGTAGAAATACAATAAATATATATACATGGGGGCCTACCATTCAAAAAGCAAGTGCCAAGTCAAAGAACCACACAAAGGCGTGGGGAGGAGTGTTGGTGGTCTTTGAAGTACAGCTGAGGAGGGGTCAGGCCTCTTTTTACTCCTCCTTAGCCCATTGTAAAGACCACATGGGAAAAGCAAGATGAGGCTGTCACTGGCACTCATGTGAAGGAGATATGGGTGCCCTGACATGCACTGGGTCAAAGTCCAGAAATATTTCAGTGTTTAAAAGGTTAATTCACAAGAAAATGGATGCCTTTCACATGTTTGAAGTGCACTGAGGCAGGAGGGAAAGAACTTATGTGACTGGGAGGGTCAGTGAATTTAGATTGCGGCAAGTCTTTTATCTGCTCACTGATAAGCATGGCTATCCAGTTGAGTGGCGTCATATCCTGAACAGTAACTCGATGGTAATAATGTGTAGCTCATTGCATTTCCACATCAATTCATAAATGTAGTATGTACGTATGCGTGTTTGAATTCACCACTTGTGTCTCCATTCATGCATCTGCCTTGATTTTTCACACAAAAATGTTGCCACCAAAATATTCAGTAAACTCACCCCAGTCTCAGGGTGTGCAGTCCAGGCTAATTCCGTTGTGGCCCACTTTGTGTCCATCAACGTCTCTGTGAACGGAAGCAAAGAGAAAAACAATCAGGTCAGACAAAGAGGAACAGGGAGACCGGAGAGATCAATAGAACTTTCAATAGTTTTACAACACTGTCATAAAAGTTGTAAAATGATCCCAGGAGCCGATAAGAGGCTTTAACCGAAGCTTGTCTCAGATAACAGGATGAATATCCCGGCAGAAAGGACAGGCTTCGAGCAAAATTCAGTTCAATTAGACAAAGAAGGGGCTGTACATGTGTGGAAACAAAGATCCAACGATTTCAGGTGAGTGAGTCAGTCACTTGAGGTGAAAGATGTTGTGAGACATTTTATTGTGACTTCATATTTGGACGATTAGTCTCAATTAGACGCTTGTTTCAAATAAGGGAAAGGAAACATCAAGTCTCACCGACAAGCAGTTCCGCTTCCCACAGGGTGTGAGACTCATAAGCTCACTTGATAACACTTTCACACACACATATGGTTAGTATCATGTTGCCCCACAAGATATACAACCCACCAGAATGCCAGAATGAAGGCGAGGCCATAAATGTAACAAAAGTGAAGCTCTTAAAGGGGAAAAAAGGTCAGTTTGCTTCATTTGGATTCACTCCACGTCAATACTTGAGCATTGAAACATTATATAGTTTTGTCGCCAAATTCTTGATACACATGTAAAAGTATGCACAGAGGTGAAAAAAAAAAAAAAAAACTTTAACAGGAAACAAATCCCTTTTGCCCTCTCCACTTTGCACTCTCTTGTTTCTGCTGCCAAAGATGCCACCTTCGTCAGAGCAGAGACGGAGGACCATAAATGTGTTTTACTGCCTGGCGCTCAAGGCACAATATGCAGTCGCCATTATTATCTCAACCACTGTGCTGTTCTACAAGATAGTAAAAGATGATGAAACAGTGGAGCCTGAAAATGAGAGCACACTTGTTCCTGGTCATGGAAGCAAGTGCAACATGTTCAAGTGAACCATCTTGGTTGCAAGGGGAAACAAAAAAAAATCCCACTACTCAAAAAACTGCTAAAAACAAATCATTTTTCAGTTTCCTGATGGTTTTCCCAAATGTAAGATGGAAGCATATGTTACTGGGGTTAAACATTTTTTTCATTGCATCCATTTTTTCCCGAATATCTACTATTACCATAGCTGCATCTGTGAGCATCAGAAATGCAAAGTGATGAATTATGACTGAATGTACAGGCAGCATGCTCCAGCCGCTCAAAATTCCCATTGACCTCCACCCCTCCAGACTTTCAATGGTGGTATCTGTGACAGGTACGTGCACTTTTTGAACTCGTACGACATCCAAGAGAGCTCCAGCCAAAAGGAAGTTATCTTCCCATCTGAACACACACACACTCAAGATTTCCATATGTAATTTATGCTCATTTCCCTGAAGGAAAATAGTCTGACAGCTTGGTTGTGAGCTGGCCCGTGCATTGAGGACAGTCTGTCTGAGAGCGGAGTTCCGAGAACGAACGTGAATGTCATGTACGCACAGCAGCACAGGGTCAAATCCATCTCGCAGCCTTTGTCACAAACAGTGCCATCCTTCTCACCTCTGTCAGGCTCCAATATCGTCCCTGCTCTGATCCTGTTAATGCTTCAAAACAAATCACCAATGCAATCTGCTCTTGCAAAGCGCTGTCTCTATAACCAGACACACACCAGAGTTGTCAGTCTAGCAAATAAGGGCTGACGTGTGTTTTCATCTCGGAAAATATGCCAGTGCATATTAGCTGCAGGACTTCCCCCTGACTCATACTGTGACAGTGTATGATTTGGGACTTGTTGATGACAGCTACGCAGGTAGAAAAGCCGGTGTGGCAAAAACGATGCACCTCTCTGGTTTTTATTATTACAACTGGGCTTTGTGCACGGCAGGCTGGATTGTCATTAGAGCTGACCTTGCTGAAAGTGACAACATGGTGAAACACATTGACAGACAAGGAGGAAAAGTGAGAGGAACCTGAGAATACCATGGAGAGAACGAGAAGCACAGAATACAAAAAGGGATATGCAAAAAGTGTGTGTGTGTGTTTGTGTGTGTGCACACACAAGCACCTGTGCAGCCTGACTCAGTGGTTTGGACAGTCGGGAGAGCGTGTGCACCAGTAGCCCCGCCTCTCTCTGTGAATCTGCATTGTCTGACCAGAACAGGATTGTGTTGCATGACAGTGTATTGGTGTGTCTGTGACAGAGGGCAATTGGTGTGTGTGTGTGTGTGTGTGTGTGTGTGTGTGTGTGTGTGTGTGTGTGTAAGCATGGTGAAAAGCCCTGTATTGTGTCCAAAGTGGAGCGCCAATCCTGAATCAATGGGCCAGAGCCAAAGCACTGGATGACCCCGACCTAACCCAGACGCTCCCCTATCAGTCATTTGTCAGCATGGGTGTGTGTGTGTGTGTGTGTGTGTGTGTGTGTGTGTGTGTGTGTGTGTGTGTGTGTGTGTGTGTGTGTGTGTGTGTGTGTGTGTGTGTGTGTGTGTGTGTGTGTGTGTGTGTGTGTGAGTGCATGTGAATATTTTCTTTTCTTATTTGTTCCTGCGCACTATTTGTGTGTAAATAACAAATAAGGTAATACAAGCGTATCGCAATATTCAGGACTGCATAACAAATTCAAATTCCCATGGAGCAGAGAAAACACAAACACAAAACAAACCAGAAAATGAAGTGCTGCATGCTGTCGCACAAAACAACCGCTTTTGGAGCCAAACCGACAGACGTAGGCTATATAGATGATAAAGGACAAGAGGTAGCCGGAGTGAGACAGATTAAAGAGAGAGAGGTATTTTTTTTTTTTTTTAAAGCAAACAACCTCAAAAAGCTTCTAAGACCACACTGGCAGCTTGCCTAATGGGCTTGTGTGAGAAAAAAGGGAACGAGACAACAAGGAAACCAGAAGGACAAGTTAGGGTAGAAACCACTACTATGAACATATAAGACCTTGCCCTGTACAAAGAAAACGTTTGCTTGCCTTTTAGCACGATAACTTCCATTTTACTATTTTAAATCCAGGAAGTTTGAAAAAATAAAGAGGAAAAGGTTGGAAAAGTGTTGAAATCTGTCAAAGTAAGATCCTGATTCTCTGCTGCAAAACACACACACACACACACACTGGCTGAAAAACATGGACGTGGAAGATATCTATGTAACAGGAAACAGAAATGTGGAAGGCTATTTAATCCCATTCTTTGTTCTTATTGTGTTTTCAAGCTGTGCAATGATGGATGTGACCTGCCATGTACAAGGGACTGCTTTTCAATCTCCCACTGCTTAAGGAGAGGATTCAATTAGCCAGGGAATGTTTGAGAAACCTGAGGATTGCTTTGGTAAAGTGCTACTTATGATAGAGGTCAAATGTACCTGGGATTATCATAACAACAACAGGGGGAAATGGCAGTGACATTTGTTTGCCCCGCCTGCTCACAACGTGTGAGAAAACTTGTAGGAATACAAACAAGCTTGGGGAGATCATAACGCAGGGAAATAAGTGCTTACACGCACGTACAAGCAGGTAAACACACACACACACACACACACACACACACACACACACACACACACACACACACACACACACACACACACACACACACACACACACACACACACACACACACACACACACACACACACACACACACACACAAAGAAAAGAAAAGAAAAAAAAAAACAACCCTACACTTTAATCCCGTAATGACAGGGCAGGCCTAATAACAGTGGAGGGCACTGCAGTATTCGTCCCTATAGCCGCATCCACATACATGCACACAAATACACACACGCACACACGCACACACACACACACATACAGAAACAATAGTGCACACTCGCACATGCACACATAGCAGCCAGAGAAGCCTCTTAAAATATGTCTTTGTTCAAACAGGCAGACTTCTTGAAAGAACGAAAAAAAGAGTGGAACTGAAGGAGGAAACAGAAAGAGAGACTATTATTGAGAAAGAGGAATGTGTAGTTGTTTCACAGGGCTAAGTCCGCGGGTCGCGCGGAGCACACAGACGCAGGATTGCACTCAGATCTTGCCGCAACTACTTTCAAGAGCGGCATGCTTTATGTGTGACTCTTTCGGATGACAACTTAAAAATACTATATGCCATGGCCGCCTTGGAGATATTAACATCACAGACACACTGAACAGCAACATGAACTTGTTTGAAATGCAAAATAAATGCTTTTTCTAGAAGTGACAGCCTCCAGTTGGATGACTTTTCTCCTAAAAGTGCATCTTAAAAGTACAATGTTGTATCCAGCCCCAAAAATCAGGACACTGTGAAATGGAAAAAAAAAAAAAAAACGGACGTGAGACCCATAAGTGATTCCTTTCCCAAAAATCCTTCCCTTCAGGCTTCTCCACTAGTTAATTATCTTCTGCCCACCTCTTCTCAGAGTTCCTTTTGTTGTGCTCTTCCTCAGTCAAACAGCCGAAGCACATGGCAACCTGGCATGGGGCGGCCACTCCATTAAAATACTATGCTGTCTGGTTGCCAAACACTTGAGCCTCTGTTTAGCCACAGAAACAGTGAAAAGTGTCAACACTGAGAGCGAGGACCCCACGCTCAACTTATTAGCGCTATTAGCCTGATTGCTTTGTGAGCTATCATTGTTGGCTTCACTTTTGTTGTCCGATGTGAAGCTGAGGCAGAGAAAGAGGAAGAGGGACACAGGAAGAAAAAAAAAGGAGAGCAGGAGGAGAGATGCCATTCAAATTCAAATCATCTGAGCAGTCTTTTTGCCTTTGTGTGGGGCCAGAGGGCGATGATTAGGAGAAGTCCCCTCCATTTTATGGCAAGACATCCCCTTCAGCACCCCCCCAAACACACACACACACTCACAGTCACGGTAATTGGTTGCTGCGACATGGACAAGCCAAGGAGTTGATTCCTCTGAGGAATTCCTGAACGGACTCGCCTCCCATGACAACCCCTCCCCATTAGGACATACACATGCGGGGACACACACACTCCGTCCTGCTACCACTCACTGTCAGTCATCCCACAATGGCTGTCACACAAGAGGTTAGTGTCGTGTGTGTGTGTGGTGTCGTGTGTGTGTGTGTGTGTGTGTGTGTGCACGTGCTAACATCTCCAGTGCTTTGGAAATTATCTTTTAAAGTATCTTTCTGTATTTCACTTTCATTTTATTTGTTAACATACACCCCCCCCCCCCCCCCCCCCCCCCTCCCCCGCGCGCGGTATGATCAATACCAATAAGGAAGTTTGATGAAATCAAATGTTCACCCCATGGGTTTATCAATGGAACCCTTCCCTTAATTGTTTTCTTGTGACAAATATACCTTGAGGCTAAACGCTTTTTTTTTGGACAGCATGGTCCTTTTTTTTCTCTGTCTGCCTTTCCCATTGTGTCTCCAGAGGCTGTTTCTAACTGGCAGCTCTTGCCTGGTGATGCTGCAACGTTGTGATAAATAAACAAAAACAACCATGTTCTCTTTTTTTTGTTGTTGTTGGAAACTTTGGGGAAAAAAGCAAAGCGGGGCCAAGAAGTTCGAGAAAGAAAAAAAAAAAGAGAAAAAGAGCTTTGATCGTAGCAAGGAGCACATTAAGACTGTGCAGCTGCTATTTGAAATTACATATAAGAGCGTGTGCATGTGTGTGTGAGAACGTGTATGTCTACCAAGGAGGGCATTGCCTCTTTCAAGGGCTCATGAAGTCTGGTCTAGTTCCTGTACTGCCACTGGAATGGACTTCTTTGTCTCCCTCCCCACCTCCCTATTCTTGCTCTCTTTCTCCCTCGCCCATTCTCCCTGTCTTTTTCTCGTCTCCCGCTCCCTTTACCCCTCCCTATCCCTTTTTTGCTCGACTAATTACAAAGCACAGAGGATCTGACGAACAGGTAGCCCCGAGGGCAGCTGTCTACAAAACCAGGTGTGCCTCGCTGTGTGTGAATACATGTCAGCAGACATGTGTTTGAATGAGTATGTGCATGTTCGCCTGGATGTTTAGTCTTCTAAAACGATCTGCCTAAAACTGTGCTGCGTTGCTATTGTGCCTCTTCATCTCCTGAAGTCTGAGGTGGAAGTTCTGGGGGGTTTTAGTCCAGTGCAACCTTAAATTGTGCTCAATCACAAATATATTTATTGATGTCAAATCATACTGAAGTACAAGTACAGAGTCATCTTTTTAAATACATAAATACTACCTTAAAAAAAAAGTTTTAACCACAATTATTTGCATTGTCAATAGAAAGCTTTGCTTTTCCTCTATAAGAAACTAGATTTACAGCCATTCCATTTCTGGATCAAGCAGCAACAGTGTAATAGTAAACAAGATGACGTAGTGCTTGAGTCAATTTAGCAGAGAAACATTATGTTAAAAGAATCAACGTATTGGCTGGAATTCTCAAATCATCTCATGATCAGTATTGGACGATGCATGACTTTGCCTCCACTAATTAGTTAATAACCAACCACAAGCTAAGATCCAGCATTCTTCATTGTCTCACACTGTCATTGAATAGCTCAGTGTTTGGATGGCTACTGAATAACTCACAGCCCCTCCGACAATTGTAAGGAAAACAGCACAGAGACACTCAAACAGGCACTGTTGTGCTTGTTTTTATTGGATGACAAGTCTTTTTGTTTTTTGTTTTTTGTCCAAGAAGAATTCATAGCTGTGTTGTTTGCCCACTTCTTCAGAGGAGCTCTATCTATTTTATCTCTGTAGTTCGGATTCAATGTGTATTTTTTTTCTAATTAGTTGCTTACTTTTGAATTATATGAAACGATATACTGTAAATTACTTATCGAGTACAAATAAACGACCACGGGCCAAAGACACTTACTTACAGGAACAGACCTCGTGTTTCCAGCTGAATACTTTCAGCTTTTGGACCATATAGTTATCACTTCATTTTCCATACCGTGAGAGCAGCACTTAGCATTTTGCTCTCGGAGGGGAATGTTAAAGCTTTTGTTCCAATGGCCATTTATCTTTTTGTCTGTCTCTGCTCCCCCACCCCACTCTTACTGAACATGTGCATAGTTATCATCACATGTGTGTACTGCTCCCACAAGACAGATGATGCCGACTGTCGTGACTTAATAGTGCAGTTCTTAGCCTTTGCTTGATAAGACCGAGCGACCTTTTCTTTTTTTTTTTTTTAAACAGATACGCCTTTCTGTGTGACAAGAACTCTGCTGGGGTTTATTCCCTTGTGAAATATTTCTGTGGATGAGTCAGCCCGGACCCTACAGATTTATGACACTGAAATGTTTGGCCTTGCCATTTGAAATCTAATTAGGGCTGCCGGGGGCTTCAAATCACCTCTCACTGAAAGCTTTGCATCGGACCACGTGCTTTATACCGAGAAGACACTTTTCTTCATTTACAGTAGAGGAGACAGCTATCATGGGAAACAATTTCACGTTCCGCACTCATGCAGCTCAAGCTATTGTTTAATAGTATAGCATTGATTTTAGCAATGGATTGTTTGGCATATTTATCATTTCAATCTAATTTTCAAATGGTGTGTTCCTCAAATTGAAAGGATTACTTTAAGGGAATTGCCCTGCCGATGTGAAATGGGCACCGCTTCTCGAAGGACACAGGATGTTTACATCACCTATCATGGAAACCATTGCCTCAAACTTGACCATAAATGAAGTAATTTTACTGGAAATTCTGCACACCTCTCCCACTAGGTTTTACAACGTTTTACTGCATTTTACAACGCAGTTTTAGTTTTCTGTGTTTTTTTTTCCCTCCATCCATTAAAATCAAACATCAAACGCAGTTTAAACATAACACTAGTCAAGTATTAGGTTTCTAAATGCAAAGTGGTGGGGGTTTTGCAGTGTGTGCCGCCGTGCGAGACGCTGAGATACCATCGTGCGATTTCCTGGCAAATGACTCAGCCAACTGCGACTGAAAAAAAGAAAATGCAAACAAGCAAGTGAGTCGCTGGTTGGCTTTCACCTCAAGGATCTACATATGGAAATGCCGATCTCCTTTGACTGTTTGTACGCGTGTTTATGCTTGTATTAGTGAGAGGCAGCGAGGAAGCTCGACAGCACAATTTGCTTATACGTGTGCATGTGGTTACGTGTGATTGAGCTCGCGTGTCTAACTTCAGCTGTCACTTTCAATTCAGCCCACGATACCTGGAATACAATTTGTATTTAAAGCACAATAAAGCCTAACTCCCACCTCAATGTGCCGTCATTGATTTGCCGAGGTGATGAGAGACAAACAAATACAATGCACATTCAAACACATGAAGTCGTGTTGTTGCACAGTTCAAAGTTTTACGAAAAAGCTTATTTGACACACCGAGCAGCACCACATCTTAGCATCGGCTCTCTCATTATCCCTGAACTACACCTATTTTTAATGCATACTATGCAATATGCATTTTACTCGGGGACAATTCTTTCTTTATGCAAGGGTTCAAAGTCTTGCTCAAGGGCACCTCAGCAGAAAGAGTGTGGAAAAAGGCACAGGTTGCTATTCTGAAATGTGCTGTATGTAAATGAATATTGAAAGTTATTGAAGCACATTTTCCATAGTATTTTGCACTTTGTCAATGAAAAGCTGCACACATTCCCAACATTCTTACCATTTAACACAGATGCATACCAACAGTTACTTTTCCATTTTAACAAAAAAAAAACATTTTTAAAAATTGATGTACTTTGATGAATATTTGCAGGAACATAAAAGTGAGTTTGTAGAGTCAATTCTTTGATGAGATAAGGCTTTGCTGATACCTTTTGATTTGCTGCTTTGCATTGGACAAGCCCTCGAACCACTCCAAAAGCTCCTCAGTGGACAAGCCTAATGAACACAATGGCAAACCAGCCACTAATAAATATAAAGTGCCTCAAAGGTCAACTACAAGAGGGACAGATACATTTTGATCTAATTGGTCTTGAAATAGGTCTTGTTCTTACAAGAGACTTGAAATTCAAACAAGGTGTCAAGACCCCTAAAAATTACAATTAAATTCAGTGTAATGGAAAAAACGCAGCTATGACATGAAGACACCATTGGTATGTGTGTCTCCGAGCAGAACTTCACCTAATGCCTCTTCTCCTCTAAAGGATTTGAGAGTCTTAGTTGGGGAAAACTAATATAGTGACAGGTGAGGATCAAACCTCTGTGATGACTTAATGAAGTAGTGCATTGAGTGTGCCAGTAAGGTTGTGTGAGGCATCAGTCTGGCTCTATATGTGATCAATAGGTCCATGACATTTCTACAGATTCTTTTTGTCCTTCCCTGAAACCTGAGACATCTTTTTGGGATGGTCCTTGTTGATATAAAGACAATGCTGATGCTAGAATTTCACAAATATCATAGCCAGAGTCTGGGTGTGTCTATCAATTAACTTTTTAAATACTGTTAGGACATAAAACGAATCTCTATTTGGTTTAGGTGAAAGGAGAAAGGATATGAAGAAAGACAGGCGGAGACAATAACAGAAAATGAATGAAGGATCTCCTGCATTGCCAGCATTGTACTTTCCTGTCTGAAAAAAAGAGCACAAAATGGGTAACTCCTGAATATGGGTTTATTTGTCAAGATAAACCAGGGAGGGGCATGTGGGCATGGAAAGAGAAAATGATTCCCAGCTTTGGGTGTGGCTGCTTGTGAATCAAAAGAAGAAAAAGAAAAAAAAGAAAAAAAGCAATTCACTGCTCATTCATACACACATTGCTTGTATGTCTTGTACAGAAAGACCAGAAGTAGAAAACGGGGATGAAAAGGTGAAAAGTAGCAAAGAAAGAAAGATAGAAATGGTTATAAGAGATGAGTGTGCAAGCAAATATGTGATATTTAAAATGGAAACAAAAAGAGACGGGGGTGCAGAGCAGACAAGTTGGAAATAAAAAGAAAGAGGAGCCAGTGAGGTAACAAAGAAGTGTGGGGGGGGGGGCAGAACATAGAGAATACCAAAAGGAGGGAGAGGAGAGGATGGAGAGTGAGTACATGCTCTCTTGTATTCCCCACAGCCCCTGCGCTTCTTTCATTGCCACTGTGTTTTTGGCATGCTGACATGTGGAGGCCCTCAGAGGCTAAGAGTGTGTGTGTGTGTGTGTGTGTGTGTGTGTGTGTGTGTGTGTGTGTGTGTGTGTGTGTGTGTGTGTGTGTGTGTGTGTGTGTGTGTGTGTGTGTGTGTGTGTGTCGTCCTGTGTATGTTATGTGTCTGCCTGAAGAGTCTGTGTTTAACATGCAGCCTAATGGGAACTGTTATTGCTCATTGCCTCACTGCAGCCGAGGGAGCCATTGTCGTCTTCGGTACCATCATTTTCTGTTTTCCTACGCTCTCATTTTTTTTGGTCCTTTTCCCTTCTCTACTCCCCTTGTTGCCTCCCCCTCTATCTTCCTGTCCTCCTCCGTCACTCTACTCTCCTCGGCTGTCCCTTTGCTTACCAAAGCATCCATTCATAACAGCTCGATAGTTCAGGCAACAGACTGTAGAAGATAGCGGCACAGATTCCAAGGCCAAATATATAGAGACAGTGATAGCAGCACCTTGTCCTTGGGGACCTGTGAATTTCAATGAAAGTGTTTCAGCAGTGCCGAAAATGATATTTGCATGTGCACACATACATTCACCTGTGTGAATGAAAGAGTGTTTGCTTGTAGGAGGGGAAATCGCTGGTTAGTGTCTCAGAGATACTGAACGCACGCACGCACGCACGCACACACACACACACACGCGCGCGCGCGCGCGCACACACACACTGCTGCTGTTCAATGGGAGATGAGCTATTGTGCTGCCTGTGCAGTCAGATTGTGCGTTAGCAGTTACCTCACAGCTCTAATAGCAGGTTTCAGACAATTTAGTGTGTCAGCAATGGCTGACTCAACAAACAGGACTCAAACACAAGGGAACAAAAACTCCTACTGTACACTTACTAATGCTAATGCATACACATTATGCATAATGCACACAAACAGAAAATGAGACATGCTATTAAGACTCGAGTATGCGTGTGCGCGCGCACACACACACACACACACACACACACACACACACACACACACACACACACACACACACACACACACACACAAAAACACACACACAAACACACAGAAATCCTGTTTGTTCATCCTGGGTGTCGCGTAGAAAAAGCTGGAACCGGGCACTGAATAAAAGCCATGGCTTTTTGAATGGCTGAGCACCACAAGAAAAGGGCTTAGCACCCAGCTTTGCCATTCTGTTTCAACAGCCACTGAGTCCCCCCCTCTCACAAGCACATGGCCTCTCGCTCTCTGACTGCCTCTGCTTTTCACTCCCTCTGTCCCCTCTCCCATTGTTTCTCCTTATACAGTCACTGCTAATACAGTCATCTGCCAACATATCAGATCACCTTACAGCGCACTTCCAGAGGAGCATGTAATCATTGCGTTGAATCTAATTAAATATAGCTACTTCCTGCTACACCCGGAACAGCTGCCCTAGCGTCTGCAGTGAGGGGCAATGCCCCAATGCGGTCCACATTTTCCACATACCAGTGGCTTCCAATTACTTTAAAACAGTTTAAAAAAATACTGTGGTGGTAGAAACCAAAAGTCTTTGAGGTTTGCTTGTTTCGCTTCTGCTTCTCCTCAGAAACTTGTGCAGACAGGATAAACAAAATAACAAGAGCTAAAATAGGAGCGGGGGACTACCCTACTCGCGAGGACTCCAGCAAGACATGTAAGAGCCGTCTTTCGGCTCATCAAGGAACCACCGGTGATTTATGAAGATGTTGCACGGTAATTATCAAGTCAATTATCACTGCCAGTCATGTTAATTTCCCAGGTATGCCCTCATTTACCTATGATGAAAAATTGAGAAGAGGGAAAGGAAGAAAAAAAAAAGGTGAATGGGGAATTTTAGTGAATGAGTAATTACAGTGTAGTATGCCCCCCCCCCACCACACATACACATCATCACACACACCCCCACCCCTCTACTTTATCCTGTCTTTACAAATTAAACGATGAGAAATACTGGGTGAGGTTTTTTGGGTTTTTTTTTCACGTGTACTTGTTGAGCAGGCAGCGGGCTTGTTACAGTTTACCCATTTGCCCAGCCATTAACCATTCAGGTCAAAGATACAGAGAACAAAAAGGAAGGTTGAGGCAGTTAAAGGCAGGAATGCAGCCTGCCAGGTCGGGGATCTGTGGGTCCGTGTAACAAAACACATTCACATACGTACACACCCTCTCTGTAACAGCAACACAAATCCATAAACACAAAGACAACATAAATGCCTCCGCTTCCTCCGCTCTCGTCCGCTTCACCCTCACATCCAGGTTGGGGAGCGGTGCCTTATCTCGAAACAAAAGAAGGATTCATGCAACATGCAACTTGCTAAAACTAATGAGAATGAGAACAACAACCTCGTTGCACTGACACACAAGAAATGCTGTTTATATAAAACGCCATGTCAGATGAACTGGGCAGGTCAGACGCATGGTATTGTCTTTTCACTTCCCGTGACAAATCCTTTCTTCCTCTCGCTCCTTTGTTTCTATCTTTGTGACAGTTTCTCTAGTTCATTCATCTGCCACTCCTTTACACGCATCTTTTTATTTTTATTTTGCTCCATTGGTGTGGGTGAGTCAGCTGTAAATGCCTAACAAAGTTCTAAAATATGCTCCCACTACCTAAAGCATGCCAACACTATTCGCTTGCATAAGACAACTGGATATAGCCTCACTTCTGAAAGGCTTTTTCATGTCATGCAATATGAACAATGATGAATTGTGGGGAAAAAAATCCCTTGACTTGACTGATTGCTGAAAAAAAACACTTTATATTTCTTTCAGAGATAAAGCAAGATGTTATTTCTGAGGCAGAAGAAGCAATTGTGTGTTTATTTATGAATGAGCCTCATTAACTTCGAGTAAAAGGTGCAGGGAGACATCGGCGTTGAGGCGGAAGCGTTCTCTGTTTCTACCTTTGGCTCTCCCTCTGCATGCTGTCACTAAGATTCTAGTTGGAGGCATCTTCTTAATCGCCACTGAGTTAATTAATCTCACACTTGGCTGCTGTAATAACTTGACTTATTAGACCTTCTTCGTGCAAATGGACTTCGTCTCTTTAGCAGCTAAAAGCACCAGTAATGAACTGGCCAGGAGAAAAGCAGTGGAGAGCGTCTATTAAGAAGAAAACTGAAAAATGCTACAGCCAATGCTCTTATCTATGCATATGTATGACTATACAACTAAATGTTATCAGTTCATCTTGGGTTCTTGCTGTGTCACTTTCTTGCAGTTCAAGTTTTCATATAACGACATAAATATGATGGCGATCGATGCATGAGAAATATACATAATTATGTGAATATATAATAAAGAAACTCTCCTTTACATTTCAAAATATTACATCACCATATTAACTCATATTTACATTTTACGCTAAATCTTGTGTTTTCATATACAATTCTGAGCATTGCTAACACCATGAGAACATAAACTCCCTTACATCAAACATTTATATGGCAAATAAGTTTCACTTTAAAAAAAAAAAAAAAAGTGCAAAAGCTTATTTTTGCCTCTCATCCCTAAAACTAATCCCACAAAATACAGTGTTTTGTGGAAAGTTGTTGGTTGTTATGACACCTTTGACAAATAAATGTAAATCAGATGCAATTCAAATGCAATTTGCAAGTAGTTGCCAGACGAGAGAGTCTACCTGATCTTTTCCCCCGATTGGCATTGCATGGTCAATCTCATGATCGGGGATTGGAAAAGTCCCAACCCTTATTATACATTAATGTATTTAACCAATAGAGAAACTTCTCCATAGATAACAACAACCCAAAATCCCAGCTCTGCACAATTAAAAGAAATTGATGGACGAACAGACAGACATCCAAGGCTTCTGAGGTCCATATGGCAAGGGGCTTTCAGAGGCCCACTTCAATTATATAAAGACCTCTGTGCATTGGCATGACACACCGAGGACCCGAGACGGCAACACTAGAGAAAGACAGAATCAATCATACAGCAGTTAGTAACGCACACACACCAGGGAACACGCATGCAGGACAGAGAGAGAGAGAGAGAGAGAGACAGAGAGAGAGACAGAGAGAGAGAAACACAGAGAGAGAGAGAGAGAGACAGAGAGAGAGAGAAACACAGAGAGAGAGAGAGAGAGAGAGAGAGAGAGAGAGAGAGAGAGAGAGAGAGAGAAGATCACCCTAGGTGCAGACAAAGTGCGCTTTCTATTTTCCTCCAACACATATTAACAGAACAGGAACTCATCCTGTCATCGCTCCATGATAAAAAATGAATCCCTAAATAACCGCAACACGATAACAGAACCAATGGCGTCATCATCCACACTCAAGGACCTTCACACACGCTACCAAGTCCACTAATCCCAACGCGGCCCACCAGGGCTCGCCTCCTGTTGTGTCTGAAGGTGCCCTGCAGTGTAAATCTATGAGACACTGGCCAGGACAGGAGAGTACATGGGAACCGGGGAAGAGAGGCACAGTATCTGAAGTTATAGGACAATTGAGGTTTGTTTGTTTTGGTTCATGGCCTCATTAACAAATGAATTTAGGAAGGGATTAGGGAGCTTCTACATCTTTTTTTTTCCCCCATCAAAGATATATAGAGTAGATATTTTTTATTTTGTCATCTGTGTACATTTTTCTATTCCTGCGTTTCTCTGGGGATATGTTGGAGGGAGGTAGGCTACCCTGGCTAATGTATTATTCACCCTTTATTGATGTGTAACTAAAGTTGGCGGTTTGGAGGGAGTGGGGTGTCACCAATTACTCTGCAATACACTACCATCATATGCATGCTCACACACACACACACACACACACACACACACACACACACACACACACACACACACACACACACACACACACACACACACACACACACACACACACATGCTCTAGCCACAGGGCCGCCAGGCAGCCATCGATTAATGTGTTAATGTGCTGACACACAACTCATGTTAGCACACACACATTTTACTGCATTTGAAACATGGACTTTCACTAAAAATAGAAGTACAGCTCATTTATGAATTCAGTAAAATTGCATATATATATATATATATATAAGGATAATCAATAATTAGTCAACATACACACCTATTTGTTTTGACAGCTCTTTTAGTTTTATAATTATTATCTTGTTGCTGTTTGAGACTGAGAGACTTCAACCAAAAGACGACTCTCGTCTGAAGGCAGCCACAATCTCTGGTGATGTGATGTTGACATTGTCTAACAAATAAAAACAGGAGGCTCATCTTAAACCAGGTTCGTCTAAGTCAAGTAATGGTTAACTTTGTTCATAGCTGACCTAGAACTTTCCCCTACTTACCCACCTGCCTTTTTGTGGTACTTATAACACCGCCTGTGGCAAACTTAGCTAGTTAAAAAATAACAATCCCAGTGTTTATGCCTAAGCTCACCCATTAGCACATGTGTTCAGCAGGGTTCAGTTTTGTTGTGGCCTGTGGCAATAAAATCTGAAGGGAATAAACAAAAACGAGGTGCCAGTTTGTTTTTCTCCTCGACTGGAGACATTGGAAACAAGATGCACCAAAAATATCAGCATGTTTCCATCCAGCTCAAATGTGTTCCATCTAGAGTAGCTTCAGAAATAAAGAATTACGCAAGTTGAACCACTTGGTGGTCCAAACGATCTAGGTGGGGCTGGTAATGCTCCAGCGACAGGGTGTGGATCAGCACCGACCTGATTAGTCATCAGCCTTGACCCTGGTCCAGCCGTAGTGGCAAGAATACAAATGAATCTCTGGGGCTGTTGGCCAGTAAATCTTACTCAGGACCAGTGTTTATGGGATTCAAACCGCACCACACAAGGCCGCTTCACTGACCCTGAACAGTGACTTCATCATTAAAAGGAAGGGAAAAACGCTTATGGGCATGGTGTTTACCAAATGGTAGTTTCAGTAATTATATGTAGTGATGTAATGCTGTTGACATATATCAATTATAAAAGGTGTTATGGAGTCAGCAGTATTGCATGTGTTGTGTTTCAACACTTGTAACAAGCCACTGATTAAAAGACAATACTCTTGTTAATAGAACAAGAAAGTTAATTCTACGAAGCCCATGCTTGGGTAAAGTGTTAATATTGGAACTATGTGAAACTTATTGTTGCTTTTCCTCGTTTAGATTTCGTCTAATGACTATCAAGGCTCAACAAATCCAGGCTGCTCTATTATTGGGTTAATGAACAGGTGAGGAATTACTTAGACAGATGGAGATGGAAATTGATTTTTTTTTAAGTGTTGCCTCATTATCCCATGTGGGGCACTTTATCCAGTACCACAGAAACACAACACCATGCAATGTTGACCGGGTGAAGTCAAGGTCAGATAGGTATTATAGTTTGTTGTGTGCGTAGACCAAAATGGGGGCTGGCGTTCTAGAATTGTGTGGATGCTCGGCCATTAGTGAGGGACTAATTAGGGGAACCAAGTGGTTTCCAGTACCGGTCGAAGCCAAGATTCATAAATAAGTAAGTGCAGGGGCAGCTTGGTCGCTTAATTAACAAAGCGTGAAAAAAGGGCGTGAATCCCGAGGGACACAGATCCAATCTGGTTGCAAGGATGGGCTATCGGCAGCAATCCTGTCTATCTTAGTGGCATTGATTGATAGCAAGCCAAATTGAATCTCTAATCATCGCCATCCTTTTAGGTTGTTCAACCCTCGGGATTTACAGAGGCCAAAAGTGGTATGGAGGGTAATGCTTTTGTATCCCTTTTCTGACACTGGTGGCATAAACACACCACCCCCACAACCTTTCACTTGTGCTCACTTGACCATCCCCATCTGGCCAGGGGTTATATGACCCCTGTGTGAGTTCTTGCTCCCGCTTTCATGTCTCTGCTCATTGTTTTCACACTCTAAGCCGCTTGGCTAGGTATTTAAAACCCAGACACCTCACGCAACTCACACTTAGACACCCTCTGCCACCGAAAGCGACATATTAAGTTACAGCCCACTGAGGCACTCTTGCCTTTCTTTATAGTTGCCGTTCCTTCTAAACTAATCTTTCATATTGTCCAAACTGTCAGGCAAGGAACATGTTCTGTGAAAGAGGCCGAGGCAACAATGGCTTGTTGAAAGAAAAGTACATGTCAGACCTGTCAAGTCAGTCAGTGTTCGTCTGAGAACCACTTTTCCCCCTCCGTTTTGGATACAGAACACCATTTGGCTTTTTCTGAAATACGATAATCAATTAAGTCAGTGGAACGGGAGGAAGTCATCTTCACAGTCAAATGATTATCAAGTGGATGACAACAATGGGCCCAGTGAACGCATCTGTCTCCCAGGCATTTATTGTCATTGTCACAATTTTGATATTGTAGGAGAAGGACATAACCGACAATTGGAAATAACACACCAACTTCAATTTACTGTAACTGTAGTGCAAGAGAAGGGAGTTAAAGAAGTACAGGGCACATAAGCATTGATAGATGAAAAGATGAATGAATGAATGAATGAGACCCCAAAGAAGACAAGGAGACAAGAGTGGCAGTGTGGAGAGATCATATGCTACAACCAAACAGGTAAATGGTAAAAGGCAGAAAGGCTTTTAAAGGTAAAGGATTCCTCCAGGCAGATTCCTGTTAAAGGAATAAGACGTTCTGGTCGGCAGAGCGCATGCATGCAGCAAACCTAGAGATTTTGGATCACGATTAACTTGTGCATCATCGTTGAGAGTCTACAGTCGTATAATTAGTGCTTTTACATCAATGAGAATACATATGGCTCCATATTGTTAAAAACTGACACTATTTCTACCAATTTCAACGACATTAAAAACACACAATGCTCATCAATTGGTAAGCTTAAGATCACAACACATGAGACTTGTGTTTACTCACTTAGTCCCTTTGCTGCTTATTGAACTCTGATTTTTTTTTTTTTTCTTCCGTCTGCCATTCACTCCCCCATTCTGGCAATATCTAAGACTGCATCTTGAAATTGTCACACAATGTTTCCATTGATTGGCACTGGCTTGGTTGTCGGATTCATTAAAAAGCCACAGGCAGATTCCTTCCAGACTACATCAAGGCATGGCATTTTCATGTGGGTGCAATGTGAAAGTGTGCACACAAGACATCGAGACAGAGGGTAAGCGTTAGTGAAAGGCACTGGTGGAATGCAGTGGATCTCCCTTCTCAGGTGATATCCTGTATTTGGGAGGAAGCTGCATGGTGTGAAAGTGAATACTTGGACGTTAGACTGGTGGCAATACTCCAAGTCAGGAGATTACAGTTTCGCTGCTCGGATGGATCTCACAATTTCAGAGCCTACTGCTGCTTAGCACGCCATGCTCCTTCCTTCTCTTCTTCCGCTTCCTACCTGTCTCTACTCATTCTCTCTTGCCTAACGTCAACTCAGTTGACCTTGGCTCCCCGCAACCTCTGGCCTGAATAGTTGCTTCGCTCAACACCTTTTGAAATTAACTGGCAGGCTAATAAACAGAACTGAGGAGTTTTTCAAAGTGAGAACCCCCTGAACTCTCCCTCCTCCAGTATCTCCATGAACTCCAAATTGGAGGGGCTTGAATAAATTATGACCTTTCTGACTTTGACTCAGTAGGAGGAGGCATGGAGCCGAGCAAGAGTTGGACTGTGCGTACACATGGCTCACGCAGCCAAGCTCGTCGCTCAAACTCTAACTAAGGCATGGGAGGTTCATTCATCCTAGCAGAGAGAGCATCCAGTGACCTGAAATCCACTGCCAGATATCTTCTATTGTCATGCACAGCGTTTCAAATCCATCGTGCTCATATGTGCGTCTTGAAAAAAGTACAAAGGTCACCATGTATAAACTTATTAAGATGGATATCCTGCTGTTTTCTTTTTCTTTCTTTAAATCCCTTAACTCCTCTGTCTGACACACATGCAAACACAATAGGACACACCATAAAAATGCCACATTTATGGGGAACCAAAAGGAAGAGTCTTTGAACTGTCTGAATTTTTCAAGCCCCCTTCTTCTCCTCACAATCTCTGAGCTTCCCTGCTGCTCTCTCCGGACAAGGAGAAAAGCGCTGATCGATTGGCTCTGACAGGAATGAAGCGAATGGAACAGGCTGATTGATTCATTAGCAAAGAGGTGCATGGACATGAGCTTTACTGCTCAGAAATTGGGGGCAAGGGAGACGCTTTTTGTGGGTGATTGTGTGAATGCATGTGTATTGAGTGGAGGTAATGCCCGTGTGTGTGTGTGTGTGTGTGTGTGTGTGCCTGAGGAGGGAGAGAGGGAGAGCAAGGGGTCAGAACGGAGTTCCATAGGGTGTGAGAGGGGAAAGGGAAGCTGTTTATGGCCTGACTTGGCACAGAGGGAGGGGGTCAACCAATGTTGTCCGGCGCTTTCATCTGGCTCATTGCAATTAGTCATTCACAGCACTTCTTGTCAAATCCCGAATACAATTACACCTAACAAGTACCATGTCAATCCAAAATGGACAGAAATGTACATTTGAACAAACATGAGTATACTTTCAACTAGGAGCTGAGTTTACATGGAAGTAAAACCAGATGTACTGACAAACACATTGAAAGTCGCACTACAAAAATAAAGGGTATAATATAAAAAAAAAGATACATGCACTAAACAGCAGCTGTCAGGGGATGACAGTACGTGGAAGAACAGACTTCCTAGCAACAGGGAAATGACACATCTGTGAACTTAAAGGCAAACCCACAGGGTGGCCTCTCCTCCCCTCCTCTGTCTGTCGCTGAAAACACACATCATAGGTGTTATCTGTGTTGCATACACACACTAGTTTATAGCTGTCTGCCATCTACCAAATGGGCAGGTGTTAGGAATGGCTAAAAAGTGACACGCAAAAAGCAACACCTCTACATTTGCTAAAGTGCCCTCGTGAATTGCCTTGAAAACAGCCATTAAGGCTTTCTTCGACCCACCTCGCACTGTCCTCTAAATATTGCACTCACTTAAACATTAAAGCAAACGTGTCACTGAATCTCGTTTTTGGTGTTAGTGAAGGTTAAATATATGCTCCCCACAGCTGGCACTGTCTGAGGAAGGCCGTGTGGAACCAGAGAGATTATGTAAATATCTTGACAAAAAAGGTCACATTTGATTGGAGTTACTGTCACTGCAATGTGTTGGATTCACCCTGTGCGAGCTCAGCCAGAAGAGTGCGTTAAAGACGTTCTGAGTAAATTTGGTGAACAGTTGATAAGAGAGCCGGGGACGCTTAAACCTGCCTCTGTTCTCGAGGAGACAAGAAGAAAAAGGGAGAAATATTTAATAGAAGTGGGGAGCACTCCTCTTGCCCGCCGGCCTTTTGAAGTGCAGATGAAGTGCAGGTGGTGAGTGTTTTTGACACCGAGGATGAGAAGTGGGACAGAATAAGGTGTAATAGTCGGCTGCTGGAACACTGTATTCACTGTGAACGGGAACACTCAGCCACAGATCCATCACCAAGTAAAATATACATCATTTAAACACTTCTGTCCTTATATGTGCATTATGGCTAATTAGGGCGGACACGTGGGCCCATCACATCAGTCATGACTTCAACTTTTCCTTTGAACCAGTGCCTATCATCACACATGCGTTTCCTCGGGACGGCTGCTTGAAAATTAGCAAAAGCTGTTTGCCTGCTTTTGTAAGAAGCAAGGCCTGGAGCAAGGCTGTCTGCCTCAAAATGTCTAACCATTAACTGCCCAGCTATAGTGGAACTCAACAAAGAGCTTCCTTTCCCTATTTCCTGCATCTTTCTTTTTTCTTATATTTAACAAGAGCAGTGAAGTCTAAACCCAGGTAATGTGTCCTTTCTCTCTTCCTCGCGGCACACTGTGTTACAGCTGTGTCCACTCTCCTGACAGATGTAACTGGCCACGTTTAAAGACAAATATCAAAGATCACTTTCTGCTCTGTTGGCAAAAAAAAATTTGTCATAAGAGTTGGTGGGCTCGTAAAGAGCTACAGACCGCCGCGAGCAGAAGTCTACCTTCCTGAGCTCCACCCTTTTAAACCTTTTGAGCTCCTTGAACTGTGCTGCCTTCTCCTGCTCACAAAGTCGCAGAGCAGGATAATGGCTGCCGTTTGTTCATACACTCTATTTGTGATCTTCCATGGGGAACTTCGAAAGCTACATGCAAATACTACACAATGCAAGTAAGAGCAAAGATCCTTCAAATGCATGTCACAAATCCAGTCTGACAGCGCTTTTGACCTGATGTGTTTGTTTCAGCATTTCTGTGTCAATGAGCCATGAAAAGTTCCACAGCTGGTCTCTTTAAATATACGCATGTCTTTACAATATATTCTTTGATTCACCACTGGAGCTCAATAACCCATGAAGGCTGACTGGATGAGAAAAAAAAAACTATTGTTCACAAAGAAAAATAAATATTTTCATACCCTCCCTCCCCACGCACAATCACACACGCACACACGCACATCAAGATGATCCATAGAGACTGTGTCATGACCTCCAGACGGGGGTCATGTGACGTGGGCTGAGCATGGGCATGTGTTTTCCAGGCACTCACTTACAATCTCCACCATTTTGCTGGTGAAAATTTCTGCCGTGCTTTATGGACATCCTGTGCAGACAGGATCTATAAAATACCCACTCTGGTGGTCATTAATATTATGTCAAACATGTCATCGGTATTTTGGTTCAGCTCCGCTGCATGAAATACCCATCATCAATCTCCACACACATACACCGGGTATAAGCCCTATAATTTTTTTTTCCCCATGCGAAAACACCTAACAGGTTAAAATGGAGTAATATACTGTACATGCAAGAGACTGGATATTAAATTGTTTCCCTTATGCACCGTCTACAGTCGGAAGAGCTGAATTTGAAAGACGTTCGCTGAAACTTTGTAAAATGAATGTGCGTATGGACAAACTATTCCACCATGCACACACACTGCATACACAAACGCTCACCAGCCCCTGCCCCTGCAACCTCTCAAATATATATATATATATATATATATATATATATATATATATATATATATATATATATATATATATATATAAACACACGGTGCAGATGTATCATCCATATTGCTCTTCCTGTAAGTGCAAAGTTTCTCCCTTACTCTCTTTCACTCCCTGTGTTTCTGTTGGTCTCTGCCTCTCTCTTGTTCGGCTTGGCTAACTACCGACAGCAGCAGTGTGTGTGCGTGCTTGCGTGCGTGTGTGTGTGTGGTGGGCAGGCCCAGACACACTCGTCCTCCCCTGCTTGCGACTCTCTGACACTCGGTGTCATCCCACAAGGCCCCGCTGGTGAATGCCAGCCGAGACGGCACATATGCCATATCCAAAACAGCCAAATAAGAAAATAAAAGTGCACATCAGATACATACACATAAATGTTTGCTGTCTATTAAAGTACATTTTTTTGAACCACCTCTCATAAAGCTGTGGTCCGTTTCCATTACTTACACAGGCTTGTTTACATTAGCATTAATACACAGCTGAGAGCTCATTACATTTACAGAACAAATAACTGTAAAAGCATGATTATGTCTGTCAGTGCCTGAATGCAGTAATATATATATATATATATATATATATATATATATATATATATATATATATATATATATATATATATATATATATATATATATATATATATATATATATATATATATATATATATATATATATATTGTAACTGTGATTCAACTTCAATTAATAGGCAACTAAAGCAATGTTATATGTTGCCCATATATATTTAACTTCAATAGAAATAACGACAATAGTTTTACATAATCAAGACTAATGGCTTGAACACGCAGCATCTCTAAAATGGTTGATTAATTTGAGTAATAATGTATGCGACTCAGATGTAGATGTTAACATTAACATACAGTGTATCATTGAATTTTGAACTTAAAAGAATTTTACCATATAAGAAGATAAACAAATACAATCACAGTATTTTCTGACATATTTCTCTCGGCAAAACGGTTAGCTACTGCTCATTAATCTTACTTCACGCAGAAAATGCTGAGCTTTCTTTATACCGTTAAGCCTAAAACAAACACATGAAAACTGTCTTGATGACATCATTTCTCTCAAACTTGGATTATTCTTCAATAACAACCTCGTCGGCACTGCGCAACAGAAGAACCTGCTCTGAAAACATGTTCGGGCTTTATCCCAGCTGCTTTATTTTCACCGGTCATCTTCATCCGCTCTCTGCGGTACAGAGGCTCGAGAGGGCCTGACATGGCCGCTGCTTGTCTACATGTGAAATTCCAGCTCATTGAATGTTTCCATGCCGCCATTTGAGCCATGAGCCATCAGTTGGTGTTGCATGAGCGCTCCTACAGGCCCGATGCATCTGTAAAGTCTGTCTGCTCTGTTGCTCTCTGGGTCCCCCCAACCCCCCAACACACACACACACACACACACACACACACACACACACACACACACACACCATGCCACCCTAACTCCCCACATATCATCATCCACCCCCTCTTCTTCCTGAGTGCCTTACGCCAATTTGAGCCGAAGTCAGAGTACATCTGTTCAACATGGCTGCAGCCTTGTGTAAGACCCAATGGCTGGCTGGGATCCCTGTCGAGGTCCATCTACCAGGAGACTGGCAAGAGTGATGGATTGGCACAGTTGTTGTCGCTTATGTCTTTATAGTTTCTTTCATTAATCATTGAATTGAGTGCTGAAATCCCCCAGCCTGCATTGCTGTACTATAAACTTTGTAGATGTTGGAAATTATGTACATAAGGGGTAAAGTTTAATCATTTAATCAAAACTATATAATAATAATAAAAATAATAATAATAATAATTATTATTATTATTATTATTATTATTATCGAGACATATATTTATTTAAAATGTGAATTAGTGTTGTTTTAATATAAATGTTATTGTAATAGTAAAAAGTCTAATAATAATAATAATAATAATAATAGTTGTAGAAATGCATTACTGCTGTTAGTCCTTGGTGCATGGCCATATTGCAAATGAGGCAGTCATCTTTCACCCCGACAATTGATTCAGGAGGCATTGATAAATATCCTTATGAATTGGTAATTGCTTCGAGCCAGAAGACTACTCGGCAGTCTCCTGAATCAAACCTGGCTCTGCGCTTCAAACGGCTGAGCAAGGCTGATTTTCCCGGTCAATAATAGTGCATTAATTGAGACTTTTAATGTTGTCTGTGTTGTGGCTGCGCCTCTATCTCTTGTTTCATCTTTGCCATCATTATCCAGTTACCGCGGATGGAGCTCGTGAAATGTTACATTCTATTTTATTCTATTATAGATAGATAGATAGATAGATAGATAGATAGATAGATAGATAGATAGATAGATAGATAGATAGATAGATAGATAGATAGATAGATAGATAGATAGAGAGATAGATTTCGTGAAGATCCACCATATACTACATCGCTCCATTTGTAGAACTGAAGAAGTGGGTTTGCTTTTATTTTGCAAATTCACTTTCACGCCTCTTCAGTAGTTTCCACTTGCTTTTGAATGGTCCGTGTTATAGCCACTACAGAGTCACTAATACTTCCCTTTGTCTCCTCAATGGCGCTCTTAAATACATTTGTTCGCTAATTTGCTTGTGAATGTCATTCAGGGGAGCTCCTGAAGTCAGGTTTGACAAAGCAGCTCCAGTCTGAGGCCACACAAGCTGAGGCTGCGCCCCCTCACCGCAGCGCTGGCCGTGTATGAAGGCCCCATGGACAGTGAGCGCGCCGGGCAAAATGGCCCTATTACTCCCTTTATCATGAAGGTTAATTGCGTTTTAGCGAGACGAGACCGACCCGAGCTAGTAAATGGGTCTAAATTGGATCTTGTGTGCGTTTTTTTTTTTTTTAATCTGAAAGAGTACAAATACCAATCATGACACAAACATGAGTACAATTGCGCATTAGTAGACTTTGAAAATTGAGCATTATTTTTTGAATAATGGCAGGACAAAGGTTACACACAAGCTGTCACCTTTTGTAACCCCCCCCCCCCCCACCCCCCCCCCCCCCCCCCCCCCCCGTGTCCTGCAACATTGTAGGTAACAAAGTATCCGGTGTGTTTCTATTCCAAAATGAACTCGTTTTGCGCTGATTCTGTTTGCTCCGACGAACACCCACTGGAAATATTAATTTCATAATGAGTATGAAGGCGAACGAGGGACCTCCCCTGCCGGTGGAGAATAAATCGAGAGCGAGAGAGTGAGTTTGATGAGACATGTGCCAATTGAAAACAGGCACAGGAAAACTCCTGTGGAGGTGTGATCTCACCCACATAAAAACATAAACATGTGCGCTACAAAAGCCCCGCTTGTGCGTAAGCGCTCTACGAAATATACAGCCATAAATAGAAAGGATAACACGGAGACTGAGTGGGGGAACCCTGAGTTTGAACTAGTAGGTTTTCTTCTTTGAAAGCAAATTTATAACTCGTGAAGTTGGTCTGAATAAAGCTTAATGTTTAAACTGCACCCACGAGTTACTATCTTGAGATACATAGATGTAGGTGACTCACACAGTGAAATAAACTCAAGTCAGTTAATTCAGTTCAAACTTATCTCCAAGAATCGAAAACCGGCAGCTTTGCAGTAAAAACAACTTATTGAACGCATTCTAAAAGACGTAATTGCTTTACTGTAGTCCGGTGCGTTAAAAATGGCCTATAGGGAAGAGATAGTGAGCATCGGAGCGCCTGCACGTTCAGTCACACTGCCATAAATATCATTAAGGGACCCGGAATCATACTTGTACCCCGTTATTATTTTTTTCTGTGCTTTGTGCCTCCATCGCAAGTAATTAACACAAAAGGAACGAGTAACGACCCTTTGCGCCATACGGGACTGTCATCGACGCAATCTGTCTCCACAGCAGCACACTGACATGCGGCTGAAAGGTTCACCAGCCAAAGTATTTCTTGCAACTACTGGGGAATACCAGAGCCACAGTTGTACCAGAACAATCAACTTTGTATTAATTACAAAATATAAAATTTAAACTGTATTAACCGAAACGGTACGAGATCTGAGGAGTTTGGAGACTTGAAAGAAGCAAAAAACAAACAAACCAAAAACAACAACCTTCTAATAAATTATATTAGAAATAAATAAACAAAGAGCTGACAAATTGCAATGTCTTGTGGGAGTCATTGTGCCACACTGAAAGCACCAAAGTTATTTGGGACAAATTCACATTTCACAGTTTGGGGGGGGGAGTTTCAAGTCAAAAAAGTATAGAGAAAAAATATAGACAACTGAACTAAAGTACTGAATAAAAGGGAAGCAAAACATGAATACGTAAGGAGCTTCTCCCTTGAGTTGTGTGACCCGGAGACCCAGAGCGACGCACGGTGGGCCCGGGTTAAGAGTCCCTCGCAAGGTCGCTCGTTTCTCCCTAACTTGACATATACCCAGATATCCTGGAAGAAAGTTCAGGCGGTGGCCATAAATCACTCTGCTGTATTAAAAGCTTAGGTTAAACCCCCGCCAGCCAGGTCAGTTGAGTAAAATTTATAGCGTCACTTATGTATAGAATAGATTGCTGTAAAGAAAGAATTTAAATTTCCAACGTGTGCCCATAGAAAACTTGCCACTGCACTGTCAAAAAAAACACCCCACCTACACACACACACACACACACACACACACACACACACACACACACACACACACACACACACACACACACACACACACACGTCTTTCCTTTCTCTATCTGTTCACTGTATGTGTCTTTCACTCAAACTCTTATATTCAGCACAAGAATCTTCTTTCCAAACCAGTCAATGCACAGTCAAACCATGTGTTTTAAGTCAGCGGGTCCCATTCGGGTTGGGTGACCTCCAGGGGTCACAGGGAGCGATCCAGGGGGTCCTTTGGAAAATAAAGGGGCTACAGTTTTGCTCATGGGAAGCTAGGATTTTTGGTTCTTCCTCTCTTTTTCCACTTCAGGATCTGGGACCAACAAAAAAAAGTCACATTCGCATCATGGCAAGTCGAACTGCAGCCGACTTCAGACGCCTGTTATCTATAGGAACTAACAAAACGACGAACCTTATCAGATAAGCTTTACACTATTTTCACCCTCCGGTGCTCGTTTGTTTCTTGTCTGGTACCGACAGAGGAAGCAGCTGCCCGGGGAGCAATTCAGCGAGGATGGTGATTTCACGAGAAGCTCAAAACGGCTACTGGCGTTTTCACAAATATAGGATCAAGAGGGCATAAGGACACATCTGACTTATACCAGGATTAGTTTTACCAGTATCATAAATAACACCCCACTCTACAGTAAAGCTTTTTTTTTAAATGATAATTATGCTCTTTGTATTTGCAGTTTATGAGTATTTAGTGGAAAATGTTATTTCCTTTTCAAAACAGTATAGCAAAGCAAAAACAATCTTACCTTACATTTTTTTATTGTTATTTGGTTTTGTTTGTCAATATGCAAATTTATCGTAGGGGGGAAAACAAGTAGACAAAGGCATTGTGCGAGCACGTCGTGGAATAAGCTGAGAAAGAAAAGCGTTTCCTGAGCCACTGGCCCACTGTCCTACTTTCCTACTGGCAATCACAGCCAACCGGGAGCCTCGCCTGGACTCCAGCACTTACAGTTGAAGCTTAGGGCCTCTTTCAACCTTATTAACACTACTGCGTGTGCTTGTTTGCTAAACACAGCAGTGATATATTATCATGGCTTTAAAGTAGAAAAAAATCAGAAAGGTGTTTCCCTATCTCTCTGTAATGAACGACAGATTGAATTTCTCATTGATTTTACGCGCGGCTGACATCGACACGCGGCTTAAACAGAAGACTGTCAAAGGAAAGAACTGCTGAAAAAAAATGGAAATAGGATTTAAAGATGTGTAGGAAAAAATAATGACGCCTTAACGTTGATAAATGAATGGAAACTCGTTATGAATTCGATAATGGAACGCACAGATTTGCGCTTAAAGGCGTGTTGGTTATTACGCTACATTTATAAAGCATATGTTCTTTAATGAATGTAGTATCGTGCAAAAAAAAAAAAAAAAAAAGCCTCATTGTGTTTTCATCAGAAGTGCAGTTAAACCCATCCGTGGTCCAGATGTCAAAAGGCCACACACACTCAAACAACCCTAAAATACGCGCGGCCGACCTGAGGGAAAGTGTAGGGAGGGAGCCGCGGCTCCCCGACGAGATCCAGCGGGCAACTAATTTCTTTTTAAGTGACGAAGAAAGCCCAACAGCCAACAATACCTGACCGTACAAAAAAAGAATAAACAACTATCAATGAAAGGATGAGCTCTCGTTTACGCATGACAATTGCGTACTGAAAAGCCTGTGCCTGCCACAGCTTCTCCGCCAGCCTAAAGCCAATAATGCCATTATGGACCCCTATAAAACAAGCCAGATGGCCACTTTGAAACGCAAACGTTAGTTTTAATTGTGAGGTGATGGGAGACAAAGAATTTGGCGATTCTGGTGCTCGGGCTTGGGGGTGCCAAGCCTGCGAGGGGCATGGGTGCAGGATTGCATGGTAACGCAAGGAATACAAGCAGCTTGCAGCGGATCACTGAGCGGTCTGGAGAAAGGTTTTCTTACCTTCAACGGCGAACACCACGCGCAGCAAGAGGCTGCATAAAAGCAGAAAGTAATCCATTGTCATAAAGCGGTCAGGTCGGACATGTAAATAGACCCACGAGAGAGAGAGAGAGAGAGAGCGAGAGAGAGAGAGAGAGGGGGAGAGAGAGAAAGAGGATGGGTCCGATCTGGCGCTCCACGCACCCACAGTCCCGTCCCAGTCTCAGCCGTGTCAAGTCTCCAGGATCAGAGTTGCCCCCATTCACCAAAACAATTATAAGGTGAAAATTAGGGGGGGGACCAGTGGTGAAAAAGAATTAAAAAAAAAAAAAAAAAAGAGTGAATATGGAAGCCCTTCTCCTTTTTTCAGACGAAGTGCATTATTGAATCAGAGAAAACACAACGGACACAAGTCTCCCAATCTTTTCCTTTCCTGGTGAGCAAATACACTGGAAACGTGTAGTCCGGTTAGTGGTCACCATTCGCAGAATATTTCCAGCAGCCGCCTGTTTCACTGGTACGCAATCAAAAAAAAATAAAAAATAAAAAAATGACAGCCTTCTCATAGACTTTTTTCTCTGTTTGTCAAAGCAGAGACGGAGATCGCCGCACTGGTGTCAGAACCATAGTGTTTAGTCCCACGTAGGCATGTGCACCCTCGACGTGCGTCCCGACATCAAGTGATATATTCCTGTATAGAAACAGCCGCGCTTTGACGAAATATATTCCCTGAGCGAATTTTGTCGGCTTGGGCTGCTGCTGCTGCGTAAAACGCGTCTGCTTTTGCTTCGCTCGGCTTGTGCACTGGAATGAAGCACACGGCTGTGGAGAAATAAGAGAGCACAGTGAGAGAGAGAGAGAGAGAGAGAGAGAGAGAGAGAGAGAGAGAGAGAGAGAGAGAGAGAGAGAGAGAGAGAGAGAGAGAGAGAGGAGGGGTTATCGCTGTTACCGCTGAAGCAGCTGCACTGAAAGGAAAAATGTCTACCTTGACAATCATTTGGTCTCACATTTAATATAAAACAAGAATTCATGCGTCTGCCTGAAACAAGGAGGTATTAATACATTCTTACTCGTCCTAAGACATCCGACCCTGTGTTTACCAGCACGCAATCTGCTCCTTCTTTTATTTTATTCATGCGTTATAGAGTTGTTGTTTGTTTGTTTTTTTTATTAAATAAATGAATGAATTTAGTCAAACTCGTTTTTGCTTAATGTCCTGTAAACCTTAACATAATACAGAGTTGTTGCATTAGCCTGTATTATCACCGCAACCAGTATTATTCATATATTTTGGGGATTATTTGAGTCGTCTGTCATTGTTCCATTCCGAGGGCTCAAGCCTTCAGCAGAACACACGGACGCACAGCGCCCCCCTGCGGGTCGCTTTCCGTGGAGATGGGCGGTAGTATCAACCCAGGGTTTTTGTTTTTTTTTCTCGGTTCAATTTAAAACTAGTTTTAATTCATCTGCGTTTCATCAAGTTCATAAACACCACGGAGGAGCAGCCGTGAGGACTTTCGAATCTGTTTTTCAATCCGCAGTCTGACTAAAGACGCACGTCGATTTTTTTTTTTTTTTTTTTACCTTTTCTGTGAGTATGAAAGTGACATCACCTCATCCGGTGCGTTCACGTTTTAGTTTCTAAAGGGAAGGGGGGGAAATCACACGACTGAATGAAATGCAGGTTCGGTGCTGTAATTGTAGAGGGGCGCATACAGAAATGCACGGAAGGTTTTCCTTTAATTGCGATTTAGAAAACCGAAAAATCGAAGTGCTCTATAAAATTCAAAGTAATAATAACAAAAGCAGGGAAAAAAGTCACAAAAGCGACGCCCTTAGTTGGGAGAAACATTAAACAGCACACTTATTTTAGTTGCACTTTACTGTTTCTAATTCACTGACTCATTGAGCTAAAATTAAGAGGGAGAGAAAGAGAGAGAAGTTTCCCCACAGTGTTTATTTACTCTAAGACTATAGACCTACAATTTGCTTTCTTCTTCCCTGGATGACTTGACGAAGGGCTGATATGTGACAACCAGGTATCTTCAGCCTCTCTTCTGTCCACTATGTATTTAAAATCGTCGTATCATGCCTAAAACTACCTCAGTGTATCACTAAAAGTCTCGTAAAAGTCCAAATATACGCAATTGTTTCGAAAATGCTACATTGTACATATTTATTTATTTTCTTTTTTTTTTTCTGTAGTGTGGTCAGTAAGAACAATTAAAGTGTTTTAAATAACCTTACACACAATCTTGTGGACCTGAGTAAGCATCACTGAACTGCTGACATAATAGACGGATAGTAAATATTATACTAACGTCAATACTTTAATTTATTGATATTTTATCCAGTTGTTTTGCTTAGCAGCAATAACCTTGTGTATTTAATCAGGTTGGAAAGGTATAACAGTGAGAGCGATGACAGCAAGACTCCTGCAGCAGCTGAAGTGGGAACAGTCAGTATGAACACTGGGCGACTAAATTGCAAATGTCAAAACTTATATTAATCACGTTAAACAGCAATGTCTTTTCGACTGTAACGGGGAAACAAGAGGGGGAAACTGCAGCCGATCATTCTTCAAATAAAGTTATAATTGCTGTTATTAAAGTCGCCCGCTTGGCTTTATTCAGCTGGAAAGTAACGGTGCTGCGTTAACACAGCGGCATTTGTCGATTATTCCGCGGGGATATAAAGAAATGTTTTAGGTGTTTTATAAGGAAACCGTGAAAAGTTAAAGTGGAGCCAAATGACCTGTCACCGTTGCTGTGAAGTGTAAAAGTGATTGTATGCCATATCCTGAGAATTGCAAGCAGGCAGATAACCATATGGACTGTTTTGTGTCTCCGCATTAAGTGCCAATGTTGCCACTGACAGGGTGGTAATAAATAGTTTAAACTGTTGAAGCAACCCTCTGCCATTTGGATACTTACATAATTTAAACAAACTGCTTTTTGTCATTTCCTTAATTTTCCCCAAGTACCCCCCCCCCCCCCCCCCCATTGTATTTTGAATAAAATATATAGTTTTTTTTTTACTTGTTTTATTCATTGCTTATCAACATTAAAATGTAATCTTGTTTTATGTTAATAATTAAAAAAAATGAAAGTCGAAGGTGATAGTGCAGAGTCTTGCCAACAAAGTTTTAACTTTTGCTGTTTTAAAAATAGTCCAATTATCTTTGCTACAACTTGCTATATCTTTTTTTTTATTATTATTAAAAATGTGTAAAATAAGTGGTAGTGCCAAGTACAAATAATGAAACAATGAAAAATGCCGAACTGTTGAAGATACAAACTATGAAGCAAAACCATTATAATAATCCAAACTGTTTAAATTTGAGTGGACAATGATCTTAAATATGAGTTCTAATTTCACAGATAGACAATTCTACAAAATGAATCCTTGAACAAAGTGAGTCGTCCAAATGAGGATTTACACAGGAGGACTTCATAATTTATATTATGTCCTGGATGTGTTACTGAGTCTGAAGTTCGGAGTGAAATCAGGTCATTTAGCAGTGAAGGAACTTGTAAATGGACGAGTTTAAGATTGACAAAATCCTAAAATGTTCCGGAGCCCTGTGATCAAGAGGGAGTTCTTTGTCTATCTATGTGCATACAAACTGTTATTATGCTATTGGTTGACACTGTTCTTATTGTCAAAGGCGGTCAATTCAGGACGTGAAGTGAAGAAGAAGACATACAGTGAAACTGTTCCGTCTGCCGGGACCGTGCACGATGCATTTGCAGCATTTCATTCAAACAGTTGTTGCTCTGTTCTGCTGCTTTGATTATTGTTGCTGTGGTTTGGTATCATAGCAGCTCAGCATGGGGGGGCAACAGCGTTTGGGAATCCCAAAAATATAACATTCAAACAAAGCGAAAGGAGTTTTTCCACTTTCTACAGAAAGTTTATTTTACACCAGCAGTTATCCTTCGATGTTTTTTGTAATAAGATGGTGAGATGTTTCAATGCAGTGAAGAGTAATCCTGCAGTGCTTTGTTGTTATTGTTATATTTTGTCATAATAGTTGTTGTGTTCTGATGTTAATATGTGTTTGGGCTACTTATAGAAAAGAAGATGATTAGGGGAAAAAAAACAAAAAAAACATGATCAAGTCTCCCAGTGCTTAGCGCTCACTGACACTAAATTTGTCAGTTTCCATAAGAATTCCTGTACACGTCATGAGGACATAGTTCGTTTGAAAGGAAAATCATTTCTGTAGTGAAGCGACGTGGGTAAGAGGATCTGCGGTGGCTTCAAAGGAGACGCTCTCATTTGTTGCCAAAACCACTGAAGCCCGGGCTCTCCCGCCTGGCCGCCATTAAAGGACAACCAGAAGCGCATTAAGTTCATGACTGCCACCTTTGTTGCCTCTGTGCGTTTCTGAGTGCACTTTGAAGGAAACGAGGAGCAAGTTTGTGAAGAAATGAAAACATAATGATAACGACAACATTCAGAGGTTCTCATTTGATTTTTTTACAGACTGTTGTTGGGAATATGGGGGGACCTTTGAGCGTTTCTCCCAGAAGATCAGGGAGCAAAACTTCTCAGTCTACGATAAACAAATGATTTCCAAGGGTAAGTCTCTGAGAAGTGCTGAGCCCCCGACTGTTTGCCAATGTAAAAAATAAATGTGTCAAGCCATAAATATGGGCTTGGTATAAACCAACACACTGGGTAGAGGGAGATTCTTTCCAATGACTGGAACGTCCACATTAATAAATCCAGGTCGTCTACTTAACAGCTATGGTTTGGTTTTTACAAAGCTTATGGAGCAGATTTATTTTTTTAACGTTCGTATAGAGTGCGTCATTTGGGTCCAGTTTAAAGACTGAGAGTGTTTCTACGTGAAGCTGTATCTTCAGCCCTGTTGCACAGTATCCAACTGTTCAAAGTAGTGAGATAGAAACACATAACTTTTTACACATGTTTTTCTTTTGGATTGGGCAATAAGTGAAGCCAGTAACTATAGATGACAAAAATACCCCTCATCCTGAACGTCTCTCTAACTCTCCCTTTAATACAACTCCAGTGAGAATATAAGGATATTTTGGGGGTCTAAAATCTAATTGTGAACATTGATTTTGTCCTGAAACGGTTTGTGATCTGGTTTGAAGTCCAGAATTATTCCCAAATGTGATCTCAAACAAATACCCGCGATCCCATACTACACACAGACACAGGAAAATGGCCCACTAAGTGTTCCTGAGAGCGTCCCCGCAGCACCTGGCATATATTAGAAACTCAATAAGTAAAGTGGCTGACATTTTACTGCCATATGGAAATTTCTCAAGCTTACACCTACTGCACCCTCGCCAGACCCTCGCTAACCTCATTCATCCTACCTCCCACTCATCTCGTGCCAGGATATCGGCGTCTCTACTTTTGTCGGCTCAGAGTGCGGCGCACGGATACAGAGATTCTGACTCACGCCGAACTTCTCTCACTTCCTCCGCTGCAAATCATATGCCTGGACGCAAACACAAACACACATGGTCACTCCCTCCCTCACGCACAAACACACACACACACACACACACACACACACACACACACACACACACACACACACACACACACACAGTCTCATGTCTGGGTCTGGTCTAATAGCAGCACTAATGTGATGTGAGTGTGAGAGGATCGCTTTACGCAGACAATATTAAGGGACTGGTGAGCTGTTGGTCATGTTAGAGTGTCTTTTGATGTGTGTGTGTGTGTGTGTGTGTGTGTGTGTGTGTGTGTGTGTGTGTGTGTGTGTGTGTGTGTGTGTGTGTGGTGGGGGGGGGTGCGTGCAGAGGCAATGTGTATTTGTCGTGCTTGTGGAGGAGGAGCTGGCAGTGGGTGGCTCTGGAGAACCTCAAGAAAAGCTCAAAGCTGGAATCCAGAAGGACAGGAGTTGTGTGTGTGTGTGTGTGTGTGTGTGTGTGTGTGTGTGTGTGTGTGTGTGTGTGTGTGTGTGTCCGTGTGTGTGCACATTCATGTGTGAGAAAAGGAGGGTGTTCATGAGAGTTTGAGGGTGGAGGTCTAATCCTTCAGGCCTTCACCACTGACTGAGCACTTAACACAGGATCAGAAATTCTGTCCTGACGGAACCCCCTCCAGACCTCCACCATCCCCCGCCCTCCTCCTCCTCACACAACCAGCACAAACACAAATCCAACACCACATCCACGACGTCGCCTCCCGCTCGAGCGCTGCCGCCGTAAATCACCACCTCCTTGCCACCATGCTACTCTCCTCTTTTCTCACTCTCGTCGCAGCTTCTGTCACAACCGACTACTGTCTGTCTCTGGTGAGTATCTATCACCTCTCAGCAGGTTCTCTACCTAACTGAGAAAAGATATACTTCACTGTCTCTGCTGACTGCAGATTGATGAGTCAAACTCCCATCACACTGACCCTGCCGCCTGTGTGCCGACAGACGGACCGACAGGAAGGCATTTAGGCAGACAGGCAGTCATAGCCAGACGCAGTCAAATATACGCATGAGGATCACGATGTCATACAAGCACACACATGCACAGCTGACAAACAGCCTGAGCATGAAAATTACACGGTGCGCAGTGAAAACGCCGGAGAAATAACCTTTCACCACCGTGGCGAGGAATACGTAGAGAACTTGCTCTAGGTTGGCAATTTATTCTGTGCAGGAAGGGAAATTCAGGAATGGAATTTGATAAGCGGTTGCTTTTCTTTCTTGTTCCACCAAATGAGCTGTAGTTCTTTTCTCACCCGAGGCATTCAACTCTGAATGTGAATATACAAGCGCTGGTAGCTAACAAGAACTGAATTTGGTGAACTCAAAATCTTTTTTCTTGCTTAAAACTTAAAATCACCCAGTCCAGTGTGTCTTACCTTGACGTCACAATGGGGATCAAATATATCCAGGCTGTTTTCAGTCAAAATGTGAGAAAGGTTTGAACTTCTTACATAAAAAAGTAAATACATTTAATATAATTCACCCTTGTTTGAAAGAAATCAAGATAATATTTTTGCTGTTATTCCTATTTTATGTATTGCAATGGGGGGGGGGGGGGGGGGGGGGTCGGGGCCAGTGGCCTGGCCAGCAGAGAGACTATTGTACGCTTGAGAAATTTTCCCATTAACACAGTGGAAAAAAAAAAAAGCTGTGTGTCCTGTGTGCTACTGGTATACTGGACATTTTCAGTGCATTTTTTTCCCCCAATGTACAACTCGCTCCATCTTTGCAGCAGATACACATGCCTGTTTGTACATTTCAGATTTATATTCCCTCTTCCTACATACATGACTGAGCTTGAAAAAGCTTATGTGGGTCACCTGCCAATGAAATTGCTTTTACATTCATAAAAGAACAATTCTGTACCTTCCCATTGTACGTGCTGGTTACTTTTATGCTGCGCTGAAAAGGAACACTCAATATACTTTCATAACTATATGTTGAGAAGAAATACAGCCTTGATGAATTCCTGGGGACGGACTCCAGACAGTCGGCAAGTTAGGAGGCTCAGGAGGGATCCGTTTGACTGTTGGCTACAATCAAAGCTCCTGGATGAATAATCACCGGAGCTGGTCCAATAACAGAATGATTGATTGGCTCATAGCCCCACACTGTCTGAGATAACATTGTTCAAAGTGTCCAAACACAATGTCAACATTGTGTCTCCCTCATGGGCTTTATTCTTCCTCCATACCTAGAACCCTTCTGTTGACCCTTGACATTTCAACATGTCCAGCAGCAAATTGCAATCTTCCATGCAGTCCATGACCCTGAGGGTTGGCAACAGAAGCAAATGGCGGCTGATGCTCTCTACGCTGTAAGGTCGCCGTCAACATTGCTCAGAAATCAGCCTGAAAATTCACTGATTGAGTCCTCGAGGAATTTATTTTCCGGCTATTTGAAAACACATCACAATCTGTGATAGCGTAGTTACTGCTGCAGCCATATCTCACTCTTAAGGCGGCGCCGACTGAAGCGGAGGTCGATGGCTTCCGTGTCAACTTTTTTATGAACAACAAATCACAACAAATCGTCCCTGTCCAGTCACTGTCAGTCAGATGAAAACGGATATTCTTTCGCCTCGGTGCTCGCCGTGGCATCTGTTCTCCCGGAGGTAGTTAGTCATGACAAAGTTTCTAACCACAAAGGCACATGGTTCCAGTTTAGCCATCGCTACTATACAGTATAGCTCCCATCCGCTTGCTCTCTCCCAGCACACTCACACCACTTGTATATGACATACCATAACCAAAAAAGATGCATAATGGAAAGCAGAGAGCTTTAACCACCAGTGAGAAATGTGGGCACTGGATAGGAAATGTCAGCCATGCACTGGATAAATGCTTAATACTTAATACTGGATAAATACGGAAGACTTTCCCTGTATGCCTACTAAGGTTATGCTGAATGATCTGAAAGTAGAATAAAGACACATTAATGGGATCAAATCATTTTGCGACGGTGGAATTGCAGGCCAGCTGGTTATCTGAAGTCGTCCGGTGGCTTTTGGGCATGAAGTGAGAGAGCTCCTGGTAAGATGGCAGGGTCTGTGTGCATGTTCTTCTGTAAGCCAAGCTGTTATTTCCTCAGAGTGGGTGAGTGGGTGGGTATGAGGTCTTCTATATGTGCATGTTAATTCCTTATTACCTTAGCATATGCGTAATGCAACCAAAGCCCCTATTAAACTGGCCTGGCATTGTGCATGTGTGTGTCCTTTATTGGCGTTTTTCTCAGTACAAGATGATACTCCCAGAGCACGAGTTAGCGTGTTATAGAACAAAACTATGAAGGATTCTTCCATAACTCCAACATACTTCAAGGACGAGCAATATCCCAGGCAGCATTTCCTCAGATCAACATCAATAAGAGTCTTAATACTCAAACAAATTAAAACACGGACAAAGAATATTTGGACTTCTTGTGGATACCGGAGTTTCAATAACATACCAAAAAAAAAAAAAAAAAACATGCTACCCAGTCATATTTGTTGTGGGGTTTTGTTTTTTTTTTTAACTGCCTCCAATACAAACCAGTGGGACATATTTCTTTTTTTCCGTGCTGTTCACAGCTTGAAGCTTCAAAAGAAGCTTGTCTTTGCTGAACTCCTTTCATTTAAGGTAAAAATAAAAATAAACAAAGCAATTTGTAAAAATCTGAAGTGGAAGAAGTGATGTAGTACTGATTACATTTGGGGATTATATCACAATTTAATGTTCCATCTATTCTGAGAACTTCTAGTCGTAGATTGCTTTTATCCTCATAACCAACCAACAATGGCATCAGATGGCTGTTTATGGTAGAAGTTCAGAAACATCTTCTTTAATGTTAGAATTGTCCACAGACCTTGGATTTGATTGCCATATGACTGTTAAACTGGAATACACTTGCATGCTCTTGTGACCACACTGCATTTAAAGCACCATATTATGCGTGAGTGTTGCCTCAATGAGAAAACTGGAAAGGCCAGCCATAGATGAATCAAGCCCTCGCAATCACCCTGTAGTTTCACAGTTGTCTCAGCCTCTCCTCGACTAGAGGCCAACAAAACAGGCCAACACTGTTGTTTGCCTCGGGGCTCTGACTTACCCAGGCACTTACACATGATTACATCATCAATATTTGGGGCATTAGGCGAAACTAGTGCTGCTTGGCTGCAAATCATGACATATTGCCTATGAGTCACAACCAGTTGCGCAACTTAGGAGACAGGTGAATTATTTACAGCGCATGATTATCATAGTTTGTCTGGTATCTGAGAAGGTTAACTAGTAATCATGGAAAACAGATTTGCTTCTGAGCTGTTGCTGTAGTAAGTTTGTTTTCTCCTCAGTTCTGCTTTTCCTGCATTGTGAACTAGAACAATAGAGGATTCTCGAATCTCATAACATTGTTGTTTGAGCGAATTTAAATATTGATGTTGTATCGTTTATATACCATTTACTGAAGAAGTTCTGTGTGCTTATGTGTTCTAATGTATTTGTTAATCACTATCAAATGTTCTGTCTTACACAATCCACCCCCGATGGTTATAAAAAAAAATTTAAGATCTTAGATAAAAGCTGCATGGAGAGTTGAGCTGCTGTTCTGTATGCTTTTGGAGTAGTGTTTTTAACATGGAACTGTTACTTTCTCCACTCATGCATGCTGTGACAACCAAGGGGTAGACCAAGAAAAAAAAATAAAACACACACAAAAAAAACCCAAGAATTCTGGCAGAGAAAGTAGTTTGGTAAAGCGAATATGTAATTTAAGAACATGCGTCCATGCACAGACAAGCCTGCACAGTGTGCACATGGCAGTGGGGATGAATGCATGCAGTTGTGATGACACACACACACACACACACACACACACACACACACACACACACACACACACACACACACACACACACACACACACACACACACACACACACACACACACACACACACACACACAAATGCATGACTGTACCCAGCAAGCGTTTGACAGACAGCGACACACAGGAGGTGGCCAAGTTCAACCACTTTCCAATCCCCAGTGACATTTACATGACACACAGGTTGACATTAACCCAAACAAGCACACATTTCTTCACAATATGAGAGCATGACTCGAGGAAAACACTAAATAGCTTTGGGAAATACTTGAAGCTGATATTATAATGGTATATACAGCCTTTACAGAGCTCTTTATATAACAGTAACCGGCAAAAAAAAAAAGAAAAAAAGAAAAATGCTGTATGGGCGCTTGCATCAGTGCATGTACAGAGAGAAAATGAATGATAAATAAACAGCCGGAGTGCCAGCGCCAACCCACAGCAACCTGTAACTAAGATTCAGCTGGCTTACGCTCATTGTTGATACAAACAGACAACACAAAAACGCTCCGCCAAGAAGCAATCAGTCAGGAAGAGCGCTTCATTGATTTGTTATGAGCAGGTGCTGTGAAGAAAATTGACAGCCGATGTTTTATCAAGACAGAATGAATTTACTGTCGGTATATTGATAGTAGACATAATGAAACAATGAAACCGTCTCCAGAACCAGCCGGGGCAAGACGGGCGTACATGTCTCTGAATGTGTGTGTGTGTGTGTGTGTGTGTGTGTGTGTGTGTGTGTGTGTGTGTGTGTGTGTGTGTGTGTGTGTGTGTGTGTGTGTGTGTGTGTGTGTGTGTGTGTGTGTGTGTGTGTGTGTGTGTGTGTGTGTGTGTGTGTGTGTGTGTTAGAAGCGATTCACCAAACCCCGGCATTACATGCTCGCTCTTTATGCTCCATTGTTTTCTTAACTGATAAGGAAGTACTTGAGCTGTTTGCAAACAGTGTGTCACTAATAGAAGAACACAACGGAGCCACTGAAATGCTGAAGAGCGATGTGAATAGGGTAACGAGAAGAAGAGAGCCACAGCAAGAGGAGCACTTTTGCGTGCGTGCATGAGTGCGTGCATGGGGCTGGTTGGTTATTGGTGTCTGAAAAAAATTATATAAAAATCCACAAATGCATGAGTTGGGATTGAATTGTGGAACTTACTTAAAATTGCCTCCCATATTCTTTGTATTTCCTTTGTTCTCTTCAATGCACTATGTATTTTGCATTTTGCACAACTTGAAATTAAAAATATGTTTGAAAAAAAAACGACAACCCATAACTGTACAAACGAAGCATGTTCTGTAAATCAAAAATTCCAATTTGCTTCTGAAATTCTTCTTTTTGCTTTAAAAAAAAAAAAAAAAAGAGTGAACCCCAGCCCTTGTTAAATAGTTCAAACTTTAGTTCTGACAAAAACATATCTTGCGATGCTTGCAACATGAAAATAGGAAAGTCCGTGAAACCATCCATCTTGTGAATTTACACACTAGTCACACTGTGTCCGACTGATTCGATGTTTCCATGACAGTGAGTAAAGAATTGCAAAAGCTAAATCCAATTTTAAATCAAGCAATAGGGGAAATATGTTGTTTGTTTAATGACTTTGTTTATTAGAAGTAAATAAATAAAAACATATAAACTACATCCATAACCTCCGCCACTTTTTTCTGATTTTCTGAGTCTCTGAGCGTTGGAGCTGATCCTAACTAACTATAGGTGAAGCCTAGGTTCTCCTTGGACAGGTCACTCGTCCTTCACAGGGCAAACACAGAGAGGCAAACAACCACTTAAATTCAAATCCTCAGCTTTGGGCAATTGAGTGTCAAAAGTGAGCCTTAATGCACGTTTCGTGGGAGGAAACCCATGCACGCACAATTAGAATATGCCAGCATAAACAGAAAAGCCTGACCTGAACTAGAACCAGTTCTAGTGCCTCAGATGCTAAACATCACATCGCACTGTGTGACCCTCCAAAACAAGTGTTTATGTTTCAGCTATGGATAGTTGATAGGGACAAGAAAGCGATTGGTCGCTGAATTATTCCTATTGCTTTGGAAAATAAATGTGTTTCCTCTTTATGGCGAACGATGCCACTTCACCAGACAAAATACGTGAAATAAATGTACTTTACCACCTACATAATGAAGAATTACCAACTCTCACGGATAGAAAGTAAAACCCAACATATTCACTTTTTTGTGGGGTCAGATAGTGGGTGCAGTTTTATACAAACGTCATCGGAGTGTTGCACCTTATGTAATGTTACATTATTTCATGTCTTACTGCTGCATGTCGATATTGAGTGTTTAATATTATATCCCTCTACTCCTCCCACACACACACACACACACACACACGCACGCACGCACGCACACACACTTGCACGCAGGTTTGTCACCCATGGTGATGTGAGTGATCTCTGTATGGACGCTGCTGAGCAGCTCAAAGGGGCATCTGGTCTTTTTCCCCTCTCAGTCGCTGAAATGTAAACACCCCAGTTGCCTGGATTTGCCAAATGAGCACCTGGTATTTCAAAGTGGCCTCCTGGCTGTGACTTTTTTTTTTTTTTTCCAAGTTAGGTTGGAAGGCAAGGCTGTTCTGCATTATGTAGGCCTGCACACACACACACACACACACACACACACACACACACACACACACACACACACACACACACACACACACACACACACACACACACACACACACACACATGCCGTTGTTTGCCACAAATGTATAGTGTTCATGGAGACACGGGGTGAGACAGGCCAGCAGGCCCACACATGCACATGTACACACACAGACATGACTTATAAAAAAAAAAAAAAAACGGTCTTATGTACATGCACAATGTTAAATCACAGTAACACACACACACACACACACACACGCACACACACTCACATGCACACAGCACTCTGTCATTCTCTCACCTGGCCTTGTGTTTAGTCTATATGCAATGTAATGGTATACGGTAGGATTACTGCGACCCTCTGAGGTGCTGCAGTGTGGCGTTGTGGTGTGTGTCAAGACTGTCTGTCCTCGTCCCCACGGGCTGCAGGAAACTTGTCACCACAACAGTTATCCACACTGAGCTAAGCCAGACCCCAAGATTTCACACTGTTAATCTGAGGAATATTCATTGTAAGAAAAGTAAAGGCAAGAATATCTAAATGTTCCACACTCTTTCACCTTTTCACTGGGACAAAGAAAAATCTCTAATATGTGTGAAGCAGAAGAGAAAGTTTCTTCCAGTTTAAATGTTTCTGGTGGGAAAACAATCTCCAAATTCATAATAATGAATTTGTTGAGTCCTTTTGTACTTATCCCCAAAACTGTGAACCCTGAATGATTGATTGATTGATTGATTATTGATTGATTGATTGATTGATTGAATGATTGATTGATTGATTGATCGATTGATTGGTTGGTTGGTTGATTGATTGATTGATCGATTGATTGGTTGATTGATTGATTGATTGATTTATTGGTTGGTTGATTGGTTGATTGATTGATTGTCATCTGTCTGATTTTTACATATTTCACACAATATGAAGATGAAAAGAAAGAAACAAAAACAATTCCTTGAATGATACTACGGTAATATTTCACTATATAAAACAATCAAATCAAATCAAACATTTTATTGTTATTAAAAACACAGTTCAGGACCCCATAAAACAAACAATGCAGAGGCTCAATTAATCCCCCCTTAGTAGCATAAAATGATTAAAACAATAATCATGTGGAAATATCATGCACCAGAGTTATTCACAAGAAAAAGAAACTAATAATTCTCAAAACAATCACTTTACAATTTATTTTTATGGCAATATAACCTTGAATGTTTGTTTGTTTAAAAAAAAAAAGCTTGGTTTCATCACTTTTCTTGTTTAGACAATTTTTTTATTAAATTATCATTTACTTTCCTATTTTATGTTCCTGTTCTAATACTGCCTACAGGTTTGTAACCTCTCTCTGATTCCTGTGTATATCAACTCCTTCTAAAATAGGAAAAGCAGAGGAGTTGAGTAAAAATAAAATGTATGCAGTTATTATATGTTTTTTTGCAATACCCTGTTCTCGCTGTTTACTCTGTCATTTGTAGTGCCACGTATCTAGAGCTCCATTTAAAATTAAACAAGAAGCCTTGCTGAGTACTTGTGGGCTTGTTAATTTGGCCAAAGTAAAACGAAGACGATTGTTAATGCTGGTGTCCACAAGCAGCCAAGAGCAAAAAAAAACAACAACCAAAAAGCCATGACATCATTTTGCCTGCCCACAGTGCCTCGCAAACTATCATCCTCATGACAAAACAGCAGGCTGCCACAAATAAATAGACATAGAGACAACATCTCCATTTGGCCCAAGGGGCCTTTTACTCATCCCCTATAACCTCTCCCTAAAATGGACATGCTGTTGTGTTACTTTCGATGATGTGATTTGCAGTCTGTTGCATTTGGGGCTGATTCACATTCATGTGATAACAGAGTGTGTCATGCCAGTGCATGCCTCAGTATTGACAGTGTCGTTCCAACACTGGCTGTCTGTCATCGATGCGTACTGACACATCCTGGCCGACGCCTACTCAGACCTGCATGAGGCATTGTGGGTAAAATATATGTTGTCTGGTTTTTGCTTCCCCGGCACAATCCATGGCACTTAATCACCCAAATTGCCAGTTTTAAAGGATGAGTCGCGCTTGATGTTTTTTGTGTTTATGCACATTGAGGTAAAAGTAGTTCAACATTTTGACTGAAAATAGACTGAGCGAGAAAGCATTTTGTGAAAGAATATGTCTGGTTGGGCAAGGATTACATGTTTGATGTCTCAGAATATAAATCAAAATGCTGGTTTGTGTGTGTGAATGTGTGTGTGTCTGCGAGCGCGTCCATGCCTTTCTCTCTGGATGTACAGTAAGAGAGCATTCTTACACGTCTCAGTGAACAAATCAAGCACACTCCTGCTCTCATGCTTCCAGGAAACTTTTCACGAGGGACTGCGATACCCTCTTTTGCCCACTCTAGCACAAAAGTGATGTTCAGCCTTTGTAGCAAATCCCTGTTTTCTCAACTGGTTGCATCCACAGGGGGAAACGGAACACATTCTACAGACAAGCATGAGAAGCGCCCTGACAAAACAGACTACAAACACTGTGCTCGGGTACAGAAATGCTGATAATGCCCCCACAATCTGCATGCTATCTGTCACTGTTGACTTTTTTGTCTCGGACACCCTATCCACTGTAGTTGGGGAATGTTTAAACATTTCGCAGGAGTGTTAATGGGAAACATATCCAGGCAGCTCTGGATATCAACTTGGCAAGGTTATAGGACCTTGAGACTTCCTCAGTCTTGGAAAATGGCCCACCTTTGCCTTTCATTGTTCGCCGTCTTCTCTATCTCCTTTTGCCCTCTCCTTCCTACTTTTTCATCAAAAAAGAAAAAAAGAGCCTGCACCAAACGGGAGTTGTGTGGTCTCCTGTGCGCTGGGGGCAAAGGTGCTCTAGATTAAAAAAAGAACTTTGCAAATTGAATTCACACTTGATGAAACAAACAGATTTGCATGTGTCTACCCGCCTGAGACGGGGTGGCCAGCTCCAGGCAAAGAACTGTCCCACCTCTGAACACTGCTACACACTCAACTAATTAATGGGCTGTTATTGGAGAAGTGTGTCAAAGAGTTTGAGGAGCAATGTGACCCCGGTCCAATAAAGGTCGAGGTCCTTGATAATAGGATGGAATCGGGTCATTTCTTAACCTGGTGAGCGTTTTAGAATATTTTGTGATAGATTTTATTACACTGCCTCCTGCTGAGCTCAGAGAGGTATGGTTAATCTCCTCCCTGTTGATCTTTCTTTTCAAAAAAGGTTCAACGTTGTCATTTCTTTGTGTAATTGTGACAATATGTAAAGTTTCCGGGCTGCTTTGAAGCCGTATTGTGGTGACGGCTGTGCGTTTTGGGTTGACACATGAGTCCATTATGCTCTTCCTTTTTCCATCAAAGGATGTGTTTCCACACATTACATCAACTTAGACTTTTTTTTTCTTTCTGATATGCTGAGGCAATAAGACCGTTGGAATTCAGCTTTCTGCTGTGTGCATTTATGTGATACATTTTCTTCATTTTGTTGCCCGTTGGTTCAAACAAGTGGGGTTATTTTATGATCGCTATTTTTGTTCCAGCTCAGGCCACACACCACTTTCAACAGCACCTCCTCGCCTCGTGTTTTGTCGGCCTTTATGGCAGCCTGCTGCTCCTTGCTGCTTGCCATCAGAGGTCACTTGGGAGAGTGGTCGGGCATCGGCAACCATAGAGAAACCCCTCCGTTCCTCTCTCCGTGGGTATGATGGGAAGGCTCGGGGGACCTGTGGGGCAGACAGGCTGACGCGTTTCCTCCCCTGTCTGTCCCTCCAGCTATTTACCAGACGGAGGTCCCATCTAAGCGGGAATTTCACACCCTATTGACAATGTGGCTTCTGTCAGCTGCCGCTCCAGCACACATTAACAGAGGCTCATCCTTCCATTGCTTCCTCCCCCCCCCCCCCCCGACTCTGTCTCTTCCTGCCTTATTTTAATTCTTCAAGGGGTTCCTGGCCTGCGGATTGAGAAAAGAGCCAGAAATCAGAGGCTATATCGAAGGATTGATGATTGGTGATGGATGTGTGGTTTGGTGTGGTTGTGTTGATGTTGACATTAGCTGGCAGAGTTTCAAATGCACACAGAGAAAACAACTTATGTTTAGGATTGTGGACACATGCCCACCACAGAAAACATTTGGACAGCTCTTAGCACTGACTTTCCAATTGCTGTTGGGATGTTTACAGCCCCCACCCGTTCACCAGCAGCAGTTATTGCCACCAAAGTGCTCTCTGCTCCGTTTGGGATGTGAGGGAAACGCCTGAAATTCAACAGTACAACGTTTAAAAAAAAATGTTTTAATCAGAGAAGAAGGTAAAGTACTATTTGTAGAAGACAGTTTCAAAAGATTAAGCAATTCCCTTTGATATATTTAAACCTAATCCAACACTGTTAAGCTTAACCAGCAAAAGCAGTCCTTATTCAGAAATGCTTGTCAGTTGCTTTGTGGTTGTACAACATAACAAACCTGCTCAGATTGAGCATGATACAACCCTAAATAGCTCCTATTCTGAAGGAGGGTAAACTTGGCTTGCCCTCACCGAGGCTGTCGTATAAATCTCTCATCACACATAAGTGTTTCTTCCTGAAAAACGAAAGGTCACATCCTCTCCTGCAATGAAAGGTGTGCTTCGGGGAAAGGGAGTGTTGCTTTCTCCTCTGTGTGTTTACCTGTCAGTGTAAACAGCCAGGCTTTGAAGATTCAAGGTGGACTGCTTGTGTTTGTTTTAAGTTTCACCAAGCAGCCCTTGATAAGTTGCACGATTGGTAGACATTACACAGTAACCAGATTTGTTTGTTTTTTTCCAGTTGGTTGAAACTATTTTCAATCAGAAGCGAAATAATTATTTGGTTTACTCAAAAAACACAAAACAACTTACACATTCTGGACTACTAAGCCTCAATGGCCTCTTCTATCAATGACATAGGGTGTAATGGAGTCTGCTAATTGTTGCAAACAGGACATTCTTTCAGGTCTGAAGTCATCAGATTTATGTAAATGTTCAGAAATGTTTAACATCAAGGTAATCATTTGTACCAAAATACAGATGATGTCATTCAAATAAGTGACAAGTGACACGTGTTTTTGTACTGTATCACGTAGTAGATTATTTTGCCTGTATTCTATATCCTAATGATCAAATATCATAATAAATGAAGGTATGAACTGTAAAATAGACACATTCAGGTGAAACAAATGGTAAGTCAAAGGTTAAAACATAAAGAACATGGAAAAATATTCAGGATATGTTCAGACAGCGGCTGCTGCTGGTTCCCTCGCTTGAGGAAAAGTCGAACTTAAAACACTCATACGGTATGCTACTTGAAGCTTGACTAAGTCCATATTGCCATGGAAACAGAATATTTTTGGTCTTGTAAGAGTGGTTTTTTTTTTTTCTTTGTCAGAGAGAGAGTTTGAACGGTGAACACACACTTGACGACACGCTGTGTTCTCTGTCGCTCATTGTTCACGCAATGCCCTCAAGCCAAGGGTTCTGGTAGGGATGCATTACGTTTACCTTAAACGTGATTAAAGATGGGGTTGGGGATGGTGGAAGGGACTAAATGAGATGGAATGAAATTGGTGGAGGGGGGAAAGAGTTAATTAGTTTAATAAGATCGGGGACACTGGGAGTGGTCGGAGCAGAAGAGGTGAAGAGTGGGGGTAGTGCTTGGTGGGGGGGGGGGTATTCTGTGTGACTCCAGAACATGCTAGAGGTACAATGGTGGTGCTAATCTGGCAAATTGAAAGGTGCTCACAGGGAGTGGTGTTGGTGCAGGAGTGGGACTCGGGCTCCCATCCCTAGAATGAGAAAAACAAATTAAATTTTTGTAGCCCAGGAATAGTCCCCCCCCCCCCGCCCCCCCCCCCCCCGATCCTTACACCCACACTCTTTCTTGATTGAATTTGTGCCCTGTGCACAGGCCTGGGTGCAGTTTCATGAAGGAGAGGGGCTGCAGAAGCAAAATTATGTCCACAATATTGTCATTTAAATTTGTACTTACTTCGGATTATTTTTATTCTAAGGTAACTGTGACAACACTGTTCATGTGCAGTTGAATTTGGTGACCCTGATGTAGAGAATTTTAACCATAAACATGGGGCACCTGATACAAAGATCAACACAAAAAGAGCTGCTTATATGTAATAAGAGGAGCTTATTTTAAGAAATCAAGATTGCTTACCCTTTTCCTTCACGGTATAAAATTCACACAGAAGTAAAACTATGTCGCGTCAAAGGTACTAGGCGAGTATTTGAATATTCGCCATTGATTGGGCCAATTATCCAGAGCACAGAAATCTATTTAGACCAGCTCAAGTAAATTCACTATTAACTAATCAATAAGATCATAATATTTACAATATCCTTTTGTCGTCTCTGAAGCTTTGCCGGAGTAACTTTTTATTTCAAACTCCAACAGCTGTAAAAATCTGCTCTGTTGAGCGTCCTTGCCGACTTCTAACATCAATCAATACTTATCAAGCTGCCCAAACTCTATTAAAACACGATGTCGGTTCTTGTTTAAAGGCCAGATCATCTCTTTCATGAAGCACCTGTTTGATAAAATCCGCATTCCCTGGAGAGGAGTCTCTGCCAAATCTGACAGTTTAAAAGAAAAAAAAAAAGA